>NW_021703768.1:69425908-69484204 GCF_005190385.1 Monodon monoceros
AAGGTCATAAATGAACCCTTCTCCACCATCAGCCTTTTGGCTCCCTAATGGCCAAGACAATGTGTTATACACTATTATATTCTCAGGACCCAAAATAGCAATTGATACCTAAATATTTGATACCTAAATATTTGATGACTTGAGTTTAATTGCAGTGCATAACTTAGCTGACAATTTGGTTAGTTTAACTGTAAATAAGACTGTGGCAATCACCTGAAATGCCTCCATTTAAAGTTTTCTTCAACTCAGCCTAGCTGGGCTTAACTTCCATGTCCCCAGAAATTAGCTGCACTTTTCTCTTGAAGAACAACCCTGATTCTGGAGCCATGAAATTCTTTGACCAAATACATCTCTAAGCAATTATCAGTCACTTGGACATTATCATATGTGTCTGTTGGGAGTTTGTGTGTTGCAATGTCCTTTAAAAGGTTTTGAAAATACATCTGTCAAACTACTCCATATTGTTATAGCTTTCCTGTTCCTACAGAGAGATTTGATTCCATTTCCCTTGTTTTGAAACTCTACTCTGATCATCTGCTTTCCAAGCAACTTTTCCCCCTATTCTTTCTCCCTTCTTCCCTTCCTTCCTTCCTTCCTTCCTTCTTCTCTCTCTCCCTCCCTCCCTCCCCCTCAGTCTCTTCTTTTTCTTTTTCTTTCTCCCCTCCTCCCTCCCTCCTCTCTTTCTCCTCATCCCCCTCCCAGTTTTTACGATCTGTTTTTCCTCTTCTATTTTTTTCACCTTCTTCACCATCCAAAGCCATGTGGGGTGTATGGTAGATAAAAGGAAACCATTCCGTTTTGAGTTATCCATTTGCCTAACCTGTGGGCATAAGGATCAAAGGCACTACAGATATATAATGGACTATGCAGGTGAGGCTATGGCCACTTGCTATGTCTTTTCCTGCAAAATTTCCTTGAAAGTCCCTTAAAGAAAAGGAAATCTTTAGAGTTAGAAGGATAACAGTGAGCAGTGCAAACTTACCCAAAATGTGCTGGAACATTGGGTACAAATTGAGTCAGGGACACAACTGACAAAGGGAGAGAGGGAGAACAAAGTTCATGTCAATGTCCCAGAGAAGGGAAAAGCTAAGGGCAGCATAGGCCGCTTGAGGAGAAAGTAAAATGTATGGTGCTCTTGAAGAACTGTGATTAAAAAAAAAAAGTCCCAAGATTGAGCAAAATAGAACCTGTAGATAAAATGCTGAATGCAACAGAAGCAACATTAACACAGGTTTGAAAACTAATAGCATTGATTTGCATCTGACTGAAGCAAAAAGCTAGGAAATCTGTACACTATAGAAATTTAAAAAATAAAAGAGGTGCTTAGTGACTAAAGAAGGAAACAAGGTTAGATGTTTTCTTCCCGCTAAATGTGTCCAGAATCATTCAACCAGGAAATGCATGACTGTTCATGAGAAGTTAGGAGAAAAATTTTTTTTTCTAGAAAAGATTATGTTTAAATTCATAAGCCCCAGGAACAGAATGGTCTGTGTCCAGTTCCAACTCTGTTCACCTACTAACTTCATGACCTTGGGAAAACAACCAAACCTCATTTTCTGTAATATAATACCTACCATACCTTTATTGTGGAGTTGCTGTAAAAAGAAAATGAGTTGATATTTGTGTATCAGGGATAATATTTTTATATATTAGCCAATATATTAGCCTTTTCAGAGAAACCTTAGCACAACATCAAAACCAAAAAGTTAATTCTTGTTATTTGATCATCATATATTTGAAGGACTATCTGCTGAATCTGATTTTTCCGTCACAGGGGCTAAATCATACCCTGGGACAGGAGAAAAGATGGGCAAAGTTGGAAAGGGGAGTACTAATATGGATGACAAAGAAATTCTGAGAATTACTTAGGAGGGAGGGCACACCTCCTTCCTGAGTAGAGTTCCCCAGATATATTTGGTGATCTCAGGTTAGAGGGGGCCTCAACATGGTGTGAGAGGAACAGAGGAGAAGTGTTCGATGCTATTTGTAGACAGAGGACTCTGAGGCTATCAGACATCCAGTCCTGTCTGTCTTGGGGAGAAGCTGACTGTTTTTCAGTGTAATCAACACTGCAGCAGAGGGGACGTTGGCAGTGCTGGATCTGGAGGGCTGTTTCAGTCCACGGTGAGGATGAAACAGCAGGCACCAGAAAATCAAGGTAGACCAAGAAAGGTCAGTTAGGAAGGATGAAGATCATCACAGTCAAATGAGAAAATTAACAGCTCAGGAGAGGTCAGCCTGGATGGGAGATGGCTGAAGACAAAATACTTTCTTTTACCCAAAACTAGATACTACAAGAATATCCCCAATTGCCCTCCCCACCGCATAGCAGTATAACTTTTAAGATAAGAGAGAGTAGAAGAAAATTCTGAATGGACTTAGTTCACTCCAAAATTAGAACTCTATCTTTGCCACCAGTGGTGTGGGTTTTGAAATAGAAGTTCAGTCATGGAAAAAATAAAGTTACATCTTTGGTTCACTAAATTTATACTCAGTGAAGCTTGTACTTTCTCTACTCATAAAGGACTAAGCCCCATGACTGGCACAGAGAATTAGATCTATAAAAGAAAGCTGGAGTTACTATCAAGAAGGAGAACTCATAGAGGTGGAGGGAATTTGAAGTTTAAGAAATAAAACTGAAAAGCTTATGCTTGGTACAGAGTAGGGTCTCAGTCAATATTAAAGAAATTTCATAAGTGAAAGGTGGAAGCAAGGTGGCTGGATTGTAACCTTATTGGGCAGAGTCAAGCCTTAATTTTCTTTTGTTCCTTGTAACACCTAGCAGAGTGTTGGACTCATTGTTTTTGCTTCATATACAGTTAAAATATTAATAACCGAGGAAGGTATGCACATTATTGATGAAATTGGAGTAGGAGAATCCGACAATACAGGGATATTTATTCAAAAAGAGATGCATAGGTATTCATGGAAATTTAAGTAGGTCAACTGTTGAGGCTTTATAAGTGATGATGTGAAGAGTTGGGGAAGGAGAGCATGTCCATCTTTAGCAGATTGTAGTTGTGGTAGATTGAGAGGAATGGGGAAATCACTAGATATGGTAGAGAAAAACCCTAAAAAAATGTCTTTTTTGGAGCAATAATCTTCTATGTCATGCAGTATATATATATATATATATATTTTAACATCTTTATTGGAGTATAATTGCTTTACAATGGTGTGTTAGTTTCTGCTTTATAACAAAGTGAATCATCTATACATATACATATTTTTGCAGAAAAATCTCATGGGAGTTTTTCCAGCCACACCAGACAATAAGTATGTGCAAGAAGACTACCTTTTCAGTCCTTTCTGAACTTACGTAGCATGAGTGCTTAGTTGCCAGGCAGTGAAAGAGGGTTTCCAATCACTCTAGTACGTCCTGTTATTATGTCCTGGAATTATCTTGTTTTATTTATCCTTAAAATTAATTTATTTCTTTCGAGTTCTAAAATTGTTGAATAGATAATAATTCCCGGTTCAGAAATCACAAACTATAAAAATAAATATGGTGAAATGTCTTCCTACCACACATCCTCTACCTATCCAGTTTCAAGCAAACCTCCCCCCCAAAACAGAGGTAACAGTTATTAGTTTCTTCATATTCTTTATGCATAAATAATAAATATAAATATATTGTCTTGAAACTCTTTTTACACAAAAGATAGCTTTCTATCTTTTGTTTCATTTAACAATATAGTTTGTTGATGTTACCATTATCGGTATATAGAGAATTTTCTCTTTTGAAAAGTTGTATCATGTTCCATTTTATCAGTGATCATAATGTATTTAGTCACTCCACTAATGTTGGACATTTATATTACTCCCCATTATTGAAATTATTAAACAGTGTGGAAGTGAATAAGTTTGCAGCCATGTCATTTCTCACATGTGCTTCAGGACTGCTTCAGGACTGTGAGAAATTTTGATTGACTGTTCAATCAAAATGTCATGTGCTAGTATTTCTGTAGCATAAATTTTCAGAATTTTTTGACCAGGGATTACTGGGTCAAGGATTATACATTTATAATATTAAAGATATTGTCAAATTGCCCTCCACAGTGTTTGTTTCTTTGGAATCATTTTAAACCTCATAATCTAGAGCAGACTTCTTTGAGAAAATCCTCAAGTCCCCTAAACTGACAAGACTAGAAAACCAATAAGGGAGTCTTTTTTTTTTTTTTTTTTAGCGGTACGCAGGCCTCTCACTGTTGTGGCCTCTCTCGTTGTGGAGCACAGGCTCCGGACGCGCAGGCTCAGCGCCCATGGCTCACGGGCCCAGCCTCTCCGCGGCATGTGGGATCTTCCCGGACCGGGGCACGAACCCATGTCCCCTGCATTGGCAGGCGGACTCTCAACCACTGCACCACCAGGGAAGCCCGGGAGTCATTTGTTAAAAGAAAGAATTTTAAATGTTAAAAAAATTAAAAGTCACTATTCACTTTTATAATTAAACATTAACACTTGAGCCCAAATTACTCAGAAAGGTAATCACAAGTCAGCCATGATATGATATTTTGTAACCCCAAAGGGGTGCTGAATGTCAAGTTAATCTTAGAGACTGGTATAGGGCTTGAGTTATTTGACAGGTTATTTTAGTTTTACTATGCACTTGAGAGTTACCAGTCTTTATAAAACTCAGAGGTACTATGCTTATTCAGTTTTCCACCTTTGTTCAATCAAAATGTCATTAAAGGAAGAAGTTAACACCAATGTTAATAATTAAAAATCCTAATTCACACTTGCATTTAAAAATGCAGTGGAAAGAAACCCTGAGGATCAACCAGTGCAGGTGCTTGGAGATATTTTAACAGGCTATAATTTTAGTTGAAAGATTTTTTTAGAACTTAATACAAAAGCATTCATGTTTTCACACACATACATCCCATATAAACATACATACATACATACATACATCAAATAATTATCTGTACACCTTAGCAGCTCCACACAGGAATCCTCAGATCCTTGCCTCTAAGAGGTTGATGCTGATGTGCTTTCACATTTGAAGAAATGTTTTTTCAAACAAAACACATGGTGCAGAGGGTCATGATGCAGCTGTGGAGTCCTGAAGCAAGAAGAGAGGTATAGACTGAAAATGAGGTCCTACCATGAGGAGGTAAGAATAGGCCCTTGCTGTGTATCCAAGCACTGACTCTCCAGCAAAGAAAGGATGAATGAATGAATAGATGAATGCTGTTTTGCAATTTTAACAGATGCAGTGAAATCTGTTTCGTGATGGCAGCATTTCAATAATGTTGTGTTTCCCTTTTAAGCTTGTAATTTTTTCCCTGAATATTCATGTGTTCTCTAAAATAATTCAAAGATGTATTCTTTTGATTTTGATCCATGATAAAAGACAATAAAATGGGTGTGGAAACCTTAGACAACATTTATGTCATGGATCTGAAAGCACATCACTGAGTTACAGGATTTTATATACATATATTTCAATTTCCCCACACTTTTCTTACATAAATAAAATATATTTAAATGTCAGTAGAAAAAAGCTGGCTTTAGCAACTGTACATTTCATCTGCTGACTGAACTGGAATAGAAATTACAGCACCCTGGTCTTTTCATTAAATTTTTTTTCAAGAGTCCCACGGTTCTACTTTTGGTACAGTGGTGGAAGACATTTAAGTAATTCAATTTTAATTTTAAAGCAGTATTAGGTCAGCATAAAATGTAGGCTGTATTTATGCCACAATGATTGGGTCAAGAGTGGTAGAATTAAATATCTCATAGGAGCACACAATCAAATAATTTCAGAGCTTTGAATAAATATCCTTAATGAATGCCAACTAGTTTATTTGGCTGAGTTTTTTTCTCCCAGCTATGTTAAACTATTACTGTATTCCTGAGTATTTGGGCCAAAGTTACTTCTAATCATACCTCCATTTCCTAAGCCTGTCAGTTATAATTTCTCAACAGTAATGCCAAGAGGTTGCTCACAGGAACAAAGAGCAGAGTCTATAGAGTCCATGTCATTCTATTGCTGACCCAATCCATTATCTCCTGGCTTAACTGCATTAGCTCAGGCTCCTCTCTTCTCCATAGTTTTTTCTTTCCTTTGAGCACAAGAAAGTACTGTTAAAGTCTTTTTGATATTCCCAAGGGAGAAAAATACTGCTCAATAATTTCTTCAACGTTTCTATTATATCAGGCTACATGTTATATACCATGGATATGAATATGAACAAATCCTGTCTTCAAAGAACTTACTGGTTCGTAGGAAGGAAATTATTTAATTAATCAAATAAAGGGTATGGGTCTATTGTCAGAGCATTTGTGGGAAACGGTGAGAATCCAGAATTGGATTTCACAAGATTTGCCCAAAGGGCATAAAGGTCAAGAAAGGCCCTACCCCTACCTTCTCAAGTCCAAGGGAAGAGTTTAGATTAATGACCTTTTAGCTAAAGGGAATCCTAAATACTTCCACTTGACAATGTAGAAGAACATCACTTGGGAGAAATTCTGAAGAGGGTTACTCCTTGATTACTTAGTTGCTCTTTCCTAGGCTTTGTGGTGTAGGGTCTGTATTAGTTTCTGAGGGCTGTCATCACAAACTACCATAAACTGAGTGGCTTAAAACAACAGAAATATACTGTCTCACAGTTCTGAAGACTAGAAGTCTGAAATCAACGTGGTAGTAGGGCCACGCTCCCTCTGAAGGTGGTATGGAAGGAACTGTTCTTTTGTAGGTTGTGGTAGCCTCAGATGTCCCTTGGTTTATAGATGCATCACTCTAATTCTTCCTCTTCACGTGGCATTGTCCCTGTGCATGGTCACATCATCTTCCACTTGTCAAGCCTGTCTCTGTGTTCACATTTCCCCTTTTTACAGGGACACTAGTTACATTGAATTAGGAAAGGTCACATTCTGAGGTACTGAGGGTTAGGACCCCAACATATCTTTTTTGGGGGGAGGGGGTCAGACACAATTCAACATGAGTAATTAAGAGAAAATGAAGTAGTTAGAGTGTGTCCTAATCCATATGATTAGTGTCCTTAATACAATTCAACCCATAATGAGTTCTGTAGTGGATACTTTTGCTACTCTGACCAGATTCTCTTTAACAGAAGTAGCACCTAATCCCCAGGCTGCGAATGTTGCCTCACGATGACTCAAACGGCCTTCCTCCTGGTAATTCAATGGGATCCACCTTGAATGGTAGCCACTTGTAGGCTATGGCCATGCCCAGACCTCTAGCAGGCCTTTTGCCTCAAGTTGGGACTAATTTTGTGGTTCACTTTGTACTCCAGAGCTTTTACTTGGGCTCAGGCTGAGCCTAATCTCCAGCTGAGATCACATGTTGATTTATCTTTGTTCTCCAGCCCCATCCTGCTTCCATTCCTTCTGTTCTATTGAGAACACTCTCCTAATAAATCCCATGAATAAAAATCCTGTGGTAGGCAGAATAATGGCCCCCAAAGTTGTCCAAATCCTAACTCCCAGAATAGGTGAATAGGTTGCACAGAAAAGGGGAAAAGTTGCAGATGGAATTAAGATTGTTAAACAGATGATCTTAAAATAGGGAGATTATCCTGGATTATATGGGTAGACCCAATGTAATAATAGGGACCCCTAAAAGTGGAAGATAGAAGCAGAAGAGATCAGAATCAGAGGAAGATATGGCTACAGGGAAATGTTCAGAGAGATACAACATTGCTGGCTTTAGAGATGAACTGGGCTATATGTGGAATCTAAAATATGACACAAATGAACCTATCTACGAAGCAGAAACAGACTCACAGACTTAACAGACGTGGTTGCTAAGTGGGAGCCGGGTAGGGGAGGGATGGATTGGGAGTATGGGATTAGCAGATGCAAACTATTATATATAGAATGGATAAACAACAAGGTCCTACAGTATAGCACAGGGAACTATATTCAATATCCTGTGATAAACCATACTGGAAAAGAATATAAAAAAGAATGATTTATATGTATAACTGAATCACTTTGCTGTACAGAAGAAATTAACACAACACTGTAAATGAGCTATACTTCAATTAAAAAAAAAGAGAGATGAAGTAGAATGGAAACTCTCACTCCTAGAGCCCTACGAAAGGAATGCCACCTAGTCCAACATCTTGATTTTAGCTTAGGGAGACCGTGTCAGACTTCTGATCTACTGAACTGTGAGATAATGAGTTGGTGCCATTTTAAAAGCCAGTAAGTTTGAGATAATTCATTACAGAAGCAAAAGGTAACTAATGCAAATCCCCATTTGGGGTTCTGCTTTCAGGAAACCTGATTATAGTCAGGGTTCTTCTTCCCAGATAACATAGAGGTGCCATTCTCAATTGTCACAATTCCCCTAAATTAAAATAACTAAATAAATGTAACTAAATAAACATACAAATAGCTTGCTAGTCATGTAGTACACAATGATTAAGGGTCTGAACTATGCATGCCAACAATATGTATTCCAAGCCTACTTAGCACCATCACTTCCTAAGAGGGAAGAATACTTTTTTTTTTGGTGGGAGGGGGCTCACTTCTTTCCATTTGTAAGAGGGTGGTAGTAGCAACCAATTTAAATGAGTTGAGAGTTAATACATGAAGTACTTAGAATGTAGTGAGTGTTGTATAAATTTTAGCCATCTTTATTTCTGTTTGTCCAGCAAGCTCTGCATTTTGCTTCTCTCTGAAGACAAAGGAGTGGTCATGAAATAAGACTACATTAACATGATATGGTGTGCAAATATATTCTAGTTTAAAATTTGTATTTTATTATCTACTGCAGAAAATTTATCAAGAAAAAAAAAAAGACATTGCATGATTAGGGGAATGTCTGCCTTATTTGTATTTTATCACCAAAGCCTTAGCTAAATGACAGAAGCAGAAGACATTTGGAATTGATCTGATTTATTTCAATCATGTTTAAGTCTGTTCTACAGAGGATACCCTGCATAAAGTAGCATTCCTCAGATGTACTCTTAGAGCCTAAAACAGAATTACTTGGAGCTGTTGTTTAAAATGCAGACTCCTGCACCCTACCTCTTTGAGGATGAGGCCTAAATAGTAGTGTTCTTAGTGACTTCCCCACCAACCTCCATGATTTTGAGGACAGTACTCAAGTTGCCGAGTGATTTTGTATAACATACCTCAAATATTCATGCCTCAGTTTCTCCATTATTAACATATGATAGTAACCTATTTAAGAGAGACTCTGCAATTTTTTTTAGTTCATAAAATAATGAACACTATCACTGAAATACAATTAGAATTGGTCAGCCTGAACAGAACATTTGGATTTAAGTGATTAAAATATCAGCAAATTTCTATTTCTAAGTTAAATCTTATCCCTATCTCGTTATTTGAATACACGTAAGAGTACAAGTGCAGTCATTTGTATTGCTTGAAAAGGATAGGGAGCATAAATACTTAATTTTAAACCTTCTTAAAATATATTCTTTTTTTTTTTACCTGTTGCTTGTTTTTTTTATTATAATTGTGTTATATATAACATAAAATTTTTCATTTTAACCATTTTAAGGCATTAAGTACATTCACAGTGATGTATAGCCTTCACTGCTGTCCAACTCCAGAATTTTTTCATCATTTCAAACAGAAACTCTGTACACATTAAATCATTCCCCCCCTCTGCCCAGCCCCTGGTAACCTCTGTTCTACTTACTTTCTCTATGAATTTCCCTATTCTGGTTGTCAAGTATAAGTGAAATCAGACAGTAGTTATCCTTTTGTATTTGGCTTATTTCACTTAGCATAATATTTTCAAGATTGATCCATGTTGTAGCATGTATCAGAATTTTATTCCTTTTTATGGCTGAATAATATTCCATTTTATGTATATGCCACATTTTGTTTATTTATTCATTTATTGGTGGACACTTGGATTTTTTTCTACCCTTTCACTATTGTGAATAATGCTGCTATGAACATTAGTATACAGGTATCTGTTTCAGTCCCTGTTTCCGATTCTTTTGGGTATATACCTAGGAGCAGAGTTACTGGGTCATATGGTAATTCTAGTTTTAAAATATATTCTTTTATCTAAAGATGATTTGTCTTGGGGTTTTCCTTGTGGTGCAGTGGTTAAGAATCCACCTGCCAAGGCAGGGAACACGGGTTCGGGCCCTGGTCTGGGAAGATCCCACATGCCGTGGGGCAACAGTGTGCTCACAACTGTGGAGAACAGCAAAGAAGTATGAGATATGGTTTCTGCTCTCTGAGGCCTTAATGTGCAATAGTAGAAATGAGACAGATACATAAAACAAAGTATGTGTGCGTGTGTGTTCATGCATATAAATATATATTAGAAATATACACACATATGTTTATATTTACATATATATTGATATCTTTAAGTTTATATTTCTATAAAATAATATTTAAGGAATGGATAATGATGAGATGCTAAATTATATCATTTGCATGCAAATTTGCTGTAAAATTTCAGAGAGGGAAATATTAGTAGGGACTGAAATAATTAGAAACTCAATTCAGGACTTAACGACCTGTGCTGCCCCTATCCAGTATTTTAAACATTTTAAGTTTATGAATCTTTGGCTTAATAATAGATGGCTTGATGTTTATCAGAAGTTGGGTCTTTTCTTTTTTTCATTTAATGCCCCATTTATTTATTATTCACAATGACTAAACCAAAAAAAAAAAGCATCAACTCTTGGGCAACTTCTGGAATATTTTATTTTATTTGTTTGTTTATTTTGCGGTACGCGGGCCTCTCACTGTTGTTGCCTCTCCCGTTGCAGAGCACAGGCTCTGGACGCGCAGGCTCAGCGGCCATGGCTCATGGGCCTAGCCGCCCCGCGGCATGTGGGATCCTCCCGGACCGGGGCACGAACCCGTGTCCCCTGCATTGGCAGGCGGACTCTCAACCACTGCGCCACCAGGGAAGCCCATGGAATATTTTACTTTTTTAAGTAAATTTTTTATCAGTTTAATGGTTCTGCCAGATAAATAAGGACACTGTACAGTATTGAACTAACACAAGAAGAAGCTTTGCAAACAATTCATTTACTTGGATTTGTTCCTTGGCGGTACTGTTTGCTATGCAGAAGCAAAATAAGAACTTTCTGCAGCTTCAGAGCTAGTACAGAACAGTTTGTGACTCAGCCCTTGCCCCAGGTATTGCAGCCACTTAGAGTATTTATTAATTAAGATTTAGGTTTTAAAATATCTTCAGCAATCTGTCTTTCAGAGATTTTATCTCCTTGGAAGTATGGCTGAGGTGAATCATCTTATTGGTCCTGAAAGAAGTCCAGTCCAATTATATCCTTTGAAAAAGGCAATGCAGCACTTTGAAACATATTATTTAAGTCTAAAAATAAGACAATGCTCGTTTTTTAAAGTATAAGCCAGCATTTTAAAATTACTCTTGTCTGTTTCAAAACTCATTCAACAATGTTTATGAAACTTTGATTTTGTATACAGGTAACTGGACTTGGATAGAAAGAAAATTCAAGGGTCTAAGGAATTTAATATTATGAAGGGCATAAATATAGAGTTAATTTTTATTACATTTTAAAATCTGATTAGTGTATAGAATGAGCAATATGCACATGTATAATTTTTAAATCTAATTATATAAATATCTAATTTAAATATCTATTATATCTATTTAATTATTTTAATTCTCTCCCAGTCATCTAATTCTAGGAGATAGCCCCAGTCACCAGCCCTATCGTGTCTGGCAGGCATGCTGGAATTCTCGCAAAACACTGACATCAAATACAAAACAAATTTGAACTTTATAATGGTTGAATACAAAAAAGTCAGAGAAACATGAGAGTGAGAAATTTAACAAATTAGAAATCCTTAGGTCCTACTGATGATGCCAGTTAGAGAAGTTTGGTTATGGCAAGAAGAATTGGACCCATGGTAGGTTAAGGCTGAAGAAAGGGAATGGCTTGAGATGGAGACTTTGTGTACTTTGACCACTCTCTGACAGCTAAAGCAAATTGCACCCAAATAATGGACATAATTCGTATTTCTCACTATTCTTATCACTGTTGTGTTTACTAAGCCTAAGGAACTATATTTTATAGAATTGTATGCAGCAGAATATTTCTCAACTAAAGTTCCACAAGGGAGTGATATTGAAACTTGAGTGTGCATCAGAATCATCAGCCTATGAAAAAATGCATTTTTTAAAGCTCTAGCCACAGGGGATTTTGACCCAGAATATTTGAGATATGATCTGGTGTCTGCATTTTTGACTCTGAAGTAGCTCAGGTGATCCTGCTGTAGTGATTTCACAACATCTTTGGAGAAAGTCCAAGGATGAGGACAAGAAACATTGGAATTCTTTGAGCTGTCCAGGCCCAATGTCAGGTACACACCAAATGAATGTTGGTACTGGAGTTTACCTTCGGGTCCCTCCCTGGTTTTTCAGGATTTTTTTAGTGATGTTTGAAATCACTAGAGAACAGCTCCAAGGCGAAATATTCAGACAACTTTTATTCAGACCCTAAAATTACAACCATAAATTGATGTGCGTTTTTCCTTGCTGAATCCTAGTTTTTCCTCACACAACATGAGGCCTAGTTTACATGAATAAATGAGAAAATTTATGTGAGCAGTGTTAGAAGCTGGTGGGTGAAAATTAACCTCTGTATCTTATGCTTTAACAGAGGGGACTTGACTCATTCCTGCTAATCGGTATTTCTTTATATTCCTTTTATTACAAATGGGGCTGTGATCTGCTTTTGCATAGGGGTTTTCTTTAATATCACAGTATAATTTGCTTGTAAATGTAATATTCATTGGAACTTTATCTGAGAAAATTATATCATCTGGAATTGGCCTTGGCACCAGCATTTCAAAATTTTATGTTTAAATTAATTGTGCACATATAATATCATGCTGGGATTCATTTTGCCCACAATGTAGCCTACCTTTTGGTAGATTACCAAGAGTTAAGCATTTTGGCCATTCTTATTAACTTTTTAAAGTCACCAGGACCAAGATTAACAATTCCTCATGTGCATTCCAGGCCATTCCGTATTCTCTACTCTTGCCTTCAGCTCAGTGCTACTGACCTAAAATTCCACTTGTTCTTTCCTCTTTGATTCCCCTCTCTGTTGAGTTGGTTGTAGTGGCATTGGCAGGGCTTTGTGCCCAGGAAATCCAAGACTCCTATTTGAGCAAAACCTATATTCACTTGCCAACTAGTCCCCTTACCCAAATTGCCGTAGCAACCAAAAAGACTGCAGGTGCCTATATTATAGAATCATGTACTGCACAGATGTCATCATTTACAAAAGGAGCTTTGTTGAATCTGAATGATTCAAGCAGCTGCAAACAGAATAACTCCTCCCTGAGAGATTTCAGGGAGTCAAACTGCAAATTATCTATTTTGTTATGGTTAGGAGCCAAGTGGAATGGAAAAGATAATTCACCCTGGAGGCACATGAGCATGTGTACACACACACATGCCCCTCCCTCTCCTCTCCTTTGCTCACTAAGCAGGCAGCTATGAAAGGAGTATAAGTAACAAGTATGTCAAAGACCTGAACTGCTTGCCTTTAGGACTAGGACACTGATCTGGTTTAAATGCAGCAAGAA
Source organism: Monodon monoceros (assembly GCF_005190385.1). NCBI lineage: Eukaryota > Metazoa > Chordata > Mammalia > Artiodactyla > Monodontidae > Monodon > Monodon monoceros. The sequence goes on from NW_021703768.1 coordinate 69,439,463, forward strand.
AGAAAAAGAGGTGTTTATCCAAAGGGGGGTAATGTCTGAAAATGGAGGTGGCAGATAACTAATAGGATATGAAAGGTTTTGCTGAGCTCCCTGTACAAATACATAGTGCCAGAGATTTTATCTGGTTCATCCTTCCTTCAGATTTAGAGACTGAAGTCTTCAAACAACTACAAATATGGTACCTCTCTGAAAAGGGAGTAACATAAATACAATCACATCTTAGTATAATTAGTATGAATGAATTTATAAGATTATTAGAAATTAGATTCCAAGAAAGGTCATGAGGTAATAAAAGGTAATCTGTAGAGGTCTTCCGGAGAGTAGCTATATATAGGTGGAGTTTGCAATTTAAACACTGAACCAAGAACGCACGGATATTGAGACCAATGGTGAATGAAGAAGACCAAAAAGAAGTTCAAGGAACATTGACATGACCTCCAAGTAGGTTATATCACTTTGCTAGAAACCAGCTGATTTTCTCTCTTCTGTGAACCAGGAAGGCAAATTTCTAGTGATCTTCCAAATGAAATGGGAAATCTAAGCAAATACTCAGTTAAAAACCAGAACATTCTCCTTAGTATGTTACTTTAATGATAGATTTAAATGTCCATTCAGTATACTCATGGGATGTGTTGGCCTGATATTGAAGCAAATGAAGACAGATAAGATGCTACAAGTATTAAAAACTTTAGACTGGTCATATATTTTCTTATGATAAGCAAGCACAAAATAGAAGCTTAACATGCAGTAAGGAAATTTACTGACCATGCCCTTGGTACTACCATTGATTGTATATACAGAAACTACTTGAAGCCAGTGAGTTTCACTCCTAGAAGAAAACTTTAAGAATGAGTCTAAAATTCAAAAGGGGAATTTTATCCAACACACAAAACCAAACATCTTTTTAAAAAATTATTTAATTAATTTATTTATGGTTGTGCCGGGTCTTAACTTGTGGCAGGTGGGCTCCTTAGTTGCAGCTCCAGGGCTCTTTAGTTGTGGCATGCAAACTCTTAGTTGTGGCATGCATGTGTGATCTAGTTCCCTGACAAGGGATCAAACCTGGATCCCCTGCATTGGGAGCGCAGAGTCCTATCCACTACGGCACCAGGGAAGTCCCCAAAACCAAACTTCTTAAAGGCAGATTTTAGTAAGTAATAGAACAAATACAAGAAGCAAGAAATGGAATTACTTTTTCTGCATATTTGTATATTGACTGCCAGTCTTAAAACTAGTTTAGGCAATGTATTTTGAGAAACCAGAAAAGCTACTCCCTTGAGTTTTAAGCCACAATGGAATAGCAAGATCCAGTGCTTTTACTTGATGGTGTCTTGCTTAGGCCTAGCGACTTCCCTTTTATATAAACTACCTGCAAGTTTATAACGGCTGAAACCCACAATCATCATTATAGAATGGAATGAAGAGGTAAGCTGAAAATAGGCAATTTTCAGAGGATCTGAAAGCAATGTCATCAGTTATCTATTGCTATGCAGAAGCCACCCTCAAAATTAATGACTTAAAGCGACAATCATCTATTATCGCTTGTGAGTTTACGGGTCAGCTGGACATTCCTGCTGATCTTAGCCTGGCTAGGCTCCTTTTGGAAGAGTTTACTCATGGACTGCAGACAGTTGACAATTACCTTAGAGGCTGGCTGACAGCTGGTTTCAGCTGGGATGGCTCCTCTCTGCTGAGACATCCTCTTCCAGCAGGATGAGATTTGCTCACCTGGTAGTTACAAAGGACCAAGAGGCAGCAGAAATGTTAAAAGTCCTGAAGGCCATGTTCATACCTACACTGCTTGGTTTACAGTGCATTCTCTTGGCCAAACCAAATTGCAAGATCAGTCCAGGCTTAAGAAGGTGAAGAAATAGACTCCATCTCTTGATAGGAGGAGCTGCAAAGAATTGTGACAATCTTCACTGCAAATAGTATGTTCAAGGGGGATAATGTGAGAAGATATGCCTTCCACCAACTTTCCAGAGAAAAATACAGCTTTTTAGAACACAGCATTATAAACTGTCTAAAATTTCTGGAGACATCTACCACTTTGAGTTGAAATACCTAACCCTACCTTCCAAACGACTTTAAACAAGCTATGACAGAAATTAATTTTTTCAGGCACATGTTAAGACCCACATATATATGCAGTACAATTTTGGGGTGCTGAGTAAACATTACTGAACTGACTGGAAAGATTGTAAAAAACTGAAGAAAAAAGATGTTATGAGAACCCCATCAATACCAAACATAAATTGTCTCAGGTTCTGAGATATTCAGTGATGCATTCCCCTTACCCAGGCTCCTTTGGTTTAGCTGATTTTTTCATTTTGGCTATGAAACTTCTAGCCTGGTGTAAAGAGGTGGAAAAATTCTACTGGGTCTTTGGCAGGCCTATAACTATATCCTGATGCCGTCTTGGAACCTCAAGATCTTGAATCTTCTATTGGTACTTTACAGAAAAATCAAGAAATACTAAAAAAACTTACATCATACTGATTTTAAGTAAATTATTATTTGTAGGGCATTGTTTAAAATCATTGAAATATATATTATAGGAAATTTGTAAGTAAATGTATTTTAATTTTATCAATTTATCCCACAAGTAGCTCCAAACTAGATTTAAAAATATTAGTTAAACTCAATTTAAAATAAGCAATATAAATTAAACTCAATTTAAAATAAGTTTAAAAGAAAAAAAGATGAGGAAAAAAGAAAGCATCATGATTAAGATTAATACACATCTTGAATACTTGTACAGTTGCCAAATATTTGGCTACAGCATTTCTGGCAACTAATGCAAAGAGGTAAACAACCAAATTTCATAGCGTTGTATGGTGGACTGTGGAAGTTACAGTTTTTTCTGCCTCTCATGTTTTCATATCCTCCTTTATAGGAGGATATCTACTTTTGCACTCCTGATAGGAATCATCAACCATGGTGAAAATGGATTTAAATACTGAGTCAGTACTTTCTAAATCAATTAATCTGGTTTATGAATTTAGAAGAATTACTATGTTGCATTTGTAAATTCTCTATATCATTTCTTTCCCTATCCACTGAAAATAGATATTTTATAAGTTAAAAACCTTAGCAAGTAAATAATATGGTACTTAGAAGACATACTACTAGACATAACTTCTGTTTCAGGTTCAATAACCTTTTTTTTTTTTTTGCTGAGCAAAAGAATACACACTGTTTGATTCCATTTATTTGAAAACCAATAATAGGCAAATCTAAACTATAGTGACCGAAAGTAGAACAATGGTTGCCTGGGGCCAGGGCCAGGGTTGCATATTGACTAGGAATCAGTACAAGGGAACTTTCTGGTGTGGGGGGTAATGCTCATTATAACCTCAGAGATATTGCGGGTTCTGTTCCAGATCAGGTTCAAAAACTTTTTAAGCAAGGGAAAAAGAAAAAAATATATATATATGTATATATTTGCAACATTATAGCCTAGAAAAGTATTCGTCACCTAGAAGTATGTGTTTGTGTTTAGCTGCAGTCCATAGCCTTACTTTAACATCTCATCTATGGGAAATGACCTTGGTTTTATGAGTACCAAGTCAGTGAAAGAATAGTAGACTGGTCAAGAAAACCTGCGTTTGGCAGTCAGCATCTGTGAGTCATGATTAACAACAACAACAAGGGAACAGTCAAGATTTGGAGTCAAAACAGGTCATAGAGTAATTTTAAAAGGATGATTATTGTTTATTTTAACATGAGTGACATAAAGCCATATTGTGTTTCTTTAAAACTCATGTTTTCCCCAAAGCAACAACTGCAAAAAAGTAAGGAAACATTATTCTGGTTTCTGTATCACTTTTCTCTTTGCTTTTTTTTTTTAATGATAAAAAGAGATTTTGTTGGTACCAGAAACCAGCAAAAGCTCTCTTGATGGCACAGTCCAAGTGTTTTAGGATTACTTGCTGACAAACTCACACAAGCATGATGCAGTCTCCCTGCCCTTTGACCTGATGCAGACTTCTGTACAGCACGAGTCCTGCCCTTCTCGTGTGGAGCCGACAGCCTTGTCTCAGTGGAGTTGTAGTTACCAGCCAAGCATTAAAAGCAGCACATGGATTAGAGGGCATGACAGAGAAAAGAGACATAGTTATACATTACATTATTATTGTAAAGAGGGAGAATGTAATCAAGGGTACATTAGTGAGAAATCACTGGTTTGGGGAATGAAACTCATAGAATGGAGTCCAGAACTATATACAGGGAGTTTGTAAAATTAGAATGTCCCATGCTGCTCAGTCATGAGTTTTCCGATACTTCACCTCTAAAGAGTGAACAATCGAGGTTTCCATTGTTCCTTGAAACAAAAATTCCCTCAGTTACTGTTGATGTTAATATTAAAGGCAGAAAACCTTGCAAGCAAATATGGTATTATATAAATGCCACATAAGTTGAGTATTACCATGTAATTATGTAAATTCCAAGTTGGCAGTATTCCTAGTCACTGTTTCCTCTGGTATACAGTTATCAGAAAGAATGTGGGGGCAATATTGAAATCAGGACCAGAATCACAACTGAGAAACTATGCCCCGAATGAAAAAAATAATTTTGTGTTTTACACCTATAACATAGGGCAAAAGCAATTATAATTCAGTTTGGAACTGTCTTTGGATTGCAAAACAATAGTTTAGCTTGGAAAATTCCCTTTAAACAATTAGAGGTAAGAGAGTCATTTGGAACACCCTAGTAAATATGCTGATTTGTTTTACGGAACCTTGAACTATCACTCAATAACAACAAAAAATGGCAGCTTGTCCAAGTTTTAAGTTTTGATTTCTAAATCAAACCAAATAATTTCAAAGAACATACAGTGTACCTATCACCCACTCCCATTAAGTATTATGCAAAATATTTCACTGAACTTTGATTTCAAGCATGCGTCTCTAAGGTGAATATCTTGCCCTTTGGGTAGACACAGACAGCATAGCTCCAGCCAGGTTTCATTCAAGGTTAGCCAGGTCAGTGAGGACAGTCAAAACAAGATTACAGGCAGGACACACAGATTACAGGGCAGAACAGAGGGGAAGGGACTCTGAGAACCAATTATATACCCTATAAAAAGTGAGGACATGATTACAGGGTAGAAATATCCTAGAGGTAAAAGCATAACGTGGAAAGGAAATTAGCACACCAGGGACAAATGGCCTAAATTGCCTTTTCAAAGAAGAATAGTTGAGCTAAAGTATTGATAATAGCAATAAAAAGTTCTGAAAGTAAGTTGAACCTGATACTGAAAAATGCCTCCATATTAAGAGTTAATTAACACTTAAAATCCCCACATCTGAAACGAGTCATCTTTTATCTAAATTCTCTTCTCCCTTCCCCACTATTTTAAACTCTTCAGGACATCTCACTCTCCTGGTTATCCTGGATTAAGATACTGACGATGTCCTTAATCTCTTCACTACCTTTCTCATCACATTCATCACATTCAGCCAATGAGTCCAGTCACTCTCCATCCTCATTGTTTTCTAAATTGTCTCTTCCCCTCCTGCCTTCACAGCCACTACTCTCATTCAGGCTCTCACTTCCTCCAACCTGCCCTCTGAAACCGTTCTCTGTAACTCTGAGCTCTTCCCTCCCTCAAGGGTCTTATATGCCATTGCTGAATATGTCTTCCTAATGCACAAGTATAGTTCTGTCTTTTTCCTGAACAGAAACACTCAAGTATGCTCCCACTCTACCAAGTAATGCAAGCTTACTCCTTGAATTCAGGTTTTCCTCTGCCTCGACCTGATCCATCCTCCAGCTGTATCTTGCATCTCATCATACACTCAGTGACACAGCTTCTTCCAAGCCTACTCCCAGCTTTCCTTTTTCTAGCCATTTGTGTTAGTAGTTCTTCCATATGTGCACCTACATTTCAAAATTCAGTTTAACTGCTAGCCATCCATGAAATTTCCATGACCCTAGGAGAAAGCAATCTTTTCTTCAGAAACACTCACTTTGTTTCTAATGTCTCTGGTGCCATTTCAATTCATTAAAACAACAACAACAACAAAAAAAAAACTTTTGTGCTTGTCACAAGTCTCCCTGTTGGAGGGAGGGCAAGAGCACAGCCTAGTCATCTACTGTATAAGCCACTATGTGCTACATATACAAAGTGTTAATAAATGTGAATGAATTTAGAGTTAACATTTTAAAGAGGTTGCCATTCTTAATAAGACAGGGAAAAAAAGAAAGCAAACCAAATGCTATTTCATTCTAAATAAGGTAAGTAGTATTTGCCTCATCTTCTGGGAGAACAACCTCATCCCAACCATCATCAGGCTGGGCTCAGCTATTTTATGATATTACCAAACTTCATAGCCAGGAAACCTATGTGTACACAAAAAGATATAACAGTATGTTAATAATGGCCATCTCTGAAATATAGTATTTGAAGTAATTTTTTAATGTTTTAATGTATTTCTGCTTTTATACAGAATAGTTATAGCATTTATAGCCAGAAAAAACATTATTAATAATCCATTGTTCAAATATTTTTATCTTTGATGTATCAAACATTTTAAAGATATAAACTTTGATCTAGATAGTGCTGAATCCTAAGAATACAAAAATTACCCTCTACAGGTTGAATGATATGGTTTATATTTTGGAACAAGAACTCTGAAGGCCTTTTAAAAATACAGTGGAAGCAAAAACTTGATGCAAAGAGAACAACAAAGAGACTTGTAATTGTTGATGCAAACAGTAAGATAAAAGTTTGAACTAAGATCATAGCAGTGGGAAGAGAGGAAAGCTTAAATCTTAATCAATGAGCATTAGTCAGCAATTCAATGAGGGGACTGAAGAAGTGGAAGGATCTCCCAATTGTCAGACACTGTTCATACCCTTATTGATAAAGATTTTGCTTTTAATGCTAGGGGGTGGTGATTAAATGATGCAGAAGTTAGTTGACAGAATGGGTTACAGAGATAGTTCAACGGAAAGAAGTTTTAAAGGGGTATAAAAAAGTCAGCAAGGAAAAGAAACTTGATATGTGAGCTCTTATCTTTAGGGACTTCTGGTCAGCTTGAGTCATAGTCAGAAGAGATAACAGGGTTTCCTGTTGAGATTCTTTTAAAGGAAGAAAGTCTCTGCCAAGAGCTGGCTCTGCAGGAACGATGGTGACAAATTTCTCTGAAAAGAACAAGTAGCTGGTCCTTAAAGGAAACATGACTCTATAAAGCAAGGGGTAGAGGCAGGGTAGGTTGTAATTTAGGGCTGAACGTTTGTGACATTAGGTAGTGGTGGGGAAATTAACTGGTTTAATTTACCAGTGATAGATGTCAATTAATAATAGACATTTCCAGTTAGCACAGTATATATTTAAGTCTTTATTTCATGACATGCATTTCCTGGCATTTAATGTGACCACTATATCTACCACTACTTTAATATAGAAATTTATAGAAAAGCAATATTAATTTATTCTGTTATTTTTATTTATTGGGAGACATTAACCCATCAAGTTCCATAACCACAGTTGAGCTTTGTACCAACCATATAAAATTCATTTGAAATGCCTAGGAGGGAGAAGTCTTTATAGAGTGATTCTCACATATTTAACCCTATTTTAGGAACTGAAGCATCTAAATCCTCTTACAGTTATATTTTTTATTAAAATATATATAGTATCATTTCCTTATTTTTAGCTACAAACATTAGATTGGACTAGATGAAACAAGAACTGAATTATTTAATTAATTGCATTTCAACATTGTCTTATACCATGAATCACAAAATGCCTATGGCAGGAGCTGGAACAGAGAAGACCCATATTCTGGTTCTCCCACAACAACTTATTACTATTTTGATCTTGAGAAAATTAATGAAATTTTCTGTACCTCATTCTCAATTTTCTCATCTGTAAAATGGACATTTTCGGGAAATACAAATTTCCCAGGATTAAATATTCCTACCATGACAAATTTAACAGCCCACTTAACAAAAGCCCTGAATATTTAATAATCAGGTCTAGTGGGCTGGTAGAATTAGTATGAGCTACATCTACTACACAGTGGTTGAGGGGAATTGATAACTAAAAAGTTAGGAAGCAAGGGGCTGCAGAGTAGAAATAATATCTTAAAGACAGGTTGCAAATTAGGTTTAAATCAACAGAATGTCCAGATACAAGAACATTAACTTTGAAAGCCATGGAATAAATAATCATAAAAATAGATGGAAATGACATGTAAAATGGTAAAGATTGGAAGATTGAAACCTGGAGAACAGGTAAGGGAAATACTTAAAATATATGTCAATTTATGTAGCAAGTCTGTAAGGGGCAGGATTTTATAAAAGAGGGGGATTGTGATCACTTATTAAAAGTTGACATATAAAAAGAATGTACACATTGCAGAATGATAAGCTCACATGTACAAGTCTTCCCATACCAAGAGCCAACTGGCAGCCCAGAGTGTTAGGTAGGATGGTCAACAAGACAAACTCTATTAAGTTTTGCTCAGAATGAAAAGAGAATTGAATAAGATGTTATCTATTTTTAGATTTGTGTTTGTGCCATTACCTTCAGAATGTCCTAATTGTGAGTCTATTCCCACTTCCATCCCAGAATCATTCCTACTCCAGTTTTTAATATCTTCTTAAAACAAGTCTTAGCTCCACTCTTAGTACTACTGGTAATTCTAGCAATCTTTCCTAGGTATATCAAGGAATCCAGTCTTGCCTATACGACTTTCACATGATCCTTCTTAATCCCGTAGGTGCATCTCACCAAATTTGTCTTAAGCCAACTATATATCGATAGACTGTGCCAAAGAAAAAACATGTTTCCCCAAAAGCTACACTGTCCAAAGTTTGGCTTACATAGAAGTTACTTATTCATGGTTGTAGCCTTGGTTACTCTGCTCAGTGCTGTCAGGGAGAAAGAAATTTTCTTCTATCCTTCTAGGTTCTTCTGGCTGGTCTAAGAGTTAAATTGACAGGAGACATACAAACAGGAGAAAATCAAACAAAGGTTTAATAACATGTATACGTGGGAGAGACCCGGAAAACTCAGTAACTTGCCAAAATGGCTGAAGCCTTCACTGAAATACCACTTTTAGCTAAAGGCAAAAGAGGATGTTAGGATGTTGAGTGTATTGGTTTGGGACTTAAAAGGAGAGGAAGGTAATTCACATGGAGATGGAAAAGCAAACGTTTGGTAAACAAATTTTTGAGCCACTGAGAGACAGTGCGGCACAGAGAGGAATTTTAACACAGACTATGCTAGGTTCCTCTCTGTCTATCACACCTACTTCATACTATGGTTATCTGTGGTGATAGCTCCCTTCCTGGAACAGGTCATCTGTCTACATTCTTTAGGCAGCTAAGGGGGAGGTAGAAAGAAAGATTTCCCGAGTCTTCTGTTTCTTAAAAATTAATCAGCCTAAATTAATCCTCATGACAAAGAGACATATTTTGGGGTGCCAAATTTTGTTCCCCTACAGTGCTGTCTCTGGAGTAAGTAGGCTGGGTTCTGTTACCTGGATCCACAGATTTCTGACAGCTATTGGCCTGATTTATGAATGGAACTTTTTCCAGTAGCTGCTGGTTGTTGAACAGGACCTCCTAATACTGATTTTTGTTTTGTTTTGTTTTTGCGGTACGCGGGCCTCTCACTGTTGTGGCCTCTCCCTTTGCGGAGCACAGGCTCCGGACGCGCAGGCTCAGCGGCCATGGCTCACGGGCCCAGCCGCTCCACGGCATGTGGGATCTTTTCCGGACCGGGGCACGAACCCGTGTCCCCTGCATCGGTAGGCGGACTCTCAACCACTGCGCCACCAGGGAAGCCCTAGATTTTAAATTTCATCATAGTTATGCCTGTTACTTTTAAACATCTTTATTGGAATATAATTGCTTTACAATGGTGTGTTAGTTTCTGCTGTATAACAAAGTGAATCACCTATACATATACATATATCCCCATATCTCCTCCCTCTTGTGTCTCCCTCCCACCCTCCCTATCCCACCCCTCTAGGTGGTCACAAAGCACCGAGCTGATCTCCCTGTGCTATGCGGCTGCTTCCCACTAGCTATCTATTTTACATTTGGTAGTATATATAAGTCCATGCCACTCTCTCACTTCGTCCCAGCTTACCCTTCCCCCTCCCTGTGTCCTCAAATCCATTCTCTAGTAGGTCTGAGTCTTTATTCCCGTTCTGCCCCTAGGTTCTTCATAACCTTTTTTTTTTTTTAGATTCCATATATATGTGTTAGCATATGGTATTTGTTTTTCTCTTTCTGACTTACTTCACTCTGTATGACAGACTCTAGTTCCATCCACCTCACTACAAATAACTCAATTTCATTTCTTGTTATGGCTGAGTAATATTCCATTGTATATATGTGCCACATCTTTTTTATCCATTCATCCAATGATGGACACTTAGGTTGCTTCCATGTCCTGGCTATTGTAAATAGTGCTGCAGTGAACATTGTGGTACATGACTCTTTTTGAATTATGGTTTTCCCAGGGTATATGCCCAGTAGTGGGATTGCTGGGTCATATGGTAGTTCTATTTTGCCTATTTTTTTTTTCATAAAGTTTTGGTGTGCCTTATCTACTCTCTGTGGTCAGCTGTTGTACTGAATCACTTTCCTCTAGGTCTGGCCAAACTATATCTCTTTGTGTACTCTCTTATCCCATTATAATATTGCTCAAGACCTTTGTGCCCCCCCAGGTTAGCTTTTAGCCTGGCACCTACACACTATACCATACCCAAAACCATAGGAACAATGTGTCTTCAGGTGGGCAGATAGAAAATTCCTAAAAAATTCAGAATCTATAGGACCCAACTGTCTCATTTAAAAAGAAGTCAGGATACTTAAATATAAAGAACATGTTGAATAAACTATTCAGATAATGAAGAGTACATTCAAGTAGTATTCTATTAGATCATCTAGAAAACCTATTCTTGCATCACAATACTGTAGAAAAGGATATTTTATTTATTTTTAAAATGCATCAGGCTGTCTTCATTTTTTATAGATTATAGCCCATTTATAGTTATTATAAAATATTGGCTATATTCCCTGTGCTGTACAATCCATCCTTACAGTTTATTTATTTTATACATAGTAGTTTGTACCTCTTAATCCCCTACTTCTATCTTGTCCTTCCCCCCTACCTTCTCCTCACTGATAATCGCCAGTTTGTTTTCTACACCTGTGAGCCTTTTTCTTTTTTTGTTATGTTCACTAGTTTTAATTTTGAGATTTCACATATAAAAACATATAGTTTTTGTCTTTCTCTGTCTGACTTATTTCACCTAGTATAATACCCTCCAAGTTCATCCACATTGCAGCAAATGGCAAATTTTCATTCTTTTTTATGAATGAGTAGTATTCCATTGTATATTTATACCACATCTTCTTTATCCATTTATTTACATTGGTGTTTTTGTTTTTGTTTTGGATAAATACCCAAGAGTGGAAAAGAAAAGACGACCTATTGAATAGGAGAAAATATTTGCAAATGATATGACCAATAAGGGGTTAATATCCAAAATATATAGACAGCTTATACAAGTCAATGTCAAAAGACCAACCTGGTTTAAAAATGAGCAGAAGACCTGAATAGACATTTTTCCAAAGAACACATGTAAATGGCCAACAGGCATATGAAAATATGCTCAACGTTTTTAATCAGAGAAACGCAAATTAAAACCACAATGAGGTATTACCTCACACCTGTCAGAATGGCTATCATCAAAAAGTCTACAAATAACAAATCTTGTCAAGGATGTGAAGAAAACAGAACTGTTGGTGGGAATGTAAATTGGTGCAGCCACTGTAGAAAACAGTATGTAGTTTTCTTAAAACTAAAAATAGAACTACTATATGATCCAGCAGTTCCACTCCTGGGAATATATCTGAAGAAAAGGGATAGTTTACTTTGTCGTATAGGCTATGTTGATAATTGTCCTCTAGGGATAGGGAAGGTAAAGGAAAAAAACTTTCAGGTGCTTGCTGGTGACTGGAGAATAGGGGTTATTCCCTTCCCTATTCTGGATAACTCTGGCTACTTTTCTGAAAGTGAACATAGATTCTAAAATGTCGTGAAGATCTAAGTGATTTTTTATTAATGTCAAAACTCTACAGACACAGGGGAGTGAAAAAGCAGTTGTCCCCTAATCTAAGATTAAGAAAACCTCTAAGCTTAGAAATAGGCAAAAGGTATCACTAAATTACCTTTCAGTGGCATGCTGCCTATTGTCGGGTGGACCCTCAAATGATAATCTGATTCTCTAGGAAAATATAATTTTGATTAATTTTCCAGGCTATTGTATGTTCTATAGGTCTAGAGGTTAAATAAATTGTAGAAGTTAAGTTGCAACTGATTCCTCTCCATGGCAATGTAAATGATTCCTATTCATAACTATGCAGATGAATTTTATCCAGTACAGATAGAATTGAATTCCTCCTGGTTGAAACAGTAATACAAACATTACAGTTTATTGCTCAGTAGGCTATTAGACAGTTTTATTTCTTTTCTTTTAATTTTTTTAATTTTAATTTTATTTTTTTATATAGCAGATCCTTATTAGTCATCAATTTTATACACATCAGTGTATACATGTCAATTCCAACCGCCCAATTCATCACAACAGTTTTGTTTCTATTAGCAAATTTATTTCACCATTCCTGACTTTTTCTCTCTCTCTCTCCCTCCCTCTCTCTCTCTCTGTATGTATATATAGAGAGAATCTTCTCCAAATTTTCTTTTGAAGCTTCCTACTTCTTCCCTCATTTATAAATTAGTTAAATTCTTTAATTCATGTTCATTTTATATTTGCAGAAAACTCATTTTTATCTTTTCAAAAATTATTCTGTACCACTAAATAATCTGTATCTTTCTACCCTACAAAAATGGAACCTCACTGCCAGGATCTTTGGTGTTGATGAAACAGTCTGTAGCCTCTAGAATGTCTCACATGAATACTGCCTCCTTTCCTCGTTCAACCCCCATTTTTTCTTCCCAAAGTCTATCTCTTGAATAAGAACTTTGCTTTTTTAAGTATCCCCAACTTTCCCATATTTTATTTCTCCAAAATCCTATACCTCTGGAAAATCACAACACCCTTCCTTCAGAAATTGTATTGTAGCAATGCCCCTCTTACATCTTGTAAATTTTATACCCTAATCTTTGCTACTGGCTAAAGGGAAGGGTGATTCTTGGCCTGGGGGAGTGAAGAAAAAAATAGTATGATGTATTTTCCTGAAACTTGGCTGTTACTTAAGTCTTTCCATAGATGGAGAAAAACAAAAACCAAACAAAAAAGGTAGCACTGTATGAATTTAAAAACCCTCTGGAAAAACTTAACCAGGGCTATAGAAGACTTATATTCCTCCTTTTAATATATCTCTGATTTGATTATGCTGAAAATGCAACCTCCTCACCACCGCCCCACACCCCCACACACACACATATACCCTGAGTCACATTCTGAAGTCTTTGCTCGTTAGTCCAACAACAGAGCAGCTCCTGCCCATCGCTTCTGCCTAATTCCTGGGTTTTTGTTTGTTTGCTTTTCTGGATGTAGGAGATGGCAAAAAATCAGGGTTATTAGGAACTGCTGGAGTAGAACTATCTGGAAAGGTGTTGGTGCCTCAAAAGAACTGAATCCAGTGGCAGTGTGAACAAACCTATCTTACCATAGGCGCTAATACGGTCCTCTTCTTCAGGGGTACCTGGCACATGGTATGTCCTCAACCAATATCTGTCCAACGAAAATACTTTTCAAAATGGCATCAGTAAGCCTCAGGACACAAAGGTACTTGCTATACTGTTATTCCATGCCCTTTGGCTTAGAGAAAACTTGTGAATATAAGCATTTTCAATGAACTTAAATCCCAAGTGACAATTAAAAGTGTCTCTAATTAAGGGAATCCTGTAATTTATTAGCCTTGTAGTCCTGTTTTATTCTTTTACATTATTCCATCCTAATTTTTCTCAATCGAAGAAAGTTTCTGGGATTTAATAACTAAAATCTCTTTTCCTGAGTCATGCTGTTGACTCTCATTGTGTGTTCAGCTAACATTGTTTCTGCCTACCTGAATTTCTTTCCACACCTTTGTTCTGCCAAAACCCCTTCTGTTAAAAAGGAGTTCACAGAGGGGAAATGAGTGGGTAGAAGGGGAAAACAGCACATACACACACACACTTTGAAATGAAAAATAAACCAGAGTGCAATCTTTGTTGAATGGTGATAGGCTCAGACAATACTTTGCAGAGCTTCTCTCCTGCAGAGATTTGTCTGTGATTCACCTTGAAAGGAAAATTGTTATATCCTACCTGAACAAGGGTCTGTTGTTTTCCTCAGAGCGTTCATCTGCCACTGATGTCAAACTTCATATATTCAGGTCGAGGTCAAAATTGTTACTGTCATTAAACTAGGGAGAGTCTAGACATTAACACTCCATGAAGGGTCCTAAGATCTGCACATCAGACTTGGAGATGTGAATTTTTTGGTTTTAATTTTGGTTCTGGTACTTTGTTTCAAAGGAGATTCACCAGTTTTGTAGTTAGAACTCCAACTTCCTGGACAGAGTTTCATTTATTCAGAAACTTTAGTGAAGATAAAAAAGACATATAATATTATCCAACATACCATAACTCAAACAAACCTTGACTGAGAATGATTGCCTGAATCCAATCGTTAATGCCCTCTCCATAGGCATCCTGAAGCATCCAGGATCAGTTTAACATTACCACCATCAAAAGTTTATGACACTGGGGGCTTTGAAGTCTTTTGTGACACTGAAAGAGAAGAATCCCCAGACTACTGGATCAGAAAGCAGGACCACACAGTTGCCCTCTGGCCTCATTATGGGACTTTAAGGGGAAAGACCTTTAATTTTCTAGGATATGTTTCAGATTAATAAAACTACAATCATAATCATATTTTTTTTCCATTTTAATTTTATTGAAAACTGCTAAATGTTTTCTCATAACTTTGTTATTTGAAATAACAAACCACCTCTGAAGTAGTAGGATAAACATTAGCATCCTCATTTTACAAGAGAGGGAACACAGAAGTGACTTGCCCAAGACCGTGCAACTCCCCACAGAGGCAGGGGTGGAGCAGAGTTCTCCTGATTCTTAGTCCACTGCTTTTCCTCTGTACTTTCCCATCTTAGTTGCAGCTTGATTTCTCCCATTGGGTAAATATAGAAGTCCTATACAGACAAAAAGAAGACTAAAATGTTTCCCAGAGAATAGACCATCATTTATAGAAGAAATAACATTGGGAGGATCAGAAAAATACCCAGTCAGCTAAGAGAGGGATAAAGAAAAAGAAACGAAAAAGGGAATGAACAGTTGTTGAATCCCTACTTGATGCCAGACATTGAATACAGAGCTGTTCTTTTTCTATGATCTAATTTCATCCCCATACCAGGTCTAAGCAGTAGACAAAATGATCACCCCCTACAGTTAGGAAACTGAGGTTCTAAGAAGCAAAGTGTCTTGCCTAGGGGTCACACAGTTTTGTAAAACTGAGTTTTGAAGTCAGCCTATCTCCAAAGTCTGTGTTTATTTTTCTGAACATAAACTGTACAACCTGAAGGTCAAACGGCAGACCTGTAAACATTTAGAGGAGATTCTGTAGATGCTCACTCAAAGATTTCGGTGGACCAAAGTACGGCCAGCAGACAGATGGAAGACCTAACCTCCAAGGAAAAGTACGGAGAGAAAAATTTTGCAGTCATAGTTGTCCAGCCACATGCTCAGAAGAGTAGTAATATCATACACAGCACTGTCTCTGAGCATTAAATCAATATCAAATTGTTATCTCTGAAAGTACAGAGTAAATTGTAAAGTAATACACAGAATGAAAGGTGAGGTTACCTCCTGAAAACAGTGTATCTTGATTGTGCTTTAAATGAAGTTTCTCCAGAAGGGGAACCATCTTTCTTTTCCTTCCAAAATTTTCCCAAAGAAAAATGGAGATAAAAGGTCAGAGAGAGAGAACAATAAAATAAGCTAATGTTAACCTCAGTGCTCTTAAACCACTATGCTGCCATCATAACAATAGTACCTTGCCCTTTTTGTTTGGTACAGTAGCTTTTTGTCTACAAAGTCATTTTTCTGGAATTATGCTTACTTATTTTTATGGAGATAACTGCAGCTCAGTGAGGTTGAGCCCATGTCCAGGGTCCCACAGGTGTAAGTAGCAGAACCAGCCCTGGTTCCTACTTGTTCCTAGTCCATGCCCAGGATTCATTCGACCATATCAAAACTGTATAAATTCCTTTCCAATTAACAAAGATAATTATTGTCCATGAGAACTCCTGCTATGGTGAGAAATTCAGTACATATTTTGACCCATTGTGGAAGACAAATTATTGAATAACGAACTGTGTTATATTAGAATTTTAGTGAATTTTTAAAAACATTTTATAACATATGATCAACCTTCCCAAAGATACTAAATTAAATTATAGCAATGCTCGTGCTTCTTTTGCTCCTGAGGAAACCAAACAGCCAGCATTATTTGATCAAGTCCTCTCTGGGTATATTCGTAAGATGTTAGCTACCATAAACACCCACCCCCATCCTCATTTTAAAATAAACACAATTATTCAGATGAGGACTCTGAAACACAGTTTTTAAGACTGTACAGAGTTAATGACAGAATAGGCGGAATACATATCCCTTGGACACATCACTTAAATTTTATTGGCATCAGTTTCCTCATTTGTAGAATAAAAGGTGGAATTCAGAGGTTACTTATGGCCCAGAAGTAGAATTTGGCCAACATAGATATTTTCTTTGTCTAGCTCATAAAAGAAATGTGAATATGAGTGGTATTTTTAATACTCCTTTGAGTTTGTAATATTGCACATATCTTTCCAAGAATGGAGGAGAAAGTCTTCTTTACCCTTCTCTGAATTACACATTGTATTTCATTTTTTACCCTCTGTTTTCTTCACTCCTTGTTCCTCAACTGTCAGGATAAATTTGATGACTGGATAAAAGAATTCTCCCACTTGAGTTGCATTCTCCAAGAGCCATACAGATACACAGACTGCAGGTGGTGAAGCAGGGCTGTGGACCTGGGAGATGTTACACACCTGGCACCAGCTTCCTGCCTCTTGGAGTCTGCACTGCTGGCTGGAACAAATAGAACTTAACTGCCTCAGCACTAGAGCAGTCAATAAAAGTCACCACGACCTAGAGTCCTCATGGCAGCTTTGTAAAGTCCATCCTTAGGGGAGAATCTGGACATGATCAGCTACTCAGTGAACATAACTCTTGCTTTAACATATGATAATCTATTTCTTATTTCTCAAGATTTTTTCAGACCTAGAGTAACTAACACTTTCCTTTCATGGACAGCAGGCTGACTGCCCACTAATAAAACAAGGAACAAAGGACAAGAGCAGCTAGGGGCTGCTAATTCCTTTAGGGCTCAGTCTTGGGTGAAGTATTAGACACTGCTGCCCCTGCCTACACTTTGGGATCTAACCATTTGTGCCGAGGCCTGTGTAGAGGCCTGTGAGATGTACAAGTTGTAAGGATGCCCAAGAGCAGGTTAGATAAGAACCAAGGAGAATTAAAGGGCAGGTGTAAGGGAGATGTGTGTGTCAAATAGAAGCTGAATGTTGATGCCATAGAGAGCAGAGAGAATAATCTGAATGCTTTTGCTTTATTGTTTGTTTCCTTACTGTATGAGTCTAAAACCATTATGTTATTGAGAGTAATACTTAATTTTTTTCCTATAAATCTTTTACTATCAATGAACTATAAAACAGAAAGTACATATCAAATAAAAAATTAAGTACTGAATTTTCATTTTGCAGAAAGTTGATGAGGAAAATGTAATATGCACAAAATATTTTTGGTATTTGCTATCTACAGTGGGAGTGATATTGCTGATCCCATGAGAACCAGAAGACACTAACCTGCTGAAAACATACCTCTTCAGAGTTATTAGTTATGTAAGAAGACTGAGCCCAAAGATAAAACAATGACAAAGCTTTTCATTGACATCAATGACCTGTTCCGAATTAATTTTTTTTTAATTTATTTATTTATGGCTGTGTTGGGTCTTTGTTTCTGTGCGAGGGCTTTCTCTAGTTGCGGTGAGCGGGGGCCACTCTTCATCGCGGTGCGCGGGCCTCTCATTATCGCGGCCTCTCTTGTTGCAGAGCACAGGCTCCAGACGCGCAGGCTCGGTAATTGTGGCTCACGGGCCCAGTTGCTCCGCGGCATGTGGGATCTTCCCAGACCATGGCTCAAACCCGTGTCCCCTGCATTGGCAGGCAGATTCTCAACCACTGCGCCACCAGGGAAGCCCCCGAATTAATTTTTAATTTCAATTCTTAGTTTTTAGGTGAATATGTGAACAATGAACTTAGAGCTGTTAACAATTGTCTTCATTAACTGAAGATGAACGTTACAAAGAGTTACATGAGGTCAGTTCTATAAGGTGTCATCAGGTTTTTCAAATAGAAAGCAGTTAAGTTATTTACAACAAGGGTTTAAGTTTTTATATGGATAGAAAAACTTTTCGACTTTCCAGGCTATATGGTCTGTGTGGCAACTTCTCAACTCTGCTGCACCAAAGCAGGGCAGACAACATGTAATGAATGGATGTGGCTGAGTTCTAAAAAAAACTTTATGAAATGTAAAGCATCCTTCACTAGGAAATTAGTTACATATATGATAAATTATATGAAATTGTTATTTTCATAGTTCAAAAGCAGTCAATTATCAACAATTTCATATTGTTTAACCTGTTAAATTATATTACATCTGTACATTGGAAATACTACTCAGGCAGGCAAGAATGAGGAGACTATATATGATATACATAATATCTATTATATATTTACTGAAAAAGATGTAGAACTCTGTGTACAACATGCCACCATTTATGGAAAACACAAGAAATAAACTATTCATTTTTTGTATTTCCTTTATTGCTTAAAACATCTTGAAAAGATAAAGTGTTAACAGTGGTTACCTGCTTTAGGGGAGGAGAGAGGAGTGTGGCTGAGTAGACGGATTAAGGATAGAAGATATTTCATTCACTATACACTCATTTAAAACTTCATTTCTGAAACAAAGTTTTCACTAAAAAAATAAAAGAAGCATGCCTCCAATTTTATATATCATTGAGAACTGCACCTGGAAATGTTTTATTTATGTACGGTTTATTTATGTGGCTTTTTGTTTGTGAAAGTGGTAAGACCCCAAATATCATGGTTGTTTATTGATTTGTCTCTTCCTCTTAACAGTAATCAACTTTATAATATTACTAAATGGCTATTGTATTGAGGATCAATTGAACTATGTTAGTCCAGGTTCTGACTGCTTTGCATGTATCATCTTCTTTTGAATCATCCCAATAATTTGGTAGCTATTATCATTGCCTATTTTATAGTAGTAAGAACACTTAACATGAGATCTATTCTTTTAACAAATTTTGAAATACACAACAGGATTGTTAAGTATAGGCACAATGTTGCACAGCAGATCTCTAGAACTTATTCATTTTCCATAAATGAAATTGTATGCCAGTTGAATAGCAACTCGCCATTTCCTGCTCCACTCAGCCCAGGGCAATCACCATTGGACTCTGCTTCTAAGAGTTCGGTTATTTTGTCTACCTCAGATAAGTGGACTAATACAGTATTTGTTCTTCCGTGACTGGCTTATTTCACTAGCATATTACCTCTGTGATCATTCTCGTTGTCATAAATGGTGGATTTCTTTCTTTTCAAAGGCAGAGTAATACTTTATGTACAACCGTCCCTCAGTATCTGAGGAGGATTGGTTTCAAGAGACCCCACCATTACCATGCTCCATGGACACTCAAAACCCGGAGGTAGCCGTCTGTAACCATAGATTCCACATCCATGGATTCAACCAATCACAGATGGAAATTTCGATCCCCAGTTAAATCTGCAGGTGCCCAAATCCTCCAATACAGAGGGCGACTGTGTGTGTATTGAAAAATATCCACATGTATGTAGATATTCAAATTCATGTTGTTCAAGGATCAGCTGTATGTACCATATGTACCATATTTATCCATTCATCCTTCAGTGGGCATTTAGGTTATTTCCACACTTTAGCTGTCATGAATAATGCCGTAACGAACAAAGGAGTACATATATCTCTATAATCTTGCTTTCAATTATTTTGGATAAATTCCCAGACATGGAATTACTGGATCATGGGGTAGTTCTAATTTTAATTTTTTGAGAAACATTCGTCCTATTTTTCATAGCAGCTTCACAATTTTACATTCTCACCAAGGATGTACAAGGGTTCCAGTTATCTTTGCCTTTTTTAAGACAAAGAGCTAAGATTCAGATAGGCTAAGTACATTGCTCAAAGTTATAAGCCTAAAAGGGGTGGACCTGAAATTTAAACTTTGAGCTGACACCAAACACTATGCTCTCCTCCCTCCCCTCCTCTAGTTATTAACCCTTATTTCATATAGTTAATAAAACTTTTTGAAAAGCAGACACCTTCACCATTGTTCTATATATCTTAAAGTGTTTATCTATTCATAGGTGATTCTCCAGACTTCACATGCTGGTCAGAGCAGATTAATTTGTAACAGTCTTTCACTGACAGGTTGACTTCTCTACCTAGAACCCTATTTCCTCTTGCCCCGACTCTTAACTCTCCCTACACAGGCCTCGTATCTTCCATGAAGCCCTCCTGGATAACCTAGGGTCCCATATATGATCTTGCAGCAGCAGCATATACTTATTACAGATTTATTCATCTGAATTAAATCACTTACCCATTAGATTAAGCATATGAAATTGTCAATATTCAACAGTTTTTGAACTACAAATACAGCTATTTGAAATGATTCTATCTGAAGTTTGTTTCTTATACTAAAAAAACTCCTTGAAGGCAAGGTTAATATCTTGATAATATCCAAGGGCTTAGCACAGTGCCTGGGATATAGCAGACATTTAACATAATTTTTATGTTAAGTGAATGAAATTAAATAAGTGAGCAAATAAATGAATGAACCAACAGAGTTTCATGGACATTGTTTAAAAAAAAAAAGTAAAGGTTGATTAATCTACTTAAAAATATCCAGTTAGCTCAACCTCTGCTTATCTAAGACTGTAGCACAATTTATGATAGAAGCTATGAAGAGGTTTCAAAAGAATACTTATGTCTTATGCAACTTTCTTTTACTATTGCAAAATGAAGCCTAAATGCATATGAAATCAATAGGAGACTTCATTGTTATTCTGTTTTGTTTCTTTTTTGTTTGGTTGTATGTTGTCTAAATGTATATGACTTAACATGAACAAATAGAAAGATGACTTTCCAAATTTCCTTTTGTAAGGCAAGCCTTTAAAGATTTTTATAACTGAGGCTGATTTGCTAAGGTTAACAAGACCTTACCCAGTATGAGGTTATTTGTATATGAAACTGGAAATTTTTATTCCATCTACTGATTGCCACAAACACACACACACACAAAGATTTGAGACAATTATATACTGATTAACTGTTATCAGTGGATTTATCATCTATTTATACTCTTTCTAATACAGTTTAAAAATGCAAATTACATAGCTTTCCAGGGTTCCCTAAACTATCACTAATGCTGTCTAATAGAACTTTCTAAAATGATGCAAATATTCTACATTCACACTGTCCAGTACAGCAATCATTAGCCACATGTGGCTGCTGAGCACTTAAAATGTGGCTGGTATGACACAGAGGCTAAATTTTTAACTTCATTTAACGTTAATTAATTGAAACTTAAATTGAAAACTTAAATTTAACGTTAATTAATTGAAACATATGGCTAGTGGCTACTATATTGAACAGCTCAAGAAACTTCCATTAAAAACCAAACAAAAGTTGTCTCAGTATGGTTTTAGCCAATTTTCTCTTCTTCTTGTTTCTTGCATCTGACATTTTCTTTCTGTTCTGTTTTTTAACTTCTTGCTGGATGAATACTTTGCTGGTTCTTTCAGTGAGGTGTGTGGGTGGTAAACTGTCTTTGTCTTCTTATGTCAGAAAGTACTCTGATTTCCTCACACTCTTGAAACAGTTATTTGGCTGATATAAAATTCTATGCTGACAATTATTTTTCTCCAGCATTCTGAAGCTGTTGTTTTATTATGTTCCAGCAGCTATTGTTGCTGATAAACAGCTGCAGTCTATCTGACGTTTTTTTAAAAAAATCTCTCACTCTTTTTTTTCTTCCAGTTTTATTGATATATATTTGATAAAGGTTTAAGGTGTACAGCATAAGGACTTGACTTCATACGTCTTGAAAGGATTATCACAATAATTTTAGTGAACATCCATCATCTCACATAGATATACAATTTAAAACTTAGAAAAAAATTTCCTTGTGACGAGAACTCAGGATTTACTCTCAACAACCTTCATGTATAATATACAGCAGTGTTAATTGTATTTGTCATGCACATTACAACCCTAGTACTTATTTATCTTATAACTGAGAGTTGGTACCTTTTGACTGCCTTCATCCAATCTCCCTTTCCAACCGCTGCCTCTGGTAACCACAAATCTGATCTTTCTCTATATCCTTTGCTGTGAAAAATCCTTTTAGTTTGATGTAGTCTCATTTGTTTGTTTTTGCTTTTGTTTCCCTTGCCCAAGGAGACAGATCCAAAAAATATTACTAAGGCCAATGTCAAAGATTTTACTGTCTGGATTTTCTTCTAGAAGTTTCATGATTTCAGGTCTTACATTTAAGTCTTTAATCCATTTTGATTTTATTTTTGTGTGTGATGTAAG
Organism: Monodon monoceros; assembly: GCF_005190385.1. Taxonomy (NCBI): domain Eukaryota; kingdom Metazoa; phylum Chordata; class Mammalia; order Artiodactyla; family Monodontidae; genus Monodon; species Monodon monoceros. The sequence continues at coordinate 69,462,234 of NW_021703768.1, forward strand.
AGAGTAGTCCAGTTTGATTCTTTTGCATGTAACTGTCCAGTTTTCCCAACACCATTTAGTGAGCAGGCTGTCTTTTCACCACTGTATATTCTTGCTTCCTTTGTCATAGATCAGTTGCTCATGTAGGTGAGGGTTAATTTCTGGGCTCTCTATTCTTTTCCATTAATATGTGTCTATTTTTGTGCCAGTACTGTACTACCTTGCTACTGTAGCTTTGTATTATAGTTTGAAATCAGAGAGCAGGATATCTCCATCTTTGTTCTCCTTTCTCAAGATTGTTTTGACTATTTGGGATATTTTGTGTTTTCATACAAATTTTAGAATTATTTTGCTCTAGTTCTGTGAAAAATGACATTGGTATTTTGATAGGGATTGCATTGAATCCGTTAGATTTGCCTTGGGTAGTATAGTCATTTTAACAATATTAATTCTTTAAACCCATGAACACTATATATATATATATATATATATATATATATACATACATATATATATATATATATATATATATATATTTCCATCTGTTTGTGTCTTCTTCAGTTTCTTTCATCAATGTCTTATAGTTTTCCAAGTACAGATCTTTTGCCTCCTTAGTTAGATTTATTCGTAGGTGTTCTTTTGGATGCAATTATAAATGGAATTGTTTTCTTAATTTATCTTTCCGATAGTTTGTTGTTAGAGTATATATATGCAACAGACTTCTGTATATTGATTTTGTATTCTGCAACTTTACTGAATTTATTGATGAGCTCTAATAGATATGTGGTGGCATCTTTAGGATTTTCTATGTATAACATTATGTCATCTGCAAACAGTGACAGTTTTACTTCTTCCTTTCCAATTTGGATTCCTTTTCTTACCTGACTGCTGTGGATAGGACTTCCAATACTGTGTTGAATAAAAGTGGCAAGAGTATGCATCCTTGTCTTCTTCCTGATATTAGAGAAAATTCTTTAACTTTTCAGTATAATTGTTCAGTATAATGTTAGCTGTGGGCTTGTTATATATGGCCTTTATTATGTTGAGGTGTGTTTCCTCTATGCCTACTTTCTGGAGACTTTTTATCATAAATGGATACTGAATGTTGTCAAAAGCTTTTTCTGCATCTATTTAAATGACCATATGATTTTTATTCTTCAATTTGTTAATGTGGTCCATCACATTGATTGATTTGCAGTTACTGCACCATCCTTGCATCCCTGGGGTAAATCTCACTTGATCATGGCATATAACCCTTTTAATGTATTCTTGGATTCTGTTTGCCAGTATTTTGTTGAATACTTTTGCAACTCTTTTCATCTGTGATTTTGCTCTATAATTTTCATTTTTTGTGATATCTTTGTTTGGTTTTGGTATCATGGTGGTGCTGTCCTCATAGAATGACCTTGGAAGCATTCGGTCCTCTGAAATCTTTTTTGGAATAGTTTGAGAAGGGTGGGTGTTAACTCTTCTCTAAATATTTGGTAGAATTCACTTGTGAAGCCATCTGGTCCTGGACTTTTGTTAGTTGGGAGTTTTTTTTGGTGGTGTTGTTTTTTGTTTTTTTAGTTACTGATTAAACTTCATTACTGTTAATTAGTCTGTTTGTGTTTTCTAATTTTTCCTGATTCAGTCTTCGGGGATTGTATATTTCTAGGAATTTGTCCATTTCTTCTAGGTCATCCATCTTATTGGTATATAATTGTTCACATATAATTATATGCTAATCTCTTATGATCCCTGTATTTCTGTGGTGATGATTGTAACTTCTCCTTTTTCACCTGATTTTATTGATTTGGGCCCTCTCTCTTTTTCTCTAGACTAGTCTGGCTAAAGGTTTATCAATTTTGTTTCTCTTTTCAGAGAACCAGCTCTTAGTTTCATTGATTTTTTTCTACTGTGTTTTTAGTCTTTGTTCATTTGTTTCTGCTCTGATCTTTATAATTTCTTTTCTCCTACTAACTTTGGGTATTATTTGTTCTTTTTCTAGTTACTTTAAGTGTAATGTTAGATTGTTTTTTTGGAGATTTTTCTTGTTTCCTGCAGTACGTTAGTATTGCTAAAAACTTTCCTTTTAGAACCACTTTTACCACATCGCATAGGTTTTGGATCATTGTGTTTTTATTTGTCTCCAGGTATTTTTGATTATTTCATCTTTGATTTCTTCAGTGACCTGTTGATTGTTTAGTAGCATGTTGTTTAGCCTCTACACATTTAGTTTTGTGCAGTTTTTTCTTATATTTGATTTCTAGTTTCATAGCAGTGTGGTCAGAAAAGATGCTTTATATGATTTCAATTTTTTTAAATTTAATGAGGCTTGTTTTGTGGCCTAGCACATGATCTATCCTGGAGAATGTTCAATGTGCTTGAACACGGAAAAAGAAAGTATATTCTGCTGCTTTTGGATGGAATGTTCTATATAAACCTATTAAGTCCATTTTTTCTAATGTGTTGTTTAAGGCCAGTATTTTCTTACTGAATTTTTGCCTGAATAATCTGTCCAGTGATGTAAGTGGAATGTTAAAGTCTCCTCCTATTATTGTGCTATTGTCAGTTGCTCCCTTGTGTCTGTTAATATTTGCCTTATGTATTTAAGTTCTCCTATGCCAGATGAATATATATTTATAATTGCTATATCTCCTTCTTGATCATTATGTAATGTCTTTCTTTGTTTCTTGTTACAGTCTTTGTTTTAAAGTCTATTTGTCTGATATAAGTATTGCTACCCAGCCTTTCTTTTCATTTCCAATTACTTGAGCTACCTTTTTTTTTCCATCCCTTGTCTGTTCGTGTCTTTAGATTTGAAGTGAGTCTCTTGTAGGCAGCACATATACGGGTCTTGTTTTTATATCCATTCAGTTACTCTGTGTCTTCTTATTGGAGCACTGCGTCTATTTACATTTAATGTAATGCCATTTTGTTAATTGTTTGGGGGCTGTTTATGTAGTTCTTTTTGATCCTTTCTTCTTCTTTTGCTCTCTTTCCTTGTGATTTGATGTCTATCTTTAATGCTATGTTTGGATTCCTTTCTCTTTTTTGTGTATCTATTATAGATTTTTGGTTTGTAGTTACTATGAGGTTTATATGTAGCTAGCTAGCTAGTTATATATATGTATGTGTGTGTGTATATACATGTGTGTATATATACGAGTATGTGTATATATGTGTGTATATGTATATATGTGATTAATTCAAGTTCCTGATTTCTTAAGTTCAAACACATTTTAACCCTGAACAACTCCCCACCCCATGTTTACCATTTTTTACATCTTTTGTATATCCTTCAATTATTTATTATAGATATAGATGATTTTACTGCTTTGTTTTTTAACCTTCCTACTAGCTTTGTACACAGATGATTTACTACCGTTAGTGTATGTTTGCCTTTACCAATGGGGTTTTTCCTATTGTAATTTTCATGGTTCTAGTTGTGGCCTTTCCTTTTTTGTGTAGAGAAATTCCTTTAACATTTCTTGTAAAGTTGGCTTCACAGTGCTGAACTCTTTTAGCTTTTGCTTGTCTGTAAAACTTTTGATCTTTCTGTAAATCTGAATGAAAGCCTTGCCAGGTAGAGTATTCTTGGTTGTAGGTTTTTCCCTTTCATCACTGTAAATATATCATGCTACTCCCTTCTGGCCTGCAGAAGTTTCTGCTGAAAAGTCAGCTGGATAGCTGGGAGTTGCCTTGTACATAAGTTATTGTTTTTCCCTTGCTGCTTTTAGTATTCTCTCTTTATCTTTAATATTTGCCATTTTAATACAGTGTGTCTTTGTGTTATTCTCTTTGTGTTGATCCTGTTTGGGACTCTATGCTTCCTGGACCTGGATGTCTGTTTCCTTTTCTAGGTTAGGGAAGCTCTTAAATATTATGTCTTCAAATATGTTCTCTGACCCTTTCTCTCTTTTCCTTCTGGGACCCCTATAATGTGAATGTTAGTATGTTTGGTGTTGCCTCAGAGGCCTTTTAAACTGTCCTCATTTCTTTTTCTTTTTTTTTTGAATTTTATTTTATTTTTTTGTATACAGCAAGTTCTTATTAATTACCTATTTTATACATATTAGTATATGTATGTCAATCCCAATCTGTCCTCATTTCTTTTCTTTTTCTGTTTAGCTTCAGTGATTTCCACTATTCTGTCTTCTAGCTCACTGATTCATTCCTCTGTATCATCTAATATACTGTTTATTCCTTCAAGTGTATATTTTATTTCATTTATTTTATTCTTCATCTCTGTTTGGTTCTTTATATTTTCTAACTCTTTGTTTAAAACATCTAACTTCTCACTCTGTTCATCCAATCTTCCCTTGAGTATTTGAAGATCTTCACAATCATTACCTTGAACATTTTATTAGGCAGATTGCCTGTCTCCGCTTCACGTAGTTCTTCTTCTGAGGTTTTATCTTATTCCTTCATTTGGAACATATTCCTCTGTCACTTCATTTTGCCTAATTTGCTGTTTTTATATCTATGTATTCAGTAAATTGATTATGTTTCCCGACCTTGGAGTAGTGGCTTTTTAAAAAAGACGTCCTATATATTCTAGCAGTGCATCCCCCTCTGGTCACTAAAGCTGTATGTTCTAGGAGTGCCCCCTTTGTGGGGTATGTGGGTTCTCCTGTTGTGATAGGCTGACTACTGTAGATGGTGTGATAGGCATGGTTGGACCCCAGTCCAGCTTGTTGCCAGGTCCTGCCTTGTACTTAGGCTGCCAGCCACTGGTGGGCAGGGTTGGGTTCAGGAGTGGGTGTTTGTGGCGCTGGGGTCCTGTATCTAGTGTCGGCCTCCTGGTGGGCAGGACTGGTTCTTGACACAGCTAGCTGAAGTGTCCAGTGTGTCTTGGAGCTGATGTTGGCCTCCTGTTGGACGATGCTAGGGTCCCAGGTGGCAGTGGGCTCAGGGGTTCTTAAAGCAGCTAGCCTGCTAGTAGGTGGGGCTGTGTCCCCACACTGCTAGCTGCTTGGCCTGAGGTGTTGACAGGTTGGTTGGTGGGGCCGGGTTCTGGCACTAATAAGGTAGAGGGAGGAATCCAAAATTGTGCTTCCAGAATCAGTCTCCTCATGACAGAACAAGCTGCCCAAAATGGCTGTCACCAGTGTCTGTATCCCCAGGGTGAGCTCCAGTTTCCTCCTGTCTCTCTGAGAGACTCTCCAAGGTCAACAGATTCGTCTGACTCAGGCTCCTTTCAAATTACTGCTTCTACCCTGAGTCTTGGAGTGTATGAGATACTGTGTGCACCTTCTAAGAGTGGAGTCTCTATCTCCCACACCACTTGGCTTTCCTGAAAGTAAGTCCCAGTGGCCTTCAAAGCCAAACCTTCTAGGTGCTCATCTTCCTGATGCAGGACCTCCAGGCTGGGGAGCCCAATGTGTGGCTCAGACCCTTTGTTCCTTGGGGAGAACCTCAGCAATTGTAATTATCCTCCTGTTTATGGGTTGCCCTAGGGGTATGGGCCTTGACTGTACCACATCTCCGCCCCTTCTACCTTTTTGTTGTGGTTACTTCTTTTTATCTTTAGTTATAGAATATCTTTTCTGCTAGTCTTCTGGTCTTTCTCATCAATACTCTGTAAATTGTAATTTTGCATGCACTTGGGTGAGCTTAGGTTCTGCCATCTTGGTTACTCCCGGTCTGTCACTCTTTCTAGCTGTGTTTTCTTTATTCTTGATATTCTACTGCTTAATTATTATGGGTCTTGGTGTGAATTTAATGTTATTTTGCTTGGTATTTGAAGTGCTTTCAACTTGAGGACTCATATCTTTCTTCAGTTCTAGAAAACGTTCATCTATTGTATTTGCAAATAAAGATGCTCCATCATTTTCTGTATTCTCTTCTGGAAATTATGCAAGTGTCTCAGTTTATCTTCCATTCCTCTTCCTCTCTTACATCTTTATCTGAGCAGCAAACTAATGGATTAAATGAGGATTCTGGTAGAATCCTCATCTAGTCCACTAGTTTGCTCTTAGATTGTGCCAACTGAACATTGTCCTATCCTCATTCATCTTTTCATTTAAAAATAATAATAATTTTGTGTTTTCCCTAATAGAAGTTATTTCTTTATTTATACCTTGGTTTCTCAGCATAATTATTTTAATATCTTTTTCTGACTCCTATGCTATTTTATGTCACCAGAATCAAATACTTTGATTATTGATCGGGAAAGTGGGGTTTTTTTTGAAATTTTATATTGCAATCTCATTTGAATGGGAAATTCTCTCTGTCTCACCCTACTTAACCCTATGATTGACTCCATCAAGACCCCTGAGGACTGTAATCCTTACTCAGTCTTACATTGATGGATGGGATTTCTCTCCACATGATATATTAGAAACCACAACTCTTGCTCCCTTACTAGAAAGTGGTTTAGTTTACTTCTACAAGTTATGTCTGTATCCTCCTTACTCTCTAAGATGGAATGTTAATTAAGCTATAAATTGTCTACAACAGATTTTTTTACATACTACTTTTATGAACAGGAGTAACTTACCCCATCAAAGATACAGGTCCAGTCTCTCCTCATGTGGAACACTTTTAGTTTCTTATTCTACAGGGACCAAACTCCCAGTGACCTCTACCTGCTTCTGGACCTGAAATCCATCAAGATCATAACTTCTGTCCTGGTCATGGCTATGTATTTCTGTCCAATTTCTAGACCACAGAGATGTTATTCTCATTTTTATGTTTTTTTTTTCTATTATCATATTTGTTTATAAGATAAGGTGACTTAAGGCTTTGGTATGCCCCAGGGCAGGGGTGGGGATGGGTATTTATGTATCAAGATTGGACAGAGTAATATATAGGTCATTACATCAGGAAAAAAAAGAAAAAAAAATGAAACTGAAGGGATGCTTCCAAGTACAGATTTATTATATTATCTTAAAAGAAACCCACCCAAGGTTTTCTGTCATGTGCTCATTCCTTGAAGGTATGCACATTATCTTGCCATCTTCATATCAACAATTAAAAGAGTGCCCAACACTTATGACCTAATAAACATTTTATTGAATATATGCACAAATGTTCCAAGCCTATGGATTTAATCAATTTCAGTTAATGCAGCTATGTAGCTACAAGGCACATTGAAGCCACATTGAGCAAAAGCCAAGAGGGGGTTAAGTCAGTCCTAGAGTAACTTTCCAATTATGCTTATTCTCAAATAAATGTTCACAGCTGCGGGTAAGCCTGTGTACATCTCCTGAGAATCAAAACATAGATCCTTTACACTGCAAACAATTTTTATTCTCTATGGGCCATCTCTACTTGTAACTGGTTTAAACATTTGAATTGAATCAGTCAATTACATCTGTACTGTTGTTATATAGTAATTTTACCTGAGAGTGTAATGGTGGGCATATTCAGAGCAGCTAAATGGGAGCTCACCATGTTTATATCTTACTGTATTTCAGTTACAAATAAAACCTCCTCAGGCCCTGGCTCAAAGTCTATTTAATCTTATTCTATACAAATATTGTCAAATTTGGCTCTCTGGTTTCCAAGAAGACTATAAAAGAGGGAGATAGGAGGCTATAGACAAGCAGATAGGTACATTGAGATCAACAGGAAATGATAGCTGATAATCAAGTAAGGTGAAGAAAGTTATATAAAGCTATTTTGGTGAACCTATTTTATCTTCTCTACTTAGAGGATTACTCTATTATGACTGACCCAATTATTGACTCATAATTTATATTGACTCACAAAGAAAAGATTCAATTATGTTCACTGTACTTCAGTTAAGTGGGTAGGGGAAAACCAGGGAACATTGTAGAAATATTTACTTGGAAAATAATTTGGTAGTATTCATAACAATCTGTTACCCAAGAACTGTAAATAGCTGAGATAGAATTATTTGAGTCTCATTTAAATTTTTCCAAAATCAGCTGTATATTTTGATGAGCCTAGGGTAGGGAGAGAGATTGAGAACATCAGTAGTGCAGGCTTTTCTATTTGCTGTTCGACTCGGTGACCTCATACCCTGGAATGAATATGAGCTGGCAAATGTGAATAAATTCTTCCCACCAAGAGTCTTAGTTCCTACAGGTCTCGCATCATAGAAACATTACCCTAGTTGTGTGAGATACTCTTTTCAAAGATAGGCTTTTGGAGGAGGGGTTTTACAACAAAGCCAAACAATTTAGTCCTTCTGGTTTCAAGCTGAAATAGTGATTTGTCACAAGACAAGGGCTGTGGCGGGGGCAGTGGGATCATCTCTGTGGACTTATGGAGCAATGATATATTGATCTCTAATGTCACATCTTCCCAAGGAATATTCAAGGTAATGTGACTTTCTTTGATTTTTGCCACGTGTCAGTATTCTGAATAAAGACTCAACTTAGAGTCAACTCTACAGTAATTAAAGACACTAAGCACTGTAAGAGACAGGACACTCCCTGACATGTTGATACTTGAAACTCTTGTGCCTAGCACATAGTAGGTATATATTCACTTAAAAAGTAAATACATTTTAGAAATTGATAATTTGAGGAAAGACAAAGGATACTGCTGCTAATTTACCAAGATTTAACTGGCTATTCAGATTAAAATTTATGAAAGTAGGAACCTCATCATCTACCTTTTCTACTTTCATTCCCTCAGAGACTTGTGCATGGTGGGAGTGTGATAAATATTCTAGCATCAATGAACAGACTAGTAAACCAATCTAAATTGCATGTAGCCACTCTTAGTCTTTCAGTTGTGTTTTAAATTTAACTAGCAGTTAAGCAAATTTGACTAGGGATAAGAAACATGGCAAGTAAAACAATTGGCTTTATTTAAGAATTTGAAGACGATTAAAGGACTTGATTTATATAATTTATGATGACGTTAATGGACTGACTCAGGTTCATCACTTCTGTGCCTTTTAAGCCTTTTAGGACCTATGAGAGAAAGTAAAAGGCCTTTTACCCTATGTTTCAGTAGAAAACGTCCCAGTGAATCAGATAAGGGTGGTGATAGTTGATTACTATTATGTGTGTGTACATGTAGACATACACATATGTTTGTGTGTATATATGTTTAGTAGCATTATGGTTCAGGACTCGCTTCACATATTTTCAGAGAATCTCTCCCCTGGGCCAACTGCATTTTACTTTCTTGTGGGTTTCAGCATCACTTACAAAGGAAAAGCAGAACCCCTGGGAGCTTTGAGTCTGTGTGCAACTAAACAGGGTTAATTACCATAAAATATATTTTGTTAGGTTCAGGGAAGTCACAGACATTCTGAGTTGGTATTAGTCAATAACTGGCAAGGAAAATGAGAGCCTTCCCTTCCTTGAAAACAAATTGCCTCTCACAATTCATCAAGGATCTTTCTTAGGAAATCCAAATACCAAGTAAATGTTACTTTCACTCTTTAAGTTGAATCAGTTAAACATTGTGATGTTGGTGAGAAAAAAGGAACCATGAACTGGAAAATCAGAAGCACAGAATGAGCACAAATCCATTTTCTTCTCTGATTAAGTCTTTCCCTTTTTCTTCTCCCACATACTTTTTACTTTTTTCTTTTTTATCTTTAGTGTGAATTACAGAAATTTCCTCATTCCCTAAGGCTGCTGAAATTGATCCCTAAGCATTTTAAGGATTAAATACTAAGGTCTGCACTCAAGTTCTGTTCATTTGTCAACATGGCTAGGTTGTAAATTCTTTGACAGCAGCAACATTTTTACAGTGTTCTGTATTTTGTTTAAGATAAGTGGTACCATTCACACTATTAGAATGGGCAAGATAAACCATACCACTGGTTTCACATGCCATTGCTTTCTTGTATTATCAATTATTGACTGTATTTTAAAACATTGTACCTGAACTACTGAAATACTATATATCATAAATGGCCTGTGAAACCTCTCCCTCTTTTTCAATGTCCAAAGACGCGATTGTTTAATAGTCTTTAAATCTTTTGAAATTTGTTTACTACACACATACATCACACAAATGCAAATAAAAATAGAATGCTTGGTATGGCAATATCAAATCTAGAATAAACAAAAATGTTTGGTGTGTTTGGTGCTCTTCAGTCTAGTAAATGAAAGGACCATGGGACATAAAAAAAAGGAAAGGGGCAAGCAGGGAAGACAAAGAAGGACAAAGAAAGACTTTGTGTTCCTCAGAGCATATTAGAGATAAAAGGAAAATATAAATCAAACTGAGTAAATGCCCTTTAGAGGCTTACTGATGAAATGGCACAATCACACATTGAGAGCCATATGGGAGAGTTCAAACAGTTTTAGAACTGAGCCCAGAGGGCAGTGAGGAGGGTGGCTGGGAGAGTAATTTGTTTTGTTTCTTGGGAGGAAGGCCAGAATGACTGATGCTTTGACAGTTCCTGCTGGCTGATAAGCAACTCCCTCCTATTTTTCTTAACTTCTTATAAGAGATAGGACTAGAAGGGCAGAGACTGTGTAGGAGGTGATGACAGTGAACAAAACTCAAAGTAAAAAGAGAGCCTGACATTACAAGCACATTTTAGTCAGACACAGAATCTTGAGCTGATTAGGCTATTTAGACGGTTTTATGTGGCAGCCTTGACTGAGCTTTACTTCTTCAAGCAAGAGAGGCTTGTATTTCCATTGATGTTAGGAAAATGCTAGAGTTTTTTGACAAAAATTTGTGGCACCACTTCCTTCCTTTTACTGAAGTGAAAAAAAAAAAAAATTCCAGACCTGACGTTAGGCAGATACAACTTTAGTTAGAGCCCAGAAGATATTGAAGATCATTTTTCTTTTTGTTTAAAAAAAAAAAAGGCAGATGGCTGCAAGAAAATATTTTCATTTGGATTTATAGGAAATCACACACCAAAAGTTTAAATTTTGTGTGATACATGACTTACACATTAGAAAATTTGTTGGCATAAATGAAATTAAATTCATTTCTAACCAGAAAAAAGAATATTGGAAATTCAACTTTTAAAATAGTTATCATTGTTAATGAACTAAAGCAAACTGGCGGAGAGTCTAATTAAAAGGGGAATTAAAAATTTAAAGCATCTACATATATCGCTATTCTCTGAAACTAATCTATCCCACCTAGAGAACGTCATGTGGATGTAAATTATATACTAAAAACATACAATTTAAAACAGTGTTATAAGTGGTATAAAAGAAAAATGCACTGGAAACTTAAGGAAATAATTTTATTCCTTTTAAAAATAGTTTTTAATAAGTTTAGAAGTTTTATAATAGTTTTATAATAAGGAGAATGTGAATATTTATTAATGAGGGCCATCTAAATGAAAAGGGAGGGTAACTGGGACTTAATAGAGGCAAGTAGACAAGGGAGTCACCTGAGAGTCCTGTAGGGATCATGAGAAGGATGGAGATGGGTATTATCTAAGTCATCGAGGAAAGGTGAAAGTGGACACTATCTTGGAATGAACAGCATAAATATTGGTTCATGGTGATTGGCTATTTTATAGAACACAAAAGAGAATTTCTTTCTGGAAGCACAAGGCTCAGATAAAGTTCATCATGTGCAAATGGAAACTAAAAATATGTTCTCCTTCTGGTTGTATGCATAGCAGTGATCTTTCAGTTGACTACTGTTTTCTGTACTGTTTGATAAAATATATCAAAATTATTTAGCAGAGCCTCAAAAAAGAAGAAAAGAAAAAGGGAAGAGAAGAGAAAATAGGAAAGGAGAGGGAGGGAGAGAAGGAGAAAAGATTTTTAAAGAGTTAAAAACTTATTAATGGGGCACCACATACCAAGTGTTTTATTCTCCATCATTCATTATTATCAGGTGGCACTCTGCATGTTCATGGGGGCTCTGCATGTTCATGGGGGCTCCCTGTCTTTTGGCCTTAGCTCATTCCTAGTTGGACTGAATGTCCAACATTCAGTTAGTTAGAAAAAATGTCAGGCTATACAAGTGTACAAATCTATTAATCTTAAATAAGAACTTGTACAATACTTTTTGGCTACAGATTCAAACTGGTTTAGAATATATATGTAATCAACTCTCCCTTCCCTCCTAATAATTTTCTTATTGAATTTGATCTTTTCCAAAGTAATTAATTCAACCATAGAATCTACAGGGGCATATCTTAGAATCCATACAGGATACACCTCCTTTAGATTGACAATACCCCTATGAATAAACCTATCAGCTCAGCCCAAGTGCAGAGAAATCTAACCTCAAAAATTAACTGAAATATCACCATACTTTAAAAAAACTTGCTGATGACACAAATGCAAATCTATCCATATATAATAAAAACACCAAAAATCCACCACTGTACCTGTAGTTTTCAAATTTTACTGTGCCTAAAAATTACCTGAGATAGTGTCTACCAGGTCTCTCCTCTGTGGTATTTTCCAAATGGTGATGTTTTATTTCCATCATTCTGCCTTCATTTTTTAATTGGAATTCTACTGTAAGAGCTTTCCTTTCTCCATTCATTTATTTATTCATTTTACTGTGGACATACAGACATTTGTTCAACATAACATTATAATCCATTATTATTATTAATTTCATTTTGCTCAAATTTGTTCCAGCTTTGGTCTTAGGGGGTCCTTTTACTTGGCTTCTGTGTCTTTTCAACCCACTCATGTTAACTTTTTAATGCTCCCTTACTTTCTGGCACCACAAAATGTTCCAGATTGATCTTCTATGTTCCCCGCCCTAGTGCTAAAAGCAGCCATTTCTCCAAGGGGTCCTGATCTGTTTTATCAGAGAATTGTGTTTGAGACCAAGATGTAGAAGCTAGATAATCACTGCTATCGCAGTGTTATTGCTTCTAGGCCCCTTTAGAAGACAGAACTAGAAAAAATATGTATTCACATGTATACATATATTTATTTCTATATCTATTTGTATAAACATTGAAAACCATGAGTTCTGGTTTCTAGACACCACCGCAGTGTCTAGCCTTCCCCACTTCCCTATTTATAACTTCTTTCTTCGAGAGCTGAAAAACCTGGCCTCATTACCTAGAATATATTTGCTTATTTTCTCAGTTCTAGAATATTCACAAAATAGTTTCAAATTTGCTAATTCAACTTCTGTGAAAAGTAGATTTACTAACTAGAGAAAAGTATTTGCATAAAATTCTTCATGTCCTTAGCCTTTCTGTGTCTAGTCAAAATACTGATCTCCCAAAGTTAGATTAGTTCTTTTCTTCCTCACCCCCTTCAGTGTGGTTATTTTACTCATTTGTAATACAGTTAAGTTCATTTGTTACTGTCTGTATTTCATTATGGATTCCACCCTCATTGTGGTTACTTTTCATTGATTTTTGAGCATGTGAAACATTAACCTGGTTCTAAAAGTCAAAACTACTCAAAATGTAGTCACAATACTGATTATTGGTCAGTATTGTGGACTTTTTAATAATCAGTATTGGTCACAATACTGATTATTAAAAAGTCCATTTTTGTTCCTATGATTTGAGATGCCCTCTTTATCATTTGCTAAATTTGCATATCTACTTGGGTACATTTTTGGGCTTTCTGTCCTATTCCATTGATGGGTCTGTCTATTCATGTGACAACACCATACTGTTTTAATCATAGAGGCTTGCTTTACAGTATGTGTTAGTCTGATAAGGCTAGTCCCTCCCTCATAGTTTTTATCTAGTTTTAGTTTTTCTTGGATGTTCTTGCGTGTTTGTTCTTCTTGATGGACTTTAGTGTGAAATTTTCTAACTCTGTAATAAAGCCTGTCGGTATTTTTATTGAGATTTTGTGTAATTTATACATTAACTTAGGGATAACTGTCTGCTTCAGGATATTGAGTCGTTATATCCAAGAACAGCAGTGTCTTTCCATTTGTTCAGCTCTACCTTAGTGTCTTTCAGAAGAACTACAAAGTTTTACTCTATATGTTTTGTACATTTCTTGTTGAGTTTATTCCTAGGTATTTAACCTTTTTTGTTACTATTATAAATGGGTTTTTCCCTCTCATGATGTCCTCTAACTGGATATTGATTCAAATATTTTTAACCTTCCTTTTCATGTATTATTTCATTTAATCCTCACAACAAACATATGAGGTTTGTGGTAGATGGCAAGGAAAGAGTTCTAAGGCAGGCCATCTGATTTCAATGGACTCTACTGCTTGCTTCCCACTAATACTTTGCTTAAGAGTTGATTTTTCTAAAATCGCAGATGACAGTATAACGTATTTTCAAAGTTCAAAGAGACTCCAAAAAGCAAAGGGTCAAATCTGCAATTTTTAACATGGGAATTCTGACCATGTCTAGCAACTTAACTCCAAAGGACAGGGGATGATACAAGAGGGAGTAGCACGAGGTTCTTTCCTCTGCAGGAGCCTCTAGAGGCTTGAATTCCTCTCAGATTCTATCTCCAACCCTGAAAAAAAGGAACCTGGAAAAGACAGCTATCAGGGCATGGAAAACACAGCACACATTTTTGTTGAATACATTTTCCCAGGTGCTCCTAACTTTAGGGGAATAAAAATTAGGAGAAAAGTGGGAGCCCCTGATACCAAAATAAGGAGCGAGGGGCTCAGAGCAGCTCTTAGAAGAAGAGGGGTCAATAGAAGGGTGTAATGTCCCAAGGTCCCAAGACGGTGAGCAGCTGCCCTGAACTTGAGAAGTATAGCAAAAGCACAGGAGTCAGGGCAGCTGCTACAAAAATAATGGACATGAGCACAGCAACCATGGCAGCAAAGAAATTACAGTAATCTTCATAATGGAGGAAAAGTCCAAGGAAGGCATAGCACACCCACCTCATTCCACCTCTAGTGAAAACCTGGAGGAACTCGGCAGTGACTCCAGGAATGACAGTGTCATCTGAGGTAGCAAGGAGAGTGCTCTACCGAGCAAATGTACAGAATTTACACTAACAGAGGCTCCACTAGACATCACTGTTTTGTCGCTCTATACCTTCTTTGTACTTCCTCATGTTGCTAACCTAGAAAAATCTGTTGAAGAGATTTTAGGTGGGATAAATTTCTCTAAAAATGAATTTTCTCAGCATAAGAATGATTAATGTGTGAAGGCCTATAATTTCCAGGTAATCAGTGGCAAAATATGCTCTCTCGAGTCATTTATTTTTCCTCAATATGCATCATAGTTCAGTCCCTAATGCTGTAGGGTTAATATACTTAGGATAATATTTATGCTGTTCATCCCAAGTTACCAAGTTAAGCATAAAGGCAGCTTAGGATGTTTGCATCTATTTTTTGGCCTCAAAAAAACATTTCTCTTCATGGAAGTAGATTTTCAAAAGGCAATTTCCTACTGAGAGAGCTCTTCAATGGAGTTTCTGGTGATGGATTAAGGGCCTTTTGATATGACAGATTCCCTGCTCAGAAGACCATGAGAAATAGACAGCCACAATTATGATTATACAGACTGTAACCCTTCCAGTCACCCAAACACCACTGCAATGTTCAGATAAAAAATAAAATTGTAATAATATTCATTATAAATGGAACATAAAGTGAATTCAATTTGCCTAGGAACGGAAGTGGCCGTTGGTGGCATCTGTCCTATTTACACAATAGCCAGCATTAGTCACTTATAGGTATGGCTTCCAGCATAAACAAAGTTACTAATAACAGGCCAGAGAAGAAAGAAAAGTAATTTGGAAGAGGAAATAAGAAGTCAGAGTTCCTCATACAGCACTTTATTGTAGAGACGAAAGCTTTTACCTATATTTATTAAGTTAGTGAGAGGTGAGAGAATTAACACGGAACAAATTATATATTTTCATTTTTCATGTTTGTTTTTGCAGTGGTTTGAGGCTTCTGGGACTTCAAACTTTCATAGCAGTAACTCAACTCAGTATTATAGCATGTATCACCTTGGAAAAGCAATTGCAAAATGCTTGTTTGTATTCTCTTTGTGCACTGAGTGGGCTGGAATCATTCTCTTCAAACATCATTTACAACTCAACGTAATGAGCACATGTAGTCAGCAAGGCTTTTAAAAGTTAATGAGAAATAGAAAACTTTGAGGGGGCTATTTCTCACTATGCTCAGTGTCTACAACTAGGTTTCTGGTTTAAAAAGAGCACTTCTGGCTTTGCCATAGATTGCATCTTTAGGACAATGGACTGGGAGCATAGACATCCATCTTGCCTTGAACCTAATAAGGAGAAAGCAAAGTTGGAAGGAAAAGAAGGAAAGAGAAGAAGCACGGAAAGAGGAAGACAAGGAAAGTATAGCATAGTTTTATTTGAGTGTCTGCAGGACAGGGAAAATGATCTTATCCCAGGTATAAAAATACTGAGCCCCCAGCCCAGGCATTACCAGGAAAGTTGGAGGAAAGGTCAAAAGGGAAGAAAGCACAGAGAAGAAAAGTAAAAGGTCCATTTTCCCTGGGTGATGATTATCTTTTTAACTTCAAAAAAGGGGAGAAATAGAGGGAGGCCTTTCTGAAATGATTAAATGGGAGACCAGAATTAAACTTACTACAAAAGAGCATGTTCAAGGAGAGGTAGTGGCCGTACCTCTATTAATTCATTAAAGACAGAGAAGTAGCACCAACTCTTGAAAAGAACAATGAATTCAAACCCTGGAACTCCTTGTGGCTCCACTGTTCATGGTTTCCATAGCCTTGACAACTTAACGAACCTCTCTGTAAATCTGTGCCAAAGTCTCTAAAGGGAAAGCTTTGGGCTAGAGGTCACTTCCACCTCCCTACATTTAAATTTTAACTTTAATTTCATTAGAGATACTGAAATTTGGAGTTTTTGAAATAATGCAAAAAGAGCAAAGGGAAATTTGTGAATGTTAAGCACTTTTTATCTGATTATGCATAGAAAACTCCTTAAGTTTTATAGCAATCTTACTGCCTTTATATTTTCCATTTTCTTAGTCCTCAGATGTATTCATTCTAATACAGTAATGATATCATTCTCTGTTACCTCAATTTCTAACCATTATTTCAGAGATTTACAGAGGAAGGAAAGGGATTTGGAGAATTAGACTAAATATTCACTACACCAAGGCAACAAACAGCATTCCATGTAAATGTCATAATCAATAAATTCATCACTTTGCTATTTCAGCACATTTGTAAAACATTGTTTACTTTACACTTATACTCTATAAGGAGTCTGTGCTTCCAGTATAGTTTCAATATTTGTTCACTAATAATATACAGTCATAAAATCCCATGATTTGCATACTTAAATAGTTTTTCCATTCTATCCCTCATGCATCAGAAAGTATAGGATATTTTGGAGCTACCCTTTGAGTTTAATTCTGGAGTCCAGGCATGTATAAAACAAGATCTAGTGTGGATATAAGTAATAACCATGTTAAAAAAAAAAGAACTAACTGCATATTTTGGCGAGGTTTTTAGAAAAACAAGAACAAAACAAAATGTGCATATTTAGAGGTTCCACCCTGAACCATCAAACTAATCTCTTGGTTATCCTAAGACTATGGAGATCCTGAGTAGCTTCTGAGTTGAGTGACTTTTTTGCAGTTTCTACTACACTTGGTGACTAGCAGTGTTCTTTAAGTTTCACTTCCTCCTTGAATCTAAACCACAAGCCTCACAAAATGCCAGTAATACCTTCAAGTAAAAATTAAACATTGCATGGTTGAAACTGTCAAAGTTTTCATTCCACATATAGCAGTAGGTTTTAGGAGAGCTGTCTCATAGATTACCAAATTTTAGATTATTCCATACCTGCATGGGAAAAGGGGATTTTCTTTACTAAACTGACTAAAATTCCAATGACTTTAACTTGGCATAGTCTAAACTTTCTTTCATCTTACATTCAATAATATTTACATTAAAAAGTTATTGTAGGGCTTCCCTGGTGGTGCAGTGGTTGAGAGTCCGCCTGCCGATGCAGGGGACACGGGTTCGTGCCCTGGTCCGGGAAGATCCCACATGCCGTGGAGCGGCTGGGCCCGTGAGCCATGGCAGCTGAGCCTGCGCGTCTGGAGCCTGTGCTCCGTAACGGGAGGGGCCACAACAGTGAGAGGCCCGCGTATCGCAAAAAAAAAAAAAAAAAAAGTTATTGTTAAAGACATTACTATGTAAACAATACTTGAGAAGGAAACTTGGGTTTAGACCTGGTCTCCAAAATCAAATAACTTGCTCTCTAGTACCCAGTGGAATCTCTCTCTCCAGTTACCACTCCCCCATCCCATCCTGTCTTGATGCCCTGGTACTTTTCTCTCCAACAGAGGTAGGTGTTATCCTGGCTATGCTAATTACCAGCTGTGTGACCTTGGCCAAACAGCACATTCTCTGAGCCTGGGTCCCCTCTTCTGAAAGGGGTGATTATAATTTTACTTGAGGGAATTTTACTACACTTTAAAATAACTAGCAGTATACTTTATTTTACTACCATATTTTGATATTATTTTCATTAGATGCAATTGCTACTTACTTTAGTATTAGGCATTCCCTCTATTCTGCTTACATTGCACTTGATACATCACTTCTTTGTAGCAATTTTCACACTGTATTTTAATTGTTTTCTTACATGTTTGTGTTACTCAAGAACAAGTATTGGGTCTTATGTCTCTATCTGCCAACTTCCAACCATAGTCTGACACATAATATAGGCTCAGTAAATGTTTTATGAATGACTAAATAAATGGTAAAAGATGATGAATAAATGAATTGTAATTTAGTTATGTGAACAGGACATATAAATGTTGTAAGCTAACTTCATATGGGAGAGCTGATTTTCAAATGGAGGGATCAGGGAAATTATTGTGGAGATAAGAGGTGGGACATGGTCTGAAATTTCCTAGATGGGTTTTCATAATTATTTTTTAAAAGGATCAAAGAAACATGCTAGTCAAAGAGAAAGGTATATGTAAAGTCCAGAGTAAGTAAGGTATAAGCCTAATCAGCATCTAGGGAGCAACCCAGAATGGCCAGAACTTAGATCTTATATTAGAAAAAGGTGGGAGGTGAAAAAGAGGTAAGTTAGAAACAAACTGTAATGGGCTTTGGATTTTTAAACAAGGAACTTGTACTTTATTTGGTAACAAATGAGGGATCACTAAAAGATTTGAGTGGAAGAGCTATGATACTGGGATTATTCTGGTCACAATGTGTCAAATAGATTGGAGTGGACAGACGTTGAATTGGTAATACAAATTATGAGGAGGTAGATACCTGAATTATAGAGGTTGAAACAAAAAGAAAACATGGGTTCAACATACGCAATGGAAGTAAGAATAAAATCCTCCTCAAAACCCTATGAAAAGCATACCTTGAAAATTTCTCATTTCAGCAGATTTGACAAAAAAGTAACACTGACTGCTTCCTTCTAAGCTCTTAGCCAAAAATATTGGCTATTCGACACAGTGAATACTAACAATCAGACTTCCCTAAAATAGAGGTATAAAGTTTGAAGTTGCTCTTAGGTCTTGGACATCTACTTCTTCCCTTTATTCTTTCCGCTGTTATTTTATTCCAAGCCTTTTCATCTCTTAGTTATAATCACACCTTGCTTTTCTGTCTAGATTCCTGAGCTCAAATATATGACTGCAATGCATAACCAACAAACTGTTCTGGTAGTGGGTCACCCGCTGAGTATTTCTATTTATTCCTACTAAAGCCTTAAAGATCAGGTGTGAGCAGTTTATTCTTCTAAAATGTTTACCGAATTACTCTTGAAGTCATCTTCTTAGTTGCACATGTTCCTGGATTTCCCCCTTAACCTAGAATTAACCTAGAGAAAAATAAAGTAGTATCTTTCATTTATCTACATGTTTTCCTAAGAAGCTCACAGACCTTTCCCAGATTCATCCTGCTAAGAAGAGAGAAAAAATGAAAATATCATCTTTACTTTGCATTTGAGAAAGCAGGCAGGAAGGAAAAATTTGTTCCAAGGATTCATGGCAAATCTGCTAACAGAACCAGAAAAAAGAAACCAGCTTCGTGACTCTTGGATCATGGCTTCCAGCTTCAGTAAAAATAGGTGAGAAAGATTATTACTGAGTGGCCTTAAGGGATGAGGAAGTCTCATTGCTCTGACTGGAAAGTGATGTCCTTGCAAGAGAAGGATCATGATCATAAATATGAAGCAAATATGAAAAATGAGCCTCTCCTTTGGCAGTTCTCTAAAAATAGATGCTACCTTTCCTCGAAGACCAAATTCCCGGAATCAAGTTTTTCCTCAGTTTACAGAGAGTAACAAACTACCGTGTGCCAGTTCTGCAGGGCATCAGTACTTTTGTTGCAATATGTTTTTCTAAGATGGTGCACACCTCAAGCTAACTGAACTCTTTGATAGGTTAATATTTATTTATTTATTTATTTATTTATTTATTTGCGGTACGCGAGCCTCTCTCTGTTGTGGCCTCTCCCGTTGCGGAGCACAGGCTCCGGACGCGCAGGCTCAGCGGCCATGGCTCACGGGCCCAAGCCGTTCTGCAGCACGTGGGATCTTCCCGGACCGGGGCAGGAACCTGTGTCCCCTGCATCGGCAGGCAGACTCTCAACCACTGCGCCACCAGGGAAGCCCTGATAGGTTAATATTTATACATTCTCCCTTTTGACAGGAGGAAACAGTGTAATTTAACCTGGACAATTAAGCATCCAAAATTTTGTACTTTCCCTTAATTATCTGTTCAATTCTAGTGAAACAAAATGTGTATAATAATAATCTCGATTACAGCTTTATGGAGCTCATACTTTTCATTATG
Organism: Monodon monoceros; assembly: GCF_005190385.1. Classification (NCBI taxonomy): domain Eukaryota; kingdom Metazoa; phylum Chordata; class Mammalia; order Artiodactyla; family Monodontidae; genus Monodon; species Monodon monoceros. The sequence goes on from NW_021703768.1 coordinate 69,482,802, forward strand.
CCTATGTGATATTCAATGCCCAGATGTGCAAAAAAAAAAAACATGTGGACTGTGCTCTTATGCACTCTACCTGTGTCACAACTTGCTCTAATATATTACCTTCCGAGTTAAGGGGATCTTAAGCTTGAGACTTAGGTAATATAACAAAGGATTAATTGAGAATCAATGGACTGACCAGTTGGAATGCTACCTATACAGTTAATTATGCAGTTAACTTGAACAAGTTATATCTGTAAACTATAAATAAAAAATAGTAGAGTTCTGGTTTTAACTTATTATTATTCTTCACTTAGAACTAATGAAATTTTGTTGAATGTGACTAAGGTAATTGCCTCTGTTCTGGCCCAGATTTCTCTCCTTTACTTATACAGATACTATTCATCTTCTGTGAATTCTGTTCTCTTTCAATCCCACACTAGTTGGTGAGAAATTACTCTTCCTAATGTGAAGGACTTTATAATTGTCCCTATTATTTTCTATCAATTTACAAGGACTCAAAGTTCCCACTTGAACTGTACTTACACAGTTCCAGCTATTTCTACTCTTGGCGTTATATGATGATTTTCTTCCTTCCAGATATTGTGGTAATGCCTCCATGTTATGTGAGATTGTCAACAATTTGTATTGGTCTACAGAATTATCCTGTTAGACTAGCTCCAGACTTTGGCTTTGTCTTATTTGACTTGAGAGAGTGAGGTGAGTTTTATCTGGCTCTAGCTTTTGTCAAGAAGAGTGAATTACTGAATTCTCCCACCCAACAAAAGGCTACTTCCCACACCTCCCTTGTGACACCATCAGACAGAACCTCTGGCTGCAGGAGCATAAACCCACAAATACACAGGCTACATATATACATTCTTGCCTTCCTTGGTTTTTGGTCAACCTCAAGTACCTCTTTATTTTATTAGGAAGGTATCTTTCCTTATCATATGATATCTAATATTTATACTAATTAAACTATTTTGAGGAAAATAATCAGGTGAACATGTGTGCAATTTGTTAAAAGAAGTCACCTCCCCAAAATAAAATGAAAAAAAACAGAGAAATGAGAGTCTGAGCCTGTACTCAATTTTTCACCCTCAAGACTATAAGGTTTACATGAAAAAGAATTTATTTTATTATCACACATTCATGGCAGACCAAATAACTTTCTTCATGATGATCTTCATAGCAGCTTCTAGAACATATCTTCCAAAACCTTCAGAGAAATTGTTTTAATCTATCTTGAATGGCTCAAGTGAGGCCTTGCTGGAAATAAGGTGCTACATTCGATGATCTCTAAAAACTTTGCTATTACAGATGATCATTTTAAAACTTGAATTTTAGAGTGAGCTTATATGATATAATGCAATACCAATCTCTGATGAAGTAAACCCATATCTAGTTTTAATTGTGACCGCATA
>NW_021703768.1:69484604-69652411 GCF_005190385.1 Monodon monoceros
GGACTTCCCTGATGGCGCAGTGGTTAAGAATCTGCCTGCCAATGCAGGGGACAGGGGTTCGAGCCCTGGTCTGGGAAGATCCCACATGCCACGGAACAAGTGAGCCCGTGCGCCACAACTACTGAGGCTGCGCTCTAGAACCCACGAGCCACAACTACTGAGCCGTCATGCCACAACTACTGAAGCCTGCGCACCTAGAGCTCGTGCTCCACAACAAGAGAAGCCACTGCGATGAGAAGCCTGCGCACCGCAGCGAAGAGCACCCCTCGCTCATGGCAACTAGAGAAAGCCCGCATGCAGCAATGAAGACCCAATGCAGCCAAAAATAAATAAATTAAAAAAAAACTTTATAAGAAGAGATGGTTTGCTGGGTGATTCTGTCTCAGAGTCTCTTGTGAGGTTGCGATCAAACTGTTGGCTGAAGACGTCTGCTTCTGAGATGGCTCACTCATATAGCTGGCAAGTTGATGCTGGCTGTTAACAGGAGGTCTCATTTCCTCACCATATAAACTTCTCCATAGTACTGCTTGAGTGTTCTCACAACATGGTGCTGGCATCCGGAACAGCAAGTGATCCAAGGGAACATGGTGGAGGTGTTCATGTTTTTCAAAACCCAGTCATGGAAGTTCATCATTTCCACCATATTCTAGTGCATTGTATGTACAGTATAATAGGGGACCATCAAGGGTATGAATTTTGGAGTCTGGAGATAAATACATCTATCTATAAGGATCTGTGGGTATATCTCCCATATGTATTTAGCACATCTGTTAAGGTTTTCAAACTGAAATTAAAAGTATGGTACAAAAAATATTTTTCCCTTGTATTGTTATAAGAGATTCACTTCTTGCGGCTAAACACGATGCCTTTATTTAAAAATTTTTATTTAAAAAGGGAATTATAGTTTTTATTTCTTTAACTTTCTATACTATTATCACAGAAATTAGATGATTAACTTCATCAAAATATTTTAATTGTCTATATTTGAATCTGAAGATTAATTCAAATGACCACATAGTTTAAACCTGAAATATAATTTGTCAGTATAATTCTTTTTTTCAGCCTTCACTATATTAAACAAATGCTAGTGAACTAAGCAATTTCATTTATGTCTTAAAGATGCCTTATTGACTTGAGTAACTTATAAACCACGAGATTTGGACTCAAAATATTTGCTCTGTGCTCTATACCAATACTTTTCATACACATCACTTGGGGATATTGTTAAAATGCAGATTCTGAGTCAATAGAGCTGGAGTAGAGCCTGAGATCCTGCATTTCTAATAAGATCCAAGGGGTCAATGATGCCGTTGTTCCTCTGACCACATGCTAATTGGTAGTGTTGTATGCATTGGAGGTCCCTTTGAAATAATTTTTATTATAACAATATTTGCTCATTATACGAATTCAGAATACACAGGGTTTCTTAGCTTAGGCTTATATCTAAACCATTCCAAAGTGGAAAACAAAAATCTTCTGAATATCTTCCATAGGAAATTTCAACCATCCTCTGCCCTTAAATAATTTTTTCCAAATAGAATTTGGAATTTATGTCATTTCTTATTTCTAACCTCATCTACTAATTTTAATAGAGAAGAAAGACAGTGTTATAGTATTAGATGTGTTAGATCTCTAGTAAATATTTTTTCATTTTAACATAGCGATTTCATATGCTTACACATTTTGACTTAACCCTTACTTTCTCCTCTTCAGGATGAAGTATCTTAGAATCTAATCATCGCAATACTTTCCCCCATTACTCTGTACTCAGGCTTTGACTCTTGGGTCATTCCTGCCTTTATGCCATGCCATGCCATGGGTCATATTGTTGTCCAGGTCATCTAAATTTCCTAAATGTCTGAAGCAGTTCTTGCTTTACTAACGTGCTCTATTTCTCTCTACCTCCAGCCTGGTCCTTATGGACATAATTCTGTTTGGGGCCATGACTAACAGAGTATATCCTATTTTAGGAAATTTGCTTACCTTTAAACATTTACAAGTCACTTTCTGAACACCAAGTGAATCAGGATTTTTGGTTGTAGGCAACAAAGTCTGACTGCCTACCTAAGGGAAATATTAGGTTTATTGGAAAAATTTGAGTCATTCACAGATTGTAAGAGAAAGGAACAGTTTGGCCTACATAAAGCTGACTTTTAACTATCCCTATAACTTCTTGTCACCTACTGAAGAATCAAAGCTCCCAGTATCTGCCCTCTGACTGCACCATGGCAATGAGAGGAGCTGTAGACATAGATACCGCCCCTATCAACTCTACATCCAGTAGAGAAATGCATTCATATAAGGAAATCAAGATGCTAATAGAAAAAAGGGAGAGAGGACTTGATGCTGGGTAGAAAAAATGTAAAATGTCCACTATCTCCACAACAGGTAGAGCTTAAAAATGGCAGCCTTATCATGACATTGCTCTCAGATTATCTTGAGTACCCTCTCCACACTGGATAAAAGACCCATGTGCAGCAATAACCTAAGATACCTTATTTGTCTCAACTTTTTTCCTCTCTGGATTATACTTTCCCTGAAGGCAAAACAGAAAAAACGAGCAGCTCAGATTTAAAAAGATGCTATAATGCACTCATCTCCCATAAAATTCTGCTTCGCCAAAGGAGGTTACAAACTTCAAACCATCATTTTCATTTGTAAGTTATAGAATAGATTACTATTCTGGGAGAAGTGAGCTGATTCAATGCTTAATTGAAAATAGGTGTTCATAGGCAAGTGTCACTAATAGCTGAGGGAAATATGGAAGAGAATTATATGGTGATTTGGAGAAAAAAATCTAAACATCTATCAAAGCATGCTGAACTAATTTGAAATGTGGGCTTTTTGTATGACATGTTGCAATGCACTTGTCAAATCTGAGGTTAAAGGGATAGTCCCCCACAAAATTGCGCTTACTTCAGAAACCAGCCACAAGTTTGGGGGTCAGGAGGCCACCCTTAATTCTGACCAGCTAGCTGCAAATTCGGGAGTTCTCACTACCCTCTTAGGTTCAGTAATTGGCTAGAATAACTCACAGAACTCAGGAAAATGCTATATTTGTAATGATAGTTTTATTATGGCAAAAGGATATGTCGACAAAAAAAAATATGCAACCTAAAAGTTGAGAGTTATGTTTTATTTGATGATCTTTCTGAGCATTATAGCCTGGGAATCAGCCTCTCAGATAGCTCTGAGGAATTATTCCAAAGAAGTAAGGGAGGAGCCAGGATATATAAGTTTTTACTAAAAACAAAACAAAACAAAACAAAAACTCATATAGTCTAAAATCAAAAGATTACTGCTAATCACAAAAAAAACCCAGACATTTCAAGGTAATGATTTTAGTGCTTTTCTGTGTATAGGAAGATGCAAGAGTCTGGGCTCATTGAAAGTATTCCTTTGATATGCATCTTAGCTATCTAGGGCCAGTATCCCATTTTTCTCATCCTGAATTCTCCTCAGGATGCACAGCTGGGGAGCTGCAGTGGCTGACGGCTTGATGGCAGGCAACATTCTTTTGTCTGCAGATGTAAGTTAGAACCAGGCAAAGAAAGAGACACATAGGGTAAGATCTAGGAGGGTTCCATGTCCTCAGGAAGCATCAATTTCCCAGCACGTTGATGTATGACAATACACAGAGTATTGCCAACTATGAAAACTCACCTGAGCTTCAGCGTCCTAACTTTTCATTCGGTTTCATTACATAGGCAAAATTGATTGACTCACTGCCCATATGGTTGAAGTCAATCTGCTGCTCTTTTTCCCTCCCCAGTGGTTGGGTTGACAACACATGTTCAAAACCCCAACCATCTAATCACACTCTTTGTCTTTCTGACATGGCCACCCTACTGAATCATCCATTACTAACACTAATCACATTAGTGTAAACTATGGAGGGGCCCACCATGAGTCACCTCATTAGCATAAACTATCAGGTGTTATTTTAGGGGCCCACTATGAATAATAAAGGCACCCCAGTGACTCAGGAAATTTCAAGCATTTAGAGGCTACCTCCTAGGAACCAGGGACAAAGGCCAGCCATATTCTTTATTATACATGTCTATGATTATTTTAACATAGATAATATTTCCATGGTTTAAATCTTAGCTCAAATGCTCTGGAAGGGGAAAGAACTCCAGCACAATAGTTGAATGGATCTCTGGGATCCCTGCATAGAAGCTTATATTAACTATAGAGCCACATATCTGACATCTTTCAATAATGTAGGAAAACTGCTAGATTATCCCCCCGAATCACTCTGTACACGTTATTTTTGTTGTAATAGAACCAAAAAAAAGTCTTTTTAGTTTTCTGCAAAATAAATATACAAATGGGAAATGCTACTTTGCTTTAAAATTTAGATGGATGAAAAACAGACATGAATTTAGGTAACTTAATGAAGAACCATCTAGAAAAATCCAGAAACAGCAACAGCATCTTAGATAATGAAGACTTGAAAACACGAAATTTTCTGCTGCATGATGAAAGCATCTCTTACTGAAAATCCTCTCATACTATGGAGAGAGAAATGTGAGTCAACAGGGATAATAGCAAATATTTTAACCTTTTAATCTTTTCTTTTTTCTTATCTGAAAGCAACTCTATAAGTAGTAGTTTTTTGTCGTCTCCAAAATTAAAACACAGCTTAAGCCTAAATGCTAAATTTTCAAATCTGCAGGTTAATGTGAACTCAGAAAATGTGTGCTCATTTTGTTTTAAAGTCGCACTGTCACCTAGTGGTTTCTAATACACAAAATTTGAGCAAAGAATACTAATGGCTTATTTGGGCAATTCTCTGACGTATACAAAATAAATACAAGACTATTTTGTCTTTATAACATCTGAAAGATGCTTTATATCTTTGGATACCATTATAAATGACTCATAAATTATTTTTATTGGAGCACGTGGTTTCTTCTCACAGACATATGCAGGGTATGAAAAAGAGCAAATAATGGAGAATACATTACAGTGAAATATTTGGTGAATTTACCTGGTTTCCCTAAATTTTTAACATAGTGGTTGTATAAACCAGCTTGAATTATAGTGCCAAAGTTTCTTATATGCTCTAACAAAATACTTGGTTAATCTGTAGCTAAAAAACCTTGGAGTTCTCCTTCCTCACTCCTTCTCTGCTTTCAGTCAACTTTTCCTTACTCCTTTCATCAGAAGGAACAAAGACACCTAAGTGCCTGACACATAGTGGATTCTTCATACATAATTAAGATAAAAGTGGTCCTTGGCTAAATGTCATAGCCTAGGCTCAGAGAATAAAAATTAAAATTAGTATTTTTCTGCTAATGAATCAAGAATCTTGTCTCACTCTTGATAGTTCTTGCCAAACTCACAAGAAAAGCCTATTTCTTTTGAGTTTCATCTGGAGGAAGAAATATTACACTCCATCTTTAATATCAATTAAAAGACTTTCTTTTCTTTTTGTATTTAGTGAAGGTCTTTGGTATGTAATGTTTGGCATTTTAAAGTAGCTTGTAGAATATCTGGGCTTTCTGGGAGAATCAGAGCACACCTTATTATGGTGAATTCTAAATCAACCTAAAAACTACATCAGCAGTGTGTACACCTATGACCTGCTGTAATATTCATGGGAATCAGTTTATCTGCATGGTGATTGCCTAATGATTTGGTGTATTTATATACATCTGTCTGATAATTAGAAGAGATTATCTTCATGTAACTAAACAACTGAGAAAAATGTTAATAGCTGACAGAGAACACACAACAGGGCCCACAAACTCTATTTTCCAGTAATGTTTATGTTCTTATATTTAATAAAATCCTAGAAAAAATTCACAGTGCTGGGAACTGTGATAAATACAGCATGGGATTGGTTAGGAGCCCTTGATTTCAGAGTTCCATGGTGTCTGCTGTAAACACTCAAAGCATATTAGAAGTCTAGCCAATTCTGACTTTATCTAGATGTAGGAGGGAGATGTTTGTTATAGGATTCAGAAATTTTCTCTGGTGAAAATAGTTGTTCACTCTGAATGTAGGTTAACCACATCATGTCATTTGAGTATTAAAAAAAAAAAGTAGTAGTATTTATGGAAAAACTTTATTTTGGGATGGAAAATTAAAGGAATCACTTTTACCCAGTATATGTTTAATATTATGTACATATACAGTATTCATAGACCCACAAAAGTAACAGAAATGCTTACTGGTTTACTTAAGATAAAGCTCTCCTATGGATCTCAGATGTAAAAGTATAAAAATACCAGTTTCATACAGAAGTATAACAATCATTCAGGTAATCTAAGTTTTGGAAGAAAGTATTAATATCTTCTCACAGTTATTAAAAATTTTAAAAATCCCACATATCAGCCAGAAGAAATGCTGACTTTTTTCAGTTCTAATCAAATATCCAGTGAGTTATGGTAGTTAGAGCAGATTGTACACTTCAAAAAATTTTAGACACGTGAAACATAATTAATTTAGAGGGATCAAATCAGGCAAATGGTAAGATGCTCTCCACGTACCTGCCACCCCACCTGATCTGAATAGAAGTATTCAGAGCATGCTTACATAAGGTCATTGCAAGTTAGATGATGGCGGTGCGGTCATACCCCTGTTTAGTACTGTGAACTATGGGCAGCAAAGAAGGTGTAAGAATTAACCAACATGAAGTTTGCTAATTGGTTGCAGAGACATTCTCCCCATAAGATCCATAAAAACAGAGACTTATAACAATGAGTATTTGTTATTGAATGAGTGCCAAGAGACTAAATGTGTTAAATGTAGGATTGCTATGGATTTTTACAGAGTGTACCTACCTATTTGCAGAAGAGCAGTAAAATACTATCTTTTTATTTTATTTATATAATAAGTATATATGTACGTATGTGTACACACACACACACACACTCTATGTGCTGGGTGCTATTCTAAATGTTTTCCAAATATTAATGCACTTAAGGCAAATATGTGTACTTAAATAATGCCACAAATAATTACTACCAAAATGTTGTTGGCCAGAAGAATTTTAGTGCTCTGCCTTGAATATTACAGAGTCCAGGTTGGGTTTTCATGACCCTGATTATGACTAATATTATTAAAGCCTTAGTATAAGTCAGCATAACATGCTCTTCGTCAAGTACTTAATCTAACAGCTGGGATCCAGTCAAAAACCACTCATTATTTTAACAAAGATTTTCATATAAATAATTTTGAACTAAGTATTGAAGACTGAAAGACAAGAAAACACTAGCATATTGTAAAAGTAAACTATAGAGGGAAAAAAAATAACTATAAAAGAAGCAGCTATCCCACCCCATCCCTTCTTAGGGCTCAGGGAACAAAGAGAAGTGGGAATTATTAAAACCTGCAGAGCTCAGACCTCTGAGTGCTGCCGCCTGGTGCTGATGGCTCTAAGGGGGCAGCATGAGGCTGGCTTTTTAAAGTGGTAGAAAACAGAAACTGAATTGCTGCTGGGGTGAAGTATGGCTGGGGTGACACTTGGGGAACCAGGAAGGAAAGAGCAAACCCGTGGAAAGCTGCCTGAAGCAGTCCCTCCTCTCGCCTCCAGCCTCCCAGGCTCCCTCTAATGCCCCTCACGCAAAGAGAAGAGCCGTTTCCTGAATTCCAGCCCTAGTATTCCAAAACTAAGAACAGTGGATTGAGACTGAGAGATAATACCTTCATAAGCGACTCAGGGTCTTTTAACATAAGAGAGGATTCACTTCTCCCTGACCTCTCTCGTATTAAGATGTGAATGCATGTGCTCTGATTCATTTCTCTGAGAAGAGGCAAAGGACCTCCTTAATATCATCACCTTATTCCTGGAAACATTCGTTAAGTCATAGTTGACATCTTACTTGGTGCTCTTTGTATCGCTTGCACAGCACATAATGTTCTTAACGTGTTAATATTAGCTGAATGAATGAATTTGTAAAAGTATATTCCCAGCATAACTCTGACTCCTAAATTCTCTTTGAACAATGAATTTTTCATCCCTTTTGATCACTGAGCTAGGTTATAAATATTTATACCATGAAAACTATAGCAGCACAGCAATACAAATTCTGAATGTCAGAAGTTCTTGTCCTTCATTAAGACAGTTAACATAGATTTTGCTTATTATTCTCTCAAATTCCAGAGAGACACAAGGAAAGAAATTAAAACTCTCCTCCTTTGATTTCTTCTTGGATTGAATCTACCTTATTGAAACCCCAGTGATGCTTCAAGCTACTCTTTGGCTTTTCTGTTTTGCACAAAAGATGTAAGCGTACTATTCAGCCTTCGTATGAAAGGAATGAGAGATTATCTTTGCTTATTTTTGGCTTCACTCTCCTCAATTCATCCTCATCTCCCTTGGGTGCTGTAACACTGCCCAGGTACAAGGAGCTCAACCATGTGCTGTAAAGGAGTTATTTTAGAGATAGTTCTATAAAGTATCTGTGGAAAGAAAGATCTAACATCTACAAAATTTCATTCAGCTTGCCTAGTTACATGCTTAGCTTTCTATCTGGTTTGTAACATTCATTGTGTCATCACTGAATATTCTTTTCCAAAAGCAGTTGACACACACTTGAGTATGAAATACAAAGAGAGAGCTGACTCATTGAAACAGTGGCCTTTAAAAACTTTTTTTCACAAAATATTTGAAAGGGAGATGAAAAAATCTGTTATTTTCATGGCAATTTTTCAAGTTCTCCAAGTCTTTCTCATATTTAAGGGTATTATTTTGTAGTCACTTCAGGAATTGAAATCTTTTTGCAAGAAATTTTGTTAAATATTAGAAAAGCAGTCCAGCTCTAAAGAACATGTATAAACACATTTTAATGCATTATGTAGTCAATCTAATATTTAAACCCAGCCATCCATTTCATTTTACAAACCATATGTTTTATTATTTTTCCTGACATTAATTGCATTATTAGGGGATTATGGAGAAGTGTATTTGTCATTTGTTTATAACCTTTTTGAGGGTTCACCAGAAGTATGCTTGTACAATTAAAGACCAATTCCTGCTCACCAGGCTGTTTACAATATAAGAAGAAATGGAAGGTCAGAGTCTTGGTAGTATAATCCCATGGGTGGTTCCTTAATTTTCAATAGAAACTAGTTTAACTTTATGTTACCCTTAGGATTTAAACAAAACAAAACAAAAAATTAGCTTTAAAATCTAGAGCTGATTCTAAATCAATGCTGCCCTGTGCCCTTGAGGATGTTTAGTAGGACTCCTGGCCTTTATCCATTCCCTCTTGCACCTCACAAGTTGTGACACCAAAAATGTACCCTGAGGGGCAACACCTCCCCAGTTAAGAACATACTGCCCTTAGATCTTGACTATTTCTCTTCCGTTCTATTTTTCTCTTTTCTTGTCCCTGCTTTTGCGGCCAATTATGGCATATAGGGATCAGATGAGTTTCTTTCTCATTAGGTTGCTTACTCTGGAAGATTGACCTAGAGTTAATCACAAGGCAGACCTAGTTTAGAGACAGTGAGATAGCTCTTGCTGGAAATAATGGTTGCCTGGTTATTTGAATCATGCTAGCCTATAGTATGACGGTGATATTAAGGATGCACCATATTCCAAACATCCGGTACTTAAAGCTGTTTGTTCTGAGAGTGGTGGCGGGAGAAATCATTCAGTAAGATTGAGTGTTGTGAATTTTCACTAGAGTCTTTTATTTTTTTATAAAATTAGCACCTTGTTAACGATTAAATGTGTCCTTCATCCATTTACTGTATAATATTTACTATTTAACAATATAATTTAATAACATAACTTGTTTTTAATTATAATAATGTGACATGAAGAAATCAGACACTTAAGATCAGTTTCATTAATTTTGAGTCAATACCATTATTTTTATTTCTTTTCACTTTTTATTTTAACATCTTTATTGGAGTATAATTGCTTTACAATGGTCTGTTAGTTTCTGCTTTATAACAAAGTGAATCAGTTATACATATACGTATGTTCCCATATCTCTTCCCACTAGCATCCCCCTCCCTCCCACCCTCCCTATCCCAACCCTCTAGGTGGTCACAAAGCACCGAGTTGATCTCCCTGTGCTTTGCGGCTGCTTCCCACTAGCTATCTATTTTATGTTTGGAGGTGTATATATGTCCATGCCACTCTCTCACTTTGTCACAGCTTACCATTCCCCCTCCCCATATCCTCAAGTCCATTCTCTAGTAGGTCTGTGTCTTTATTCCCATCTTGCCCCTAGGTTCTTCATAACCTTTTGTTTTTCTTAGATTCCATATATATGTGTTAGCATATGGTATTTGTTTAAGTCTATCTGACCTACTTCACTCTGTATGACAGACTCTAGGTCCATCCACCTCACTACAAATAACTCAATTTCCTTTCTTTTTATGGCTGAGTAATATTCCATTGAATATATGTGCCACATCTTCTTTATCCATTCATCTGTTGGTGGACATTTAGGTTGCTTCCATGTCCTGGCTATTGTAAATAGAGCTGCAATGAACATTGCGGTACATGACACTTTTTGAATTATGGTTTTCTCAGGGTATATGCCCAGTAGAGGGATTGCTGGGTCATATGGTAGTTCTATTTGTAGTTTTTTAAGGAACCTCCGCACTGTTATCCATAGTGGCTGTATCAATTTACATTTGCACCAACAGTGCAGAGGGTTCCGTTTGCTCCACACCCTCTCCAGCATTTATTGTTTTTAGATTTTTTGATCATGGCCATTCTGACAGGTTTGAGATGATATCTAATTGTAGTTTTGATTTGCATTTCTCTAATGATTAATGATGTTGAGCATTCTTTCATGTGTCTGTTGGCAATCTGTATATCTTCTTTGGAGAAATGTCTATCTAGGTTTTCTGCCCAGTTTTGGATTGGGTTGTTTGTATTTTTGATTTTAGCTGCATGAGCTGCTTGTAAATTTTGGAGATTAATCGTTTGTCAGTTGTTTCACTTGCAAATATTTTCTCCCATTCTGAGGGTTGTCTTTTGGTCTTGTTTATGGTCTCCTTTGCTATGCAAAAGCTTTTAAGTTTCAACTGGTCCCATTTGTTTATTTTTGTTTTTATTTCCATTTCTCTAGGAGGTGGATCAAAAAGGATCTTTCTGTGATTTATGTCATAGACTCTTCTGCCTATGTTTTCCTCTAAGAGTTTGATAGTGTCTGGCCTTACATTTAGCTCTTTAATCAATTTTGAGTTTATTTTTGTGTATAGTGTTAGGGAGTTTTCGAATTTCATACTTTTACATGTACCTGTCCAGTTTTCCCAGCACCACTTATTGAAAAGGCTGCCTTTCCTCCACTGTATATTCTTGCCTCCTTTATCAAAGATAAGGTGACCATATGTGCGTGGGGTTATCTCTGGGCTTTCTATCCTGTTCCATTGATTTACATTTCTGTTTTTGTGTGGGACTATACTGTCTTGATTACTGTAGCTTTGCAGTATAGTCTGAAGTCAGGGAGCCTGATTCCTCCAACTCCATTTTTCTTTCTCAACATTGCTTTGGCTATTCGGGGTCTTTTGCGTTTCCATACAAATTGTGAAATTTTTTGTTTTAGGTCTGTGAAAAATGCCAGTAGTAGTTTGATAAGGATTGCATTGAATCTGTAGATTGCTTTTGAGTAGTAGACCCATTTTCACAATGTTGATTCTTCCAACCCAACAACATGGTATATCTCTCCATATATTTTTATCATCTTTAATTTCTTTCATCAGTGTCTTATAATTTTCTGCATACAGGTTTTTGGTCTCCTTAGGTAGGTTTATTCCTAGATATTTTATTCTTTTTGTTGCAGTGGTAAATGGGAGTGTTTTCTTGATTTCACTTTCAGATTTTTCATCATTACTGTATAGGAATGCAAGAGATTTCTGTGCATTAATTTTGTATCCTGTTACTTTACCAAGTTCATTGATGAGCTCTAGTAGTTTTCTGGTAGCATATTTAGGATTCTCTATGTGTAGTATCATGTCATCTGAAAACACTGACAGGTTTACTTCTTCTTTTCTGATTTGGATTCATTTTATTTCTTTTTCTTCTCTGATTGCTGTGGCTAAAACTTCCAAAACTATGTTGAATAAGAGTGGTGAGAGTGGGCAACCTTGTCTTGTTCCTGATTTTAGTGGAAATGGTTTCAGTTTTTCACCATCGAGGACGATGTTGGCTGTGGGTTTGTCATATATGGCCTTTATTATGTTGAGGAAAGTTCCCTCTATGCCTACTTTCTGCAGGGTTTTTATCATAAATGGGTGTTGAATTTTGTCGAAAGATTTCTCTGCATTGATTGAGATGATCATATGGTTTTTCTCCTTCAATTTTTTTATATGGTGTATCACGTTGATTGATTTGGGTATATCAAAGAATCCTTGCATTCCTGGGACAAACCCCACTTGATCATGGTATATGATCCTTTTAATGTGCTGTTGGATTCTGTTTGCTAGTATTTTGTTGAGGATATTTGCATCTATGTTCGTCAGTGATATTGGCCTGTAGTTTTCTTGTTTTGTGGCATCTTTGTCTGGTTTTGGTATCAGGGTGATGGTGGCCTTGTAGAATGAGTTTGGGAATGTTCCTCCCTCTGCTATGTTTGGAAGAGTTTGAGAAGGATAGGTGTTAGCTCTTCTCTAAATGTTTGATAGAATTCACTTGTGAAACCATCTGGTCCTGGCCACTTGTTTGCTGGAAGATTTTTAATCACAGTTTCAATTTCAGTGCTTGTGATTGGTCTGTTCATATTTTCTATTTCTTCCTGGTTCAGTCTCAGAAGGTTGTGCATTTCTAAGAATTTGTCCATTTCTTCCAGGTTGTCCATTTTATTGGCATAGAGTTTCTTGTAGTAATCTCTTATGATCCTTTGTATTTCTGCAGTGTCAGTTGTTACTTCTCCTTTTTCATTTCTAATTCTATTGATTTCAGTCTTCTCCCTTTTTTTCTTGATGAGTATGGCTAATGGTTTATCAATTTTGTTTATCTTCTCAAAGAACCAGCTTTTAGTTATATTGATGTTTGGTATCATTTCCTTGATTTCTTTTTCATTTATCACTGATCTGATCTTTATGATTTCCTTGGAGTTTTTTTGTTCCTCTTTCTCTAATTGCTTTAGGTGTAAGGTCAGATTGTTTATTTGAGTTGTTTCTTGTTTCTTAAGGAAGGATTGTACTGCTATAAATTTCCGTCTTAGAACTGCTTTTGCTGCATCCCATAGTATTTGAGTCATCATGTTTTCATTGTCATTTGTTTCTAGGTATTTTTAAATTTCCTCTTTGATTTCTTCAGTGATCTCTTGGTTATTAGGTAGTGTATTATTTAGCCTCCATGTGCTTATATTTTTTACAGATTTTTTCCTATAATTGATATCTAGTCTCATAGCGTTGTGGTTGGAAATGATACTTGATACGATTTCAATTTTCTTAAATTTACCAAGGCTTGATTTGTGACCCAAGATGTGATCTATCCTGGAGAATGTTCCATGAGCACTTGAGAAGAATGTGTATTCTGTTGTTTTTGGATGGAATGTCCTATAAATATCAATTAAGTCCATCTTGTTTAATGTATCATTTAAAGCTTGGGTTTCTTTGTTTATTTTCATTTTGGATGATCTGTCCATTGGTGAAAGTGGGGTGTTAAAGTCCCCTACTATGAATGTGTTACTCTTGATTTCCCCTTTTATGGCTGTTAGTATTTCCCTATGTATTGAGGTGCTCCTATGTTGGGTGCATAAATATTTACAATTGTTACATCTTCTTCTTGAATTGGTCCCTTGATCATTATGCAGTGTCCTTCTTTGTCTCTTGTAATAGTCTTTATTTTAACGTCTGTTTTCTCTGATACGAGAATTGCTACTCCAGATTTCTTCTGAGTTCCATTTGCATGGAATATCTTTTTCCATCCCCTCACTTTCAGTCTGTATGTGTCCCTAGGTCTGAAGTTGGCCTATTGTAAACAGCATATATACGGGTCTTGTTTTTTAACCTATTCAGCCAGTCTATATCTTTTGGTTGGAGCATTTAATCCATTTACATTTAAGGTAATTATCGATATGTATGTTCCTATTTCCATTTTTTAATTGTTTTGGGTTTGTTATTGTAGGTCTTTTCCTTCTGTTGTGTTTCCTACCTAGAGACGTTCCTTTAGCATTTGTTGTAAAGCTGGTTTGGTGGTGCTGAATTCTGTTAGCTTTTGCTTGTCTGTAAAGGTTTTAATTTCTCCATCAAATCTGAATGAGATTCTTGCTGGGTAGAGTAATCTTGGTTGTAGGTTTTTCTCATCCATCACTTTAAATATATCCATCCACTCCCCTTAGCTTACAGAGTTTCTGCTGAAAGATCAGCTGTTAACCTTATGGGGATTCCCTTGTGCTTTATTTGTTGTTTTTCCCTTGCTGCTTTTTATATTTTTTCTTTGTATTTAATTTTTGATAGTTTGATTAATATGTGTCTTGACGTGTTTCTCCTTGGATTTATCCTGTATGGGACTCTGTTTACTTCCTGGACTTGATTAACTATTTCCTTTCTCATATTAGGGAAGTTTTCAACTATAATCTTTTCAAATATTTTCTCAGTCCATTTCTTTTTCTCTTCTTCTTCTGGGACCTCTATAATTCGAATGTTGGTGCAATTAATGTTGTCCCAGAGTTGTCTGAGACTGTCCTCAGTTCTTTTCATTCTTTTTTCTTTATTCTGCTCTGCTGTAGTTATTTCCACTATTTTATCTTCCAGGTCACTTATCCATCTTTCTGCCTCAGTTATTCTGCTATTGATCCCTTCTAGAGAATTTTTAATTTCATTTATTGTGTTGTTCATCATTGTTTGTTTGCTCTTTAGTTCTTCTAGGTCCTTGTTAAAAGTTTCTTGTATTTTCTCCATTCTATTTCCAAGATTTTGGATCATCATTACTATCATTATTCTGAATTCTTTTTCAGGTAGACTGCCTATTTCCTCTTCATTTGTTAGGTCTGGTGGGTTTTTACCTTGCTTCTTCATCTGCTGTGTGTTTGTCTGTCTTCTCATTTTGCTTAACTTACTGTGTTTGGGGTCCTTTTTGCAGGCTGCATGTTTGTAGTTCCCGTTGTTTTCGGTGTCTGTCCCCAGTGGTAAGGTTGGTTCAGTGGGTTGTGCAGGCTTCCTGGTGGAGTGGACTAGTGCCTGTGTTTTGGTAGATGAGGCTGGATCATGTCTTACTGGTGGGCAGGTCCATGTCTGGTGGTGTGTTTTGGGATGTCTGTTGCCTTATTATGATTTTAGGCAGCCTCTCTGCTAATGGGTGGTGTTGTGCTCGTGTCTTGCTAGTTGTTTGGCATAGGGTGTCCAGCACTGTAGCTTACTGGTCGTTGAGTGAAGCTGGGTCTTGGCGTTGAGGTGGAGATCTCTGGTAGATTTTCGCCATTTCATATTACAGGGAGCTGGTGGTCTCTTGTGGACCAGTCCTGAAGTTGGCTCTCCCACCTCAGAGGCAGAGCCCTGACCCCTGGCTGGAGCACCAAGAGCCTGTCATCCACACGGCTCAGAATAAAAGGGAGAAAAAATAGGAAGAAGAAAGGAAGAAGATAAAATAAAATAAAGTAAAATAAAATAAAGTTATTAAAATAAACATAATTATTAAGAAAAAATTTTAAAATGTAAAAACAAAAAACAAAAAAACGGACAGACAGAATCCTAGGACAAATGGTAAAAACAAAGCTATACAGACAAAATCACACACAGAAGCATACACATAGATACTCACAAAAAGAGAAAAAGGGAAAAAATATATATATCTTTGCTCCCAAAGTACACCTCCTCAACTTGAGATGATTTGTTGTCTATTCAGGTGTTCCACAGATGCAGGGTACATCAAGTTGACTGTGCAGATTTAATCCGTTGCTCCTGAGGCTGCTGGGAGAAATTTCCCTTTCTCTTCTTTGTTCACACAGCTCCCAGGGTTCAGCTTTGGATATGGACCCGCCTCTTCGTGTATGTTGCCTGAAGGCATCTGTTCTTCTCTCAGACAGGATGGTGTTAAAGCAGCAGCTGACTCGGGGCCTCTGGCTCACTCAGGCTGGGGGGAGGGAGGGGTACGGATGTGGGGCGAGCCTGCGGTGGCAGAAGCTGGCGTGACGTTGTACCAGCCTGAGGCGCACCATGTGTTCTCCTGGCAAAGTTGTCCCTGGATCACGGGACCCTGGCAGTGGTGGGCTGCACAGGCTCCTTGCAAGGGAGGTGTTGAGAGCGACCTGTACTCGCACACAGGCTTCTTGGTGGCAGCAGCAGCAGCCTTAGCGTCCCATGCCCATCTCTGCGGTCTGAGCTGATAGCAGCGGCTCGCGCCCGTCTCTGGAGCTCCTTTAAGCAGCGCTCTTAATCCCCTCTCCCTTCGCACCAGGAAACAAAGAGGCAAGAAAAAGTCTCTTGCCTCTTCAGTAGGTCCAGACTTTTTCCTGGACTCCCTCCCGGCTAGCTGTAGCGCACTAGCCCCCTTCAGGCTGTGTTCAGGCCGCCAACCCCAGTCCTCTCCCTGGGATCCAACCGAAACCCGAGCCTCAGCTCCCAGCCCCACCTGCCCCGGCGGGTGAGCAGACAAGCCTCTCGGGCCTGGTGAGTGCCGGTTGGCACCGATCCTCTGTGGGGGGAGTCTCTCTGCTTTGCCCTCTGCACCCCTGTGGCTGCGCTCTCCTCCGTGGCTCCGAAGATTCCCCCCTCCGCCACCTGCAGTCTCCACCCACAAAGGGGCTTCCTAGTGTGTGGAAACCTTTCCTCGTTCACAGCTCCCTGCCACTGGTGCAGGTCCTGTCCCTATTCTTTTGTCTCTGTTTTTTGTTTTTCCTTTTGCCCTACCCAGGTACATGGGGAGTTTCTTGCCTTTTGGGAGGTCTGAGGTCTTCTGTCAGCGTTCAGTAGGTGTTCTATAGGAGCTGTTCCACATGTAGATGTATTTCTGATGTATTTGTGGAGAGGAAGGTGAGCTCCACGTCTTATTCTTCTGCCATCTTGAAGCTCCTCCTTAACTTTTTATTTTATATTGAACTATAGTTGATTAGCAATGTTGTGTTAGTTTCAGGTGTACAGCAAAGTGATTCAGTTATACATATACATGTATCCTTTTTCAAATGCTTTTCCCATTTAGGTTGTTACATAATACTGAGCAGAGTCAATACTGTTAAATATTAGATAGTATACATAGACACCTCCTTTATATATTTGGTATGTAGATTTATATCTTTAGTCATGTGGATGTAAATTCTTAGAAACTCATTACAAATGTCATCATTGCATAAGATATCAAAACAAGGATATATGCTTTGAATGGAAAAAATAAGTAATTTCAGAAGTGACAGTGAGGTGAGGGGAACCCTGATGTATTTTCAGAACTGTACTCAGGACAACTGCCCTCCTTTGAGCTAAAGTCTTAGGAAGGAATATTAGAAGTATCACTGACACATGAAACCGATCATTTATTAATAGCATTTCTAATACTCTAGATCATCTAAATGGTGGCTAAGAAATGAGAAAAAATCAGGTAAAAAGAGATAAGTTCTTATTATGACCAACAACAAAAAATTTAATCTAGGAGAAGAAATGAGGAAATATTAGTACTATAAAATAATTAGTACCTTTTTCTTTTTGAATTTTATTTATTTATTTATATACCAGGTTTTTATTAGTCATCCATTTTATACACATCAGTGCATACATGTCAATCCCAATCTCACAATTCATCACGCCACCACCACCACCCACCCGCTGCTTTCCCCCCTTGGTGTCCATATCATTGTTCTCTACATCTGTGTCTCAATTTCTGCCCTGCAAACGGCTGCATCTGTACCATGATTCTACGTTCCACATATATAAGTTAATAGATGATATTTGTTTTCCTCTTTCTGATTTACTTCACTCTGTATGACAGTCTCTAGATCCATCCATGTCTCTACAAATGACCCAATTTTGTTCCTTTTTATGGCTGAGTAATATTCCATTGTATATATGTACCACATCTTCTTTATCCATTTCTCTGTCAATGGGCATTTAGGTTCCTTCCATGGCCTGGCTATTGTAAATAGTGCTGCAATGACCATTGGGGTGCATGCGTCTTTTTGAATTATGGTTTTCTCTGGGTATATGCCCAGTAGTGGGATTGCTGGGTCATATGGTAATTCTATTTTTAGTTTCTTAAGGAACCTGCATACTGCTCTATGTAGTGGCTGTATCAATTTACATTCCCACCAACAATGCAATAGGGTTCCCTTTCCTCCGCACCCTCACCAGCATTTGTTGTTTGTAGATTTTCTGATGATGCCCATTCTAACTGGTGTGAAGTAATACCTCACTATAGTTTTGATTTGTATTTCTCTAATAATTAGTGATGTTGAGCAGCTTTTCATGTGTCTCTTGGCCATCTGTATGTCTTCTTTGGAGAAATGTCTATTTAGGTCTTCTGCCCATCTTTGGATTGGGTTGTTTGTTTTTTTAATATTGAGTTGATTGAGCTGTTTATATATTTTGGAGATTAATGCTTTGTCCACTGATTCGTTTGCAAATACATTCTCCCATTTTGAGGGCTGTCTTTTTGTCTTGTTTACGGTTCCTTTGTTGTGCAAAAGCTTTTAAGTTTCATTAGGTCCCATTTGTTTATTTTTGTTTTTATTTCTATTGCTCTAGGAGGTGGCTCAAAAAAGATCTTGCTGTGATTTATGTCAAAGAGTGCTCTTCCTATATTTTCCTCTAAGAGTTTTATAGTGCCCAGTCTTACATTTAGGTCTCTAATCCATTTTGAGTTTATTTTTGTGTATGGTGTTAGGGAGAGTTCTAATTTCATTCTTTTACTTGTAGCTGTCCAGTTTTCCCAGCAGCATTTATTGAAGAGACTGTCTTCTTTCTATTTTATTTCCTCGCCTCCCCTGTCATAGATTAGTTGACCATAGGTGTGTGGGTTTATCTCTGGGCTTTCTATCTTGTTCCATTGATATATATTTCTGTTTTTGTGCCAGTACCATATTGTCTTGAGTACTGTAGCTTTGTAGTATAGTCTGAAGTCAGGGAGCCTGATTCCTCCAGCTCCATTTTATTCCCACAAGACTGCTTTGGCTATTCGGGGTCATTGGTGTCTCCATATAAATTTTAAGATTTTTTTGTTCTAGTTCCGTAAAAAATGCCATTGGTAATTTGATAGGAATTGCATTGGATCTGTAGATTCCTTTGGGTAGTATAGTCATTTTCACAATATTGATTCTTCCAATCTAAGAACACAGTATACCTCTCCATCTGTTGGTATCATCTTTAATTTCTTTCATCAGTGTCTTATAGTTTTCTGCATACAGGTCTTTTTTCTCCCTCGGTGGGCTTATTCCTAGGTATTTTATTCTTTTTGTTGCAGTGGTAAATGGGAGTGTTTCCTTAATTTCTCTTTCAGATTTTTCATTATTAGTGTATAGAAATGCAAGAGATTTCTGTGCATTAATTTTGTATCCGGCAACTTTACCAAATTCATTGTTAGCTCTAGTAGTTTTCTGGTGGCATCTTTAGGATACTCTATGTATAGTATCATGTCATCTGCAAACAGTGACAGTTTTACTTCTTCTTTTCCAATTTGTATTCCTTTTCTTTTTTTTTTCTTTTCTTTCTTTTTCTTCTCTAATTGCCGTGGCTAGGACTTCCAAAACTCTGTTGAATAATAGTGGTGGGAGTGGACATCCTGGTCTTGTTCCTTATCTTAGAGGAAATGCTTTCAGTTTTTCACCATTGAGAATGATGTTTGCTGTGGGTTTGTTGTACATGGCCTTTATTATGTTGAGGTAGGTTCCCTCTATGCCCACTTTCTGGAGAGTTTTTGTCATAAATCAGTGTTGAATTTTGTCAAAAGCTTTTTCTGCATCTATTGAGATGATCATATGGTTTTTATTTTTCAATTTGTTAATATAGTGTATCACATTGATTGATTTGCATATATTAAAGAATTCTTGCATCCCTCGCTAAATCCCACTTGATCATTTTGTATGATCCTTTTAATGTGTTGTTGGATTCTGTTTGCTAGTATATTGTTGAGGATTTTTGCATCTATATTCATCAGGGATATTGGTCTGTAATTTTCTTTTTTTGTAGTATCTTTGTCTCGTTTTGGTATCACAGTGATGATGGTGGCCTCACAGAATGAGTTTGGGAGTGTGCCTTCCTCTGCAATTTTTTGGAAGAGTTTGAGAAGGATAGGTGTTAGCTCTTCTCTAAATGTTTGATAGAATTCACCTGTGAAGTCATCAGGTCCTGTAGTTTTGTTTCTTGGAAGATTTTTAATCACAGTTTCAATTTCATTACTTGTGATTGGTCTGTTCATATTTTCTGTTTCTTTCTGGTTCAGTCTTGGAAGGTTATACCTTTCTAAGAATTTGTGCATTTCTTCCAGATTGTCCATTTTATTGGCATAGTGTTGCTTTTAGTAGTCTCTTAGGATGCTTTGTATTTCTGTGGTGTCTGTTGAAAACTTCTCCTTTCTCATTTATAATTTTATTGATTTGAGTCCTCTCCCCCTTTTTTTTTGATGAGTCTGGCTAATGGTATATCAATTTTGTTTATCTTCTCAAAAAACAGCTTTTAGTTTTATTGATCTTTGTTATTCTTTTCTTTGTTTCTATTTCATTTATTTCTTCTCTGATCTTTATGATTTCTTTCCTTCTGATAACTTTGGCTTTTGTTTGTTCTTCTTTCTCTAGCTTCTTTAGGTGTAAGATTAGATTGCTTATTGGAGATTTTTCTTGTTTCTTTAGGTATGCTTGTATTGCTATAAACTTCCCTCTTAGCACTGCTTTTGCTGCATCCCATAGGTTTTGGATCATCATATTGTCATTTGTCTCCAGGTATTTTTGATTTCCTCTTTGATTTCTTCAGTGATCTCTTGGTTATTTAGTAACGTATTGTTTAGCCTCCATTTGTTTGTGTTTCTTACGTTTTTTCCCCTGTATTTGATTTCTTTTTTTTTCTTTTTTCTTAATCACATCACTCTGTTATTCATCAAATCAGTCATACAATCAACTGGGTCATTCCATCATTGGATGACTTGAATAATATATATATATTTTTTTTTATACAGCCGAGTCTTATTACTCATCCATTTTATACGCATCAGTGTATACATGTCAATCCCAATCTCCCAATTCATCACACCACCACCACCACCACCCTGCCGCTTTCCCTGCTTGGTGTCCATACGTTTGTTCTCTACATCTGTGTCTCAATTTGTACCCTGCAGACCAGTTCATCTGTACCATTTTTCTGGGTTCCACATGTATGCATTAATATACCATATTTGTTTTTCTCTTTCTGACTTACTTCACTCTGTATGACAGTCTCTAGATCCATCCATGTCTCAACAAATGACCCAATTTGTTTCCTTTTTATGGCTGAGTAATATTCCATTGTACATATGTACCACATCTTCTTTATCCATTCTCCTTAATTGATTTCTAATCTCATACTGTTGTGGTCAGAAAAAATGTTTGATATGATTTCAATTTTCTTAAATTTACTGAGGCTTGATTTGTGACCCAAGGTGTGATCTATCCTGGAGAATGTCCTGTACGCACTTGAGAAGAAAGTGTAATCTGCTGTTTTGGGATGGAATGTCCTATAAATATCAGTTAAATCTATCTGGTCTATTGTGTCATTTAACGCTTGTGTTTCCTTATTAATTTTCTGTTTGGATGATCTGTCCATTGGTGTAAGTGAGGTGTTACAGTCCCCCACTAGTATTGTGTTACTGTCGATATCCTCTTTTAGTGCTGTTACCAGTTACCTTATATATTGAGGTGCTCCTATGTTGGGTGCATATATATTTGTAATTGATATATCTTCTTCTTGGATTGATCCCTTGATCATTATGTTGTGTCCTTCCTCATCTCTTGTAACATTCTTTAGTTTAAATCTATTTTATCTGATATGAGTATTGCTACTCCAGCTTTCTTTTGATTTCCATCTACATGGAATATCTTTTTCCATCCCCTCACTTTCAGTCTGTATGTGTCCCTAGGTCTGAAGTGGTTCTCCTGTAGACAGCATATATATGAGTCTTGTTTTTGTATCCATTCATCAAGCCTGTGTCTTTTGGTTGGAGCATTTAATCCGTTCACTTTTAAGGTAATTATCAATATGTATGTTTCTATGACCATTATCTTAATTGTTTTGGGTTTGTTCTTGTAGGTCCTTTTCTTCTCTTGTGTTTCCCACTTAGAGAAGTCCCTTTATCCTTTGTTGTAGAGCTGTTTTCATGGTGCTGAATTCTCTTAGCTGTTGCTTGTCTGTAATACTTTTGATTTCTCCATTGAATCTGAATGAGATCCTTGCTGAGTAGAGTAATCTTGGTTGTAGGTTCTTCCCTTTCATCACTGTAAGTATATCGTGCCACACCCTTCTGGCTTGTAGACTTTCTGCTGAGAAATCAGCTGTTAACCTTATGGGAGTTCCCTTGTATGTTATTTGTTGCTTTTCCCTTGCTGCTTCCAATAATTTTTCTTTGTATTTACTTTTTGGCAATTTGATACTGTGTGTCTCGGCATGTGTCTCCTTGGGTTTATCCTGTATGAGACTCTCTGCGCTTCCTGGACTTGGGTGGATATTTGCTTTCCCATGTTAGGGAAGTTTTCAACTATAATCTCTTCAAATATTTTCTTGGGTCCTTTCTCTCTCTCTTCTCCTTCTGGGACCCCTATAATGAGAATGTTGTTGTGTTTAATGTTGTCCCAGAGGTCTCTTAGGTTGTCTTCATTTCTTTTCATTCTTTTTTCTTTTTTCTGTTCCACAGCAATGAATTCCACCATTCTGTCTTCCAGGTCACTTATCTGTTCTTCTGCCTCAGTTATTCTGCTGATTCCTTCTAGTGTATTTTTCATTTCAGTTACTGTATTGTTCATCTCTGTTTGTTTTTTAATTCTTCTAGGTCTTTGTTAAACGTTTCTTCCATCTTCTCGATCTTTGCCTCCATTCTTTTTCCAAGGTCCTGGATCATCTTCACTATCATTATTCTGAATTCTTTTTCTAGAAGGTTGCCTATCTCTACTGCATTTAATTGTTTTCTGGTGTTTTATCTTGTTCCTTCATCTGACACATAGCTCTCTGCCTTTTCATCTTGTCTATCTTTCTGTGAATGTGGTTTTTGTTCCACAGGCTGCAGGATTGTAGTTCTTCCTTCTGCTGTCTGCCCTCTAGTGGATGAGACTATCTAAGAAGCTTGTGCAAGTTTTCTGATGGGTGGGACTGGTGGTGGGTGTAGCTGGCTGTTGCTGTGGTGGGCAGAGCTCAGTAAAAGTTTAATCTGCTTGTCTGTTGATGGGTAGGGCTGGGTTCCCTCCCTGTTGGTTGTTTGGCCTGAGGTGACCCAACACTGGAGCCTACCTGGGCTCTTTGGTGGGGCTAATTGAGGACCTGGGAGGGCTCATGCCACGGAGTACTTCCCAGAACTTCTGCTGCCAGTGTCCTTGTCCTCACAGTGAGACAGAGCCACCCCCCAACTCTGCAGGAGACCCTCCAACACTAGCAGGTAGGTCTGGTTCAGTCTTTATGGGGTCACTGCTCCTTCCCCTGGGTCCTGATGCACACACTACTTTGTGTGTGCCATCCAAGAGTGGAGTCTCTGTTTCCCCCAATCCTGTCGAAGTCCTGCAATCAAATCCCAGTAGCCTTCAAAATCTGATTCTCTAGGATTTTCTCCTCCCATCGCCAGACCCCCAGGTTCGGAAGTCTGACATGGGCCTCAGAACCTTCACTCCAGTGAGTGGACTTCTGTGGTATAAGTGTTCTCCAGTTTGTGAGTCACCCACCCAGCAGTTATGGGATTTGATTTTACTGTGATTGCGCCCCTCCTACCATCTAACTGTGGCTTCTCCTTTTCTTTGAATGTGGGGTATCTTTTTTGGTGAGTTCCAGTGTCTTCCTGTCGATGATTGTTCAGCAGTTACTCATGATTCCAGTGTTCTCCCAAGAAGGAGTGAGAGCCCATCCTTCTCTTCTGCCATCTTGAACCAATCTCTCATTAGTACCAGTATAATAGAAAAATACACAGTCTTTCATAAGAAGAAGCTCATTCAACCGCACATCAGTAGGTAACAGGTGATAAACACAACTGTGACTCAACCTTGAAAATGGAAACTTTAGATCTTTGATTTTTTCAAAGTACAAGACAAAACAGATCTGAATTATAAAAGCAGTTTATTTGTTACAATTAATAAAGACTCAGGGTTTCTAATGGAAAAGAAATAAAAACAAATTTATGAGAGTGCTAACCCAAATAAATGTGTGTAAATTATTTTTTTCCTGCTTTTTAACCAAATCTTTTTACAGCAAGGGCCAGAACTTTCAACGAGTAACTTGACTTATAAATCAGGAAAAAATGGCAGGCAGAATGTAGCTAGAATTCATCATGGCATAAGATAGCACATTCTCAGAGTATTTAAAGATACACAGTGACAGGAACTATAGGTTTACTATTCTAGAATTAATGCCATCATTTTTGGTAGAAACTCTCAGCTTTTAACTATTTTATAAGCTGATAATCCTTTATAACACATCTCCTTTCTCAATTACCTGTGTTTACATTTAGAAAGTAGTTTATCTTTGAAGGAACTGAAATTCTAACATTTCCCCTTTTTCCCTCTAATAATAAAGCTTTCCCTGTCTGTTTTTATTTGGGGGTAAAGAGCGGTTTCTTTTATCCTGGTTTTCTACATCAATTGATTATAGGACTAGATTACAAATTCTATGTCAGAGAAAAGGTGAGTGAACTTTATGATTTCTTCTTTGTCTCCCCCATAATGGTATTCAAAAGAGAAATAGTCATTATACATTTACTGAGTAAAGGGACCTTTAATTTAAATAACTGGTGTCAGGAAAAAATGTTTAAACCATAATTTTAGATGGGAACTAAAATTCTCTCCCCCTCTAAACAACTAATTTCCCCACAAGACTGATAAAATAAGAAGATACAATAAATTTCCCAAATCAAAAAACAGGCAGATCTTTTGATTTCCTGGAAAGAGTAGAATCAAGCAACTAATTGAAAGATATCTGCCAGAAGTTAACCATTTATCTGAAGCACATTCAACTCTCTCTGGGCCACCTGGATTTTATTTTGTGGAGAGTTTTAAGCTAAAAATTGGAAAAGGAAGTCCAAAATTACTTTTGTTAGGGAGGTCTCATCACTGCTGAGCAGTTCTTTCTGCTGTAGCTCTTACCAAATAGTTTATACATGGAGCACTCAAAAGAGATTTATTTTTCATCTGGAGCTTAGGGAAATATACAGTAGAGCAACAAATGACAAATGCAATAATTGCTTAGGGGTATTATCATTTCTAGTGTGACAGATCGAATCTGGAAGTGTAAAATAAACTAAGCAAGCATTCACTCTGCTAAATAGCATGAACTATGTAATTGCTTACTCTTTTCAGAGTTCAGTGGAAAGTCAACTGTTAGAACAAAGTGATTTCAACTTTGTCACTGAGCAATAAGTGTGCTCGATGAAGCTTGCCTAGCTTTCTGTTATGGTTTTCTATGCCACCCAGCATAAAACAAAGATCAACTTCAGGGCACAAATGGTTTTTTGGCCCTGCGTTGGCACCATTGTAGAGAGAGCACTTTTCTGTCTACATAAACCAAAATTATTCTCTTTTCTTTTGAGCAATGACCTTAAGGACAAAAGTGTGGGATTTTGACATTTATCTACCACATTCAAGTATAGAATATTGAAAACAACACTGGCCTCTGCATGCCGCACATGATATTTATGTCATTTGTCTCACAGGAGGTCTGTGTAGACCACATCATGTGAAGGAAACTGATAAATCACAAGTCATGATTATGAATGTTAATAACCATATTTTTATAAATATGCTTGGAGGAAGAGCCATAGAAAGAGGAACTAATATTCATTTGAATATCTACCAGGCAGTAAAAATATCTTTGAATATCACTGAAATAGCCGTTGAATAGCACTTTCCTACTTCCTTGAATTTCTGAAGGGAGTGGCAATCTTATATGAAAGTCAGGGAGCATTGAAAGATTCAAGGGACATTACCACCATATCTGTGGTGGATATGGTAGAGCCTCAATGGGACTGTGCACGCCCAGTGGAAAGTGATAACTGAACAAAGCAGACTCCACAGCGCCAAGAGCATAGCTACTGCCAGGTGTTCTTGTGTAGTAAACAAGTACTGACAGCCTAACTCAACTCCTAGCTCTGCCCCTTCCTACCTGCCTGATTTTAGGCAACATACCCATTTTGTGATGCTTCCTCAACTGAAAAAAAAAATAGTATCTTTCTCATAGAGCAGTTATAAGGCTAAATGATTAAATGGCAATAGCAAGCATTTTAGGAAAGAAAGAAAATTAAGTATTTTTATGATAATAGAGTTACATAAAAATATAATTGTTGAGTAATGTTGTGACTAATTTTAAAATAAAATAAGACAGAAATAATGGGGATACATGATGCCTGGAATTACAAAAGTAAAATTCACCCTTAAGAATCTACATAAAATTCTTTTTATATAGAGTTGGTACATCAGTAATTGGCTATTTTCTTGGAAGTTTCCAGCCTTTTATCATGCTGATTTCTCTGTTTTGAAGTATATGAATAAATCATTCTTTGAATTTTCACATCACCTTTCTTTTAAAGTGCCCCAAAGAGTTTTTTGTTTGTTTTTTTGCTTTTTAAATTTTATTGGAGTACAGTCGATTTACAATGTTGTGTTAGTTTCAGGTGTACAGCAAAGTGATTCAGTTATATATGTACATATATTCATTCTTTTTCAGATTCTTTTCTGATGTTGGTTATCAGAGAATATTGAGTAGAGTTCCCTGTGCTACACAGTAAGTTCTTTTTGGTTATCTATCTTATATATAGTAGTGTATATATGTTAATCCCAAGCCCCTGATTTATCCCTTTCCCCCACATTTCCCCTTTGGTAACCATAAGTTTGTTTTCAGTATCTGTAAGTCTGTTTTGTAAATAAGTTCATTTGTATCACTTTTTAAATTAGATTCCACATATGAATGATAACATATGATATTTTTCTTTCTCTGTCTGACTTACTTCACTTAGTATGATAATCTACAGGTCCATCCACATTGCTGCAAATGACATTATTTTGTTCTTTTTTACCGCTGAGTAATATTCCATTGTATATATGTACCACATCTTCTTTATCCATCCCTCTGTGATGGACATATAGGTTATTTCCATGTCTTGGCTATTGTAAATAGTGCTGCAATGAGCACTGGGGTGCATGTACCTTTTCTATTTATGGTTTTCTCCAGATACATGCCCAGGAGTGAGATTGCTGGATCATACAGTAGTTCTATTTTTAGTTGTTTAAGGACTCATTATGTATAACCATACACACCTTCCCCTAAAGGTTAAGTATTTCTTCTAAACATCTTTGTTATCTATATCAATGCCATTTGGAGATTTCTACTTCTGTGTGGAATCATACACCAAACAGTACATAGAAGTATGAGGTAGCAATTTCTAGTTACTGCTTTCCACTATCAAATAAGGCTGGCAAATGACAATTACAGTAGTTAGAGAATCTGTTAGCTGAGAGGGTTGCTTAGGATTTCACTAGAAACCCGTGACTGGTGGTTAGTTCTTCCAGGAAGCTTATTTGTGACATAACGCTGAAATGGAACATTACATTTATGAAATTACATTTTCTGATTATCAGAGGATTACCATACAACAAATATGTGACCCATTTTTTTAAAAAATCAAAATAAAAACACACTTCACAAAAGAACAACTGAAAAATGCATAAATCTTTAATCTGATATTCAAAGGACAATTTGACATTTTTCAGTGGCACAGAGTCACAAATGAATTTAGCTATTGTCAAGGAACTTAGCAAGGAGTGCAAGGTCTTTGTTTGGTTCTTACAAGAAGACTTGAAATTGAAGGGGGGGCGGTTCTTTGGTTCTCTTAATTGGAGTCACGGCTTTGCTTTCACAGTGTATGTAATGCACATTCCTTGGGAACTGAGATAGAAGCTGAAGTGTGAGAGGGCAGGGGCTCTGTGGTGAGTAATCTCTGAGTAGGAGATACCTAACAGGGATCTCCGTATCTTTTCCACCTGCTCTCCATGAGAACTGCCAGTTTCTTGGTTTGGGTACTCATTACCCTAATTTGGACTTAGTTTCAATAGTCTTCTCAGCCATTTTCCTGCCTCCATTGACGCCCACTCTCAGTCCATCTTCCAGTTGTCCTAATTATTGTTCTAAAATGCCTGTCTGCAAAAGATTTTTAATGTCTGTGCTTTAGAAAGAGCTCTTACTGATTGATTAAAAACAACTCTAGAGGATAATAGGCAAAGAATATTAATAAGCAATTGATGGATAGGCAACTGACAGTTAAGCAGTTCAAATGCCCAGTGCATGAGTAAAATGATGCCTAATCCTAGGAGGTGTCAGGAAAAAGCAAACCGAAGTAATGATAAAATACTATTCTCATTTAACAGGTTGACAAATACTGGGAAAAAATGATACTACTTATGGGCTGCAAGTATATGAGGAAAATGTACTTTCACACATTTCTGGTATAAAAATGAATTACTACAGACATTTCTAGAAAGAAATGTGGCAATATCTATTAAAAATAGACTTATACTTCAAATCATCAATCTCTTTTGAAAACTTAGTCTACGAAATAACACCAGTCAATAAGGGCATACTTACAAGGAAGTTTACTGCCCCATAGTTGGCAGTATCAAAAACTGAAGACACACTGAATGCCCATCAATAGGGAAATGGTTGAATAAATTGTAGTACATTCATACTATAGTATAGTATTCAGTCATTAAAAAGGCTGAGTAAGGTCTATAGCAGTTGAGGGATTTTTACAACATATTATTAGGTGGGAAAATCTAAATGAAGAAAGTAGTATATGACATGAGCTCATTTTTCTCAAATAATTGCAAAAATCTTATATGTATATGATTATCAACATGTACTAACATGTTAACATTAGTGGGATGTTGAGAGGGAATGATAGAGAAAGGGAAAGGAGTA
Organism: Monodon monoceros; assembly: GCF_005190385.1. Taxonomy (NCBI): domain Eukaryota; kingdom Metazoa; phylum Chordata; class Mammalia; order Artiodactyla; family Monodontidae; genus Monodon; species Monodon monoceros. Next base: position 69,513,576 of record NW_021703768.1, read on the forward strand.
AATAAGTTAAAACAGGAAGAAAGAGAATAAAAATGTTTACATAATAAACATAGAATATCTTATATGATTCAGTTTATGTAAAATGTATGTGTGTTTGTTACACATCTGTCAATGTGGGTACATGTAAAGAGATTCATGGAAAGATGGCCAAAAAATGTTAATGGTGGTATTTCAAGGTGATAAAAAATTTAAAATTTTTCCCTTATACTTTCTTATATCTTTTTTCCTTATATTTTTTCTGTTTTAATTTTTATAATGAATGTTTACTGTTTATTTAATGCAAAAAAGTATAAACTTTTATTTGTGAAAAAAGTCACACTTCTTATTAATTCTCTGCTTAACCCTAAATAGTTCTCCCTGACCTACAGGATGAAGCCCGCATAAATGTTGCATAAGGCCTTTTGTGATCTGACTCCTGACCATCTTTTCAATTTTATTTCCAATAGCTTCCCTTCTCAGCCATTCTGAATTACAGGCAATCTTCTGAATACCCCATGGTGTTTCAGTCACTCTATCTTTGAACTCACTCTCCCCTTCTCTAAAATGTGTTTTATACTTACATTACTTGCCTGTAAATGCCATCCTATTTATGCTGCAAATTTCAATTTAGGTATCCACCTATCTAAGATGTCTTCACCAGCATCCCCCAGAATAAATTCCCCACTAATGATTCCACAAACATTAACCGAGCATCTGTGTGCCTAGCATTATGTTACTGTTTAACAATGATAAGTAATACCAGTCTTTATTTTCAAAAAAATGTCCAGTCTAGGAAAGATAGTCTAGCAAGGCAACAATGAAAGCTTAGGTAAGTATAATGATGGAAATATGACATGGGTTGAGGGAGAGGAGCACAGGGGGATCTAAATCAGTGAGGGAAGTCAAAGAGAGCTTTGCAGCACAAGCAAAATTTGAGTTAGGTCTTGAAGAATTTTGATAAGTGGAAGTTAGCTCTTCCAAAAGTAAGTTTGCTCATTCCTAGCAGAGGAAACCCCCTGTAAGAAAGCACGTGTATAGCAGCCATGTCTAGAGAACTACAGTGGTATGTCTTAGATAATATCCATCAACAGACTGGCCTGGCCTGTTTTTGTTTTTCTCCCACCAGATATGAACACCTTGACAACAGGGGCTGTGTCTTTTTCATCACTGAGCTCTCTCGCAGCAGCTGGCACAATGTTTGACATAGAATGGGTGCTCTGTAACTATGGGTTGCCCTGGACTCAACTGAATCCTGTCCCTTTAGTTCTCCTTCTAAAGATCCTTGTTTAACCTAATCATGTATAACACAGGAAATTTTCTAACTACTTTTATTCATTTTAATTCAAACCAAGGTCTTGAACCCTTTGTGGAATTTTGTTGATTGGAAGTAAAGCCTATTCCTTTCAGTACTTCATTTATATTCCATTTAGCCTGCAATTTTAATTTTATTATCTTCTTAACATCTTTTATCTTTTATTCAAAAGAGAACAGCAAAAGTGCCTACATACATCAGTGGATCCCAGAAACAACTGAAGTGTTTTTCTGAAACAAGGGAGATTAGAAGCTTTGATCCCTTTCTCCCACTTAGGGAAGCAGAAACTCCTCTCAGTTCCCCAAGAGAAGATTCCTATTATTAGGCATTTTTTTTACCTTTTATCTTTTTCAAATTAATTTTATGATTAGCAAAGAAATACATGTGTATTGCTTAAAAATGATTCAAATGGTACCCAAAGACTTAAAATGAAAATGAGTGGTTGTTCCTTGCCCTACTCCACATATTACCCCACCCCTTCCTTGATCTCTAGGGATAACCACAATTTTGCTTCTTTTCTGGTATATACATTCAACTTTCTAAATAATATGCTTATATCTCTAGTTCTTTTATTCATTTTAGACATCTATCTATTGGCTTTCATTATGCTATCTATAGTACTTTAAAATATTTCACCATAGAATGAGACATGTGTGTGTTGGCTTAATTATACGCTGTGTATGGTCATTTACTCTAATCATACCTTAGACACAGTCAGCTTGAATTCTAATCAGGAAACCTACCCTCCAGTGGCCTCACTACAGATGCTTCTGTCTTGCTTATTTTCCTCTACCCCACAGGATCTGATAATTAGCATAATGAATGTTTAAAAAAATGGTTTTCATAAGTGAATTAGTGGCTTGTAAATGGAAATTTGAATGAGCTCTCATCACAAAATTAGCAGTATTCAAGATATGTAGACTGGCTGAAATATTTTATAGACGTTCTCACCCATACATGGATATAATCTAAAAGAAGCCTAGAGTTCATAGCCTTAGGGTTGTTACTAGACATAATTCCTGGTGGGTCCTCTGAATGAACTGGTTTGAGAGGATTCTGGTTGTTGATCGTATGGTTAACTGCATCTTGCCTTGAAAACATTTTCTTGTTTATCTCTGATAAAGTCTTCACTCTGGGTATGATCAGAACACATAAAAGGATGAGAATAGAAACTTCCTAAATAGTATAACTGTTTATGTACCTGCTTGCTGATGAATATTTACATAATAGGTGAAAAGGTGTATGACAGAATTTGTTCTGAGACTGGCTTTTTCATTAAAGGTTAGTATGGGGATGTTCAATACTAGCTAAACTTCACCCACTTCAATCTTCTTTGGAAACTTCTGTCAACTAAAAATGTGGAGCTCAATTGGCCTGAGTCAGTTACAACAACTACTTATATAGTAAATTATTCAGCACCCCTACACATTTTCTCCCTTACCCAATCTTTCCTATAAAGAATATCACAATTTTGGTTAAATTAATTTTAGTGTTTTCATTAATATAATTACAAAAATATTATTTCTGAGACAATTAATGTATTATGATTATGTTTCATTCATTGGTCAGTGTTTCATTTTTCTTGCATCAATGCCCCATTTTTTCATTTGTTTTATTTTCTCCCTTTATTTCTCATGTCTTAGTCTCCTTTAGATCTCCTTTGATAAAATTATCCTCACTGTTAAACCTATCACATACTCTGTCAGTTGCAATTTTTTCCTCTAGACACTACCTTTCTACTCCAGTCTTCACAGGTTGCTTGTTATAGACCTGCTACTTTCCTGAGACTTCCTTTTACTACAAACTCTTTACCTTTCTCCTCTGTATGAGCCCTATTTCCTGGACCATTTTCTTCTCACCTTTTGGGTTATGTTCTCAGTATACTAAAGAATATCCCCTGGTATGTTCCTGAGAAAGAGTGTATGTGAGGCAAAATTTTTGAGTCCTTAAATATCTGAAATAGAGTAATGGCTGAGTCATATAGTAGGTGTTTAACTTTTTAAGCAACCAGTAAACTATTTTTCAAAGTAGTATTATTTTATATTCCTGTAAGCAGTATATGAGTTTCAGTTCCTCCATCCTCACCAACCCTTGGTATGGTCAGTCTTCTTCATTTCAGCAATTTCTCACAGGTTGTAGTGATATCTCCCTGAAGTTTTAATTTGCATTTCTCTGGTGATCAGTGATTCTGGGCATCATTTCAAGTGTTTTTTCTCTTTTTAAAGTATTTATTTATTTATTTGGCTGCATCAGGTCTTAGTCGTGGCATGTGGGATCTTTGTTGTGGCGCACTGGCTTCTCTCTAGTTGTGGCACGTGGGCTCAGTAGTTGTGGTGCACAAGGACTCTCTAGTTGTGGCGTGCAGGCTCTAGAGTGCAAGGGCTTAGTTGCCCCATAGCATGTGGGATCTTAGTTCTCTGACCAGTGATCGAACCCGTTTCCCCTGAGTTGGAAGGTGGATTCTTAACCACTAGACCATCAGAGAAGTCCCTCAAGTGTTTACTTGTCATTCGTTTATCTTCTTTGGGAAAGTATCTGTTCAAATCTTTTGCCATGTTTTCTTTAAATTGTTTTCTTATTAATGAATTTTTAGACTTCTTTATAGAATATGGATACAAGTCCTTTAACATATATGTGATTTGTAAATATTCTCTCTTAGTTTGTGGCTTGTCCTTTCTCTTAATAGTGTATTTAAAAGAAGAGACATTCTTAATATTGATGTATTCCAATTATCATTTTTTTCCCTTTTCTAGACCATGCTTTTGGAGATTTCCCTGACCTGTGTTTGTTTTCTTTTAGAAGTCTTATATTTTTAGATTTTACATATAAATCTCTGTTCCATACAAATTAATTATTTATGGCACAAAATCCAAGTTCATTTTCTTTGCATCTGAATATCCAGATTTTCCAGCATGTCAACAACATTACAAAGACTACGTTTTCTTCACTGAGTTGGATTTGCACCTTTGTTGAAAATCATTTGACCATATTTGTGTGGATATATTTCTGAACTCTTCTATTCCATTGATATGTTGGTCTATCTTCATGCCAAAGCATAATATCTTAACTGTAGCTTTATTATAAGTCTTGAATAAAATAGGTTAAGTCCTCCAACTTTGTTATTCTTTTTCAAGACTGCTTTGGCTATCCTAGGTATTTTGCATTTTCATATGAATTTTAGATTCAGCTTGTAAATTTCTCCAAAAAATGTCTTCTGAGATTTTGACAGGGATTAAATTAAATCCATAAATCAAATTGGGGAGAATTGCAATATTGGGTTCTTCTGACCCATAAATGTGGTATTTCTCTCCATTTATTTAAGTTTTCTTTAAATTTCTCAGCAGAGTTTTGTACTTTTTAGTTACAGGAAGTATATTTTATCATATATGTTTTATCAGATTTATCTCTTAAGTGTATAATAATTTTGATACTATTATGAATAGTATTCTAATTTAAATTTCTGAATGCTCATAGCTAGACATATTATAGACATAATATTATCATTAATAATTATTTTATTAAAATATTTATTTTAATCTGCCCATATTCCCAAGGGAATTTAAGATAGCATTCTTCTTATACTGGCTTGACTCTAGACTGAATCTGATCAAACTGATTCACTTTCCTCTAAGGTATATCTTCATTCATTGAATCAGTACTCAAACTCTGGGCTTCAGAAGGATTCTCCTGGAATACAGTTGTCCAGCTTACATTAAAAATGTCATTTTATTGAAAAAGTCATTAAATTCAGCTACTTCAGAGTTAGCTTTAGCAAGTTGTTCATTCTGACTGGTTCATCAAGTTGCAATGTTACTCAAAACCTAACATTCTGCAAAATGTCATATCACCATTATCTTATAGTACAGACAACTGATTTGTAACACCTGTCTTTAAAATTTGCCAAAGCAAAATCATCTACTCACTCTCTATGGAGCTAACCCTTGAAGACTTTATTGTGCCTAGCCATTTGAACAATTTGAAAGGGCTGTTTAGAAAAAAATTGGCCTTACTTTCTTGCCCACCTGTCTCTCACTTGCAGTGGAGGGTTGGCATGTCTTCAAGGTTAGAATGCAAATCAGTCTTTTCAGCTTTTACAACAGATTGCCAACTTTGATATTTTTTTAATGTATAAAACCTATCAATGTCTCTCAGATTATTGCTATAGAAAATATTCATTCTTTATGAAGCTCAATTTTTGAATTGACTATTACCTGGCTACTGTCAAAATACCACTGATACAAATACAATTTGAGAAAAATAGTTTGATATTTTAGATAATCATATCCTTTCATCAATTTATCTTATCAGTAATTTATTGTAGCTCCCTATATGGATATCTTCACTGAGTTGTTAAAGTTGTGTCAATTTCTACTAAAATTTATCTCAAGAAATAGACATATAAAGACTTTTCTACACCTACAAAGTTGGGCTTGAAGATAATATTTCTTATAACACTCTGTAAGGATTTGAGTGGCAAATTTTGCTTGGAATTTAATTCCAGGTATTTACTGTTTTCCCCACAGACAATATTATATCCTTCTTTTTGTTGTTGTTACTGTTTTTTTTTAAGAGTAATTATATATTGTACTCCCATTTTTCCATGGCTAAAAAGCAGCTCAGAACCAGTTTTCATACTCAAAATATCTCCTTCCATTATTCTGTCATAACTATCATCTACTTTTTTCCAATTGGTAGCATACATCACCTTTACCAATCTTTATTTTAATTGTCCTATTGTATATTAAAATTTTTTCCAGCTTTATTGTGATATAATTGACATATAACATCATACAAGTTTAAGGTGTACATCATGTTGATTTGATACATTTATGCATTGCAAAATGGTTACTGTTATAGTGTTAACTAACACCTCTATCCTCTATCCACCTCTGTCTTATAATTGCCACTTCTTCTTTCTTGTGAGAATAGTTATGAACTACTCTCTTAGCAACTTTCAGATATATAACAGTATTATTAGCTATAATCACTATGCTGTACATTAGAGCCCCTGAACTTGTTAATCTTATAACTAGAAGTTTGAAACATCTCCCCACTCCCCTCACCCCTGAGTCCCTGGTAACCATCACTCTATTCTCTGTTTCTCTGAGTTCAGATTTTTTTTAGATTCCATATATAAGTGATACCATATAGTATTTTTCTTTTTCTCTGACTTGTGCCCTGAAGTTCCATCCACGTTGTTGCAAATGGCAGGATTTCCTTTCTCAAGGCTGAATAATATTCCACTGTATATGTATATGTACACAACATCTTCTTTATCCATTAAAAATCTGTTGATGGACACTTAGGTTGTTTTCATACCTTGGCTATTATCATGTAATGCTGCAGTAAACATGGGGGTGCAGATACCTCTTTGAGATCTTGTTTTTATTTCCTTCGCATATACACCCAAAAGTGTATATGCAAAATATACACTTTTGTATATAAAAATTCCCCAAAAGTGGGATTGCTGGATCATATGGTAGTTCTAGTTTTAATTTTTTGAGGAAACTGCATAGTGGCTGCACCAATTTACATTACCACCGACAACGCACAAGAATTCCCTTTTCTCCATATCCTCGCCAACACTTGTTATTTCTTGTCTTTTTGATGATACAAGGCTCAGCTCTTTCTAAATAATCTTGAATTCTCTTGAATCTTCACACCCATAATCTTATATCCTTAATGTGAAGACAGCTTAAATATTATGTGATGAGGTTTTAGTACATTTTTGCAAATTTTTGCAAGATGTCCTTTTTCTCAACTCATTTTGATACATGATATTGTTTTTATGTCTCATTTTAAACTTAAATTTTAACATCCCATTATACTTATTTCTCTAGCAAAGACAAAATGGCTCTGAAAAAATGAAGTTTAAAATATTTATTTGGTTCATTTTGGGGGGATGTCCTTATGTGGATGGAAAATGTGGGGTATCTGGCAATCCTGGTATATGGCTTAGGTCATGGAGATGTTTGAATGGAGGGACAGAGAAAAGTATAGACGAAAAAATTACTGCAGAGTACAGGAAATTGGACTAGATGAGCTCTAATATAAACTTGTAACTTCAAGGTGCTTATATTTTTAAAAATTAGGAAACTGAGGATCAAATTACCAATTAGATTGACTTAGAATTTTTGTTGAGACCCTCATTCATTTCAACAATTTTAATATATTAAAATTAAATTATATAATTTATAAGTCAGAGACTTATTTCAGCATACAGTTTATTAGCTATGCTCTATAAAACATTTTCATGGACAAATTTAGCAAATAATTCAATGCCTCTTGTCCCTCATAATGGACATTCTAATTGTTGCTTCTACTGTTTTTTGTTTTTTTAACCCGTGTTACAGTTAACGTAGACCAACCTGCTAGTTTCCAAACACCAGTGACATCTAAAAGCTTTTAAGGTCTAGATTCCTTGTGGACTCAATTTCAGTCATTTGCAATTAATAAGATATGTTTTCATAAATATATGATGAAAATAAGTATGTATATTTTATTGCAAGTATCCTTAAATTCTTTTAAGAAATAGAGTATAAACAGGAAACCTTAAAAAAATTCCCATTGAGATACATTTATATTGCATTAGTATTTCTACAGTATTTTTATTTGTAAATCAAGATCATTTCTTCAAATCCTGCATTATGGAAGTAACCCAAGTGATTTGAAACTGGTAGGGAAAAGAGGAGAGGAGCATGAACTGATTTTCAATTTGTATTTCCAAAGAAAGAAAAGGTTTCAGTTGTATAACCATACACTGTGCAACTGACCATTTGCACTAAGGCCAGGCATGATGCTTTCTAATTCCCTCATAGCTTCTAGAAACCTAGCATGATTCCATGAATATAAAAGGTGATAAATGACTTTTCCTTTAACAAATTTACTGTGCTCCTACCATATGCCAGGCACTGTTCTAGGCTCTGGAGTTACACAAGTAAACAAGAGATGAAGATCCCAGCTCTCACAGAGCTTAAATTCTAGTGGGGGGAAACAGATGGTTGAATGAATGATTACAAGAATTAGCTAAAGAAAAAAGAAAGAGATTTTAAATAAATCTAATGAATAAAAAATACTTTACATATTTTGTTACAAGATAAAGTGCTGTTTAAAAGAAAGAAAAGACTAGGGAAAGTAGAATAGGAGAACTGGGCAGGAGAATGGGGTAGAGGGCAGGAATATTGAAAATTTAAGATAGGATGGCCTGATAGGCCTCATTAGGAGGCCTATTACCTCCTATAAACAGAGATATTTATAATCGCTGTTTAAAGACATTTGTCTGATAATTTCATCATCTGTTATTTCTGGGTCTGTTAATATTGACTGATTTTTTTTCTCCTCAGGTCATAGTATTCTGTTTCTTTGTAAACCTTGTAATTTTTAATTAGATGGCAGATGTGAATTTTACATTTTTGCATGCTGAATTTTGTTGCAGTCCTTTAAAGAGTGTGGGATTTTGATCTGGAACATATTTAAGTGACTTTCTGGAATGTATTTAAGTGACTTGGAATCATTTCGATACTTTTAAGGGTTTTTTTAAGCTCTGAGTAAATGTTCAGGGCAGCCTTTATTCTAGGGATACATTAGCCCCACTACTAAGATGAGACTGTTGAAGACTACTCAACATCCCTTGTATTTTGACATCTTTTCCCTCTAGGATTTGAGAACACAAACTATTCTCTCTCCTGTGTGACTTTGGGAATGTTTGACCTATGGTCTCCGGTGGTTCTTTCCTCTGCGTGCAGGAGATCCACCTTGCTTATGTGTATATTCATACTCAGTGCAAGACTGGAGAAAACCCTCTGTCCCAATCTCCGGACCTTCCTCTCTGTGCAGCTCTCTCCTCTCCAGAACTCAGTCACAAACACTCCCCTCTGCTCTCATCTCTGTCCATTCAGTGCAATAAGATCTCCAGTCTGTTTGGGTTTCTTTCCTTTCCTACCTATTTTCTGAAAACTGCCGTCAGGCAGGGAGTGAGTTGGGCAGTCATAAGGGCTCAGCTTTCTCTTCTTTCAGAAATCACATTCCATTGCTGTCTAGAGTCCAATGTTTAAAAACAATTACTTCATTTTTTCCCTGAATTTCTAATTGTTTACAGCAGAGGGGCAATTCCTTTAGAAGTTAATTCTTCATAAGGGGAAGCAGAAGTCCTTTAGGATTTTTAAGGTAGTACTTTGAAGTTATCACTCACAGATTTTTAAAAATATTTCTGAAGCTACTGAAGATTGAAACCACCGTTTTTTTTCTCAGCGTTTTGTGAGCTGTTCTTTATTTCTATATGAATTCTCACTAAGAACAGCACACAAAGCATCATGGAATACTAGAATAGGAAGGGATCTTATTTTTATTTGGACTGAAAATTGTCTGGATGAAAAATAAATATAAATGCAATTATGTGATTTTTTTAATGTGTGGTGTATTTCTTCATTTACATTCAAACAACCTCAAAATAAGCTCAAAGGGAAAGCATTATGTCCTAAGCAAAAGAAAGAAAAAGATGTAACTTTGCTGTAACTGTACAAAAGTACCATATAAAAGAAATAATATTTTGAATAGCTGACTTTTGTCTTGATAAATTCAAGGACACTCAAACCCTGCCCAAGCAGGATCAATCTTCCTTTACATGTAGTTACGGTAATCAGGCATTAGTAGCTGACTGTATATGGCTTAACTTGGTTTTATGTCCATATTTCAGAAACCTATATTTTTTTCATATGGATAGAAATCTTAGATATCAGGACATATGATTGTTTCCTTAAAACTTACACTGAAGAATTCTTTTCAGGTTTTTTTCAGATTTTAGTGATTTTGTTTATTCTCTATACCTTCTGTATGGAGAATACAATACTATATGAGGTGGAACACCAATTTTACCAAAACGCTACTCCTTTAGAGCTGAGAGAAATTGGTTCTTCAGCTTATTTTTCCAGGCAAGGCCTTTGAATGGCATCGCTCTATGCAAGTAGTGATCTTAAACCTCATTTTAAATAGGCTGTGTTTCATGACAAATTAATATTAGTGTATTACTCTAACCAATGAGGAATAAACTATCATTGGTATGTTGCCTTTGTTATGGTTATTTATCAGGATAATTCAGTTCCCATTGCACATTCAATATTTCCTTTTTATAATGATTCTGAAAGTCATGGTCATTATGAGCTTTTTTTAATGTTAATTTCTAATTTATGTTAGGAAATAAAAACCAAGCCTAAAGGATTCACATACAAATAAAGAAATGCATTGTGTTCAAAACTGCATTGTGTTCAAAAAGGTTTACTAAGCCATACACAAAACTAGAGAAATTTAAAATAATTTTAAATACTATTTATTGGTTTCCTGGGTCTCTGTAACAAAATACCACAAACTTAGTGGCTTGAAATAAAGAAATTGTCTCAGTTCTGAAGGCTGGAAGTCTAAAATCAAGGTGTCAGCAGGATCATGATCCCTCTGAAACCTGTAGGGGAATCCTTACTTCCCTCTTCCTAGCTCCTGGAGGTTTGCCTATATCTCTGATATTCCTTGGCTTGTAGATGCATCAGTCTGATCCCTGGTCTTCAGATGGCATTCTCCCTGTGTCTTCACATCGTCTTCCCTCTGTGCATATCTGTCCCTGTGTCCACAATTCCCTTTGCCCCTTTTTATAAGGACACCAATTATATTGGATTAGTGCCTATACTAATAACCTTATTTTAATTTGGTTACTTGTGAAGACCCTGTTTCCAAATAAGGTCACATTCTGAGGTATGTGGGGTTAGGACTCCAACATAACTTTTGCGGGGGACACAATTCAACCCATAACAACTATGAAATTATTTAAATACACATGCACACACACATAACACCTTTATTGAATTTGTTAAAACAAGAAGAAAAATAATGAATATGATTGATAAAAGTAGGAGTAGTAGTAACATGTTTCCTATTATCTCACTGAGCATGTGGTATCTCCTTTAGTTCTATGAGGAAATCACTGTATATCCTCCACTTTACTTCACTCGAGGAAACTGAGGCATAGGGAAGCTGAATAACTTGCTCAAAGTCACAAAGCTATTAAATGATAAAACTGGCAGTCAAATTAATGTCTGTCTGAATCAATAGCCAAAACTCTTTGACCACGGCATTCTTAAACTTCTTTTATACCATGAACCCCTTCGGCATTCTGAAGTGCCTATGGAACACTTTTCAGAAAAATGATTTTAAAGCATAAAATAAAACGCATAAAATACAAAACAAAATCTGAAATACAGTTAAAATGTTTTAAAAACAAAATGTTAACATATTAGGCTGAACCATATAAAACTGTCAGTTTTGGGGGATAAAAAATGTGCAAATATTGACAATTTCATATAGTTCATCGTAATAGTAATATATGTGCTTCTTTATTAATAATTAAGATCAAGTGATGCATTTAATAACTACCATAATTTCAAAATAATAAACATAACAGTATTTCAATATATTTGCCATAACTGTAATGTGATATGAAAATATTTGTGATTTCTGTTGTTGAGAACACAGATATTGCTAATGCTGCTAGTTTCTTTCCTGTTTTAATAATTGAAGGCAATGATAAATTTTAGTTAGAGATTAGTGAAATAAAAGCTATATATTTTTCCCATCAAAGTTCACAGACCTTTTGGGGGTCTGAGAGAGGGTTCATGGATCCCCATCCAAGAACGCCTATGCTAAATCCTGGTGCCACTTATAGGATCCTTAAGTAATTTTCTCACTGGATAAAAATTCTTGAAAATTAATTTAATTGGTGTTAAATTTATGTTTAATTTTTAATACAAAATTTAAAATTTCTATATCTTTCAATAGCCCCTATCAGCCATTTGGCCTAGTCATTTTGCCTATGCCCTATATTGAGAGTGCTATTTGGAGACAAGCTCATGTTTAACTGAGTATACACATGTAACTTTTACTTATAAGATTTAACATAAGTTAAAAAACTACATAAGATAATTTTTAAATCCCCAGAATCTTTTATAGGATGTATTTTAGCTTGCAAGTATCTCCAAGCTCTTGACTCAATAATACATGTACACATGTAACACTCATTGTCCACAGTAATATTCCTTAATTTGCTAATAAGATGGTGGAAGGGTGATTACAGAGAGGGGCAGAGGTAAAGGAGTTATTAACAGCATAAATGTCATGTGACAATCAGACATCAAATACGTGGTTGCTCGTCGGAAGGAAAAGATTTTTGTTAGGGGTCCCTCAGCTCACTTCTCAATGGCATTCCATAGTGTCCCTTTGACCTCCTTTGAGGTCCTGACCCTCAGAGAAACCACCCTGCACAGTTACTACCAAGTTTGACCAAAGAGAAATGAGTATCTCTTTAAGACACAATTCCATTTCCTCTTATTAAATGCATTAGGATAAAGAACAAAATTAACCTAATAACGTTGACACATTTGCAAGAACAGCCAACTGTAAAAGAAAGTAATAAAACAAGCAGTTAGTAAAGATTCTTTTTATAACACTCTTGTTAAACTAGTTTAAGCGTCCTGCCTCCAGGAACAGCTTAGAGAGGGTGCACTTTAATTGATTATTCCTAAATGGGTTATTATTTTAAATGGACTCTCCTTAAGAGTCACATGTGTGGCATTTGGTTCATCCATTACATTTGCAATTACAAACCAGTACTTTTTATGGAAGGCAGATTATTTTATATGTTCCACAGCTGTACTTGGGACAGAAGACTCAGCCCATGACGTTTCTTTTGAAAACATTTAGGGAAGCACTATCCAGTGCCCAAGGGTGATTAATCTTTTTAAATCACTTCTGGTAAGTGACAGAAAGAGTCTCTTCTATTTCTGTGAGAAATTAAACTGTGTGTTCTACATGAGCTTGCAGAACTGAGATTCTTTTTGCTCCTGGTCTTAGCCCATGTATCTATTTTAATGACCACTGCAGAGCAGTTGAGCAATCAACCTATGAACTGTATGATACAGGTAACTTACACAGCATTGACAGGTTGGACTCTAAGCTGGGTTCACATTACACATCTGATGCTCAGGTTTGATCTACTAAATTGTCAATTGACAAATCTCAAATTTAGTTGTGTTTTAAAGCATAATGCTTAAGATTGACTTGATCCTAATTGGTGCTCTGTCACTTATCAGCTGTATGACCTTGAATAAGTTATGTAATTTCCCTAAACTTTAGTTTCCTCATGGGCATAATAACTCTTTCCTTATAGGATTAATAAGAGAAATGAATGAGATGCTCTATGTAAAATGCTTAGCACTTAAACCCAGCCCATAGTAAACACTTAATAAGTAACTACTACTAAGCCTATCCATCCCCCACCTCAAAGAGTATTGGAGTAAGGCTGTCCATGGTGCTGGCCAGGGTCTCAAGACCAGAGCTAGAATGAAAGAATTTCTGCAAGATGCCAAGAATAGACATAGCTAGAGTTTGGATTCCATGATAAGATCCTTAGAGAGTATAAGCCAGAGAAATAAAATCAAAAGAAGTGGCAAGTCCAAAGGAGAAATGCAAGACTAAAAACTAGAGACAGTTATGAGTTTAAATGTTCATGTTATAAAACTAGTGGGTTTACAGCATAACTGGAGAGAGTTTAGCAGAGAAGGGTGCTTGGTGACAGATACGAAGATGCCATAAGTTGCTTCCATTGGCCATCGGAAACTGGTACATGAGTCAGTCTGGCTGGATCAAAGGTACAGGGATTATAGTGGACAAAGTGGCAGAGGGTACCTAATCATTAATTTATTCACCTTTAAGTGCCTATGGACTGACAAGTATTTAATCTCATTCTAGAGATAAATAGGTCCAAAGACATGGTTTTTGCCTTCAAGGATCAAAGGACAGGGCAGACGGACATCTTATCTATAAGAAAGAACAATACCCAGTTTTTTTGCTTAGGTAACAGAATAAATGGTGATAAGTATGTCACACAGATAACCAACACATGCAAAGGGGCAGGTTTGAGGGGAGAGAAATGGATTCTGTCTGGATATGTGGAGTTTGAGCTGCCTGTTCATTATTCAGGACTTGTAAACAGATGGCTAAATACACAATAGACAAGAGACTTGAGTTGGTTGTCCACCAGTGTAGATAGGAGTGTTAGAGCCATGGGTGGTGCATTAGTCTACTCAGGCTGTGATAACAAAATCACAGACTAAATGGATTAAGCAATAGAAATTTATTTCCTCATAGTTTTGAAGGCTGGGAAGTTCAAAATCAAGGTGCTGGCAAATTCAGTTTCTGTGAATCGCTCTCTTCCTACATTACAGACAACCACCTTCTTATTATATCCTCACATGGCCTTTCCTTGGTGTATGCACATGGAGAAAGAGTGAGGTCTCTGGTGTCTCTTCCTACAGGGACACTGAGCCTATCATATCAGATCAGGTCCCACCCTTTTGACCTCATTTAACCTTAATCAGAGTCCCCATCTCCAAATACAGCCACACTAAGGGTTAGGGCTTCAACATATGAATTTCGAGATGGGGGGACATAAACATTTAGTCCATAACAAATAGGATAAGATTGCCAAGGGCGGTATACAGAATGAGAATGAAAACTGTCTAAGGACAAAAGTATAGAAACTTTGCATTAAAGGGTGGGTGGTAGAAGGGAAACTAGTAGAGGAATGGTGAAAGAGCCAGGAGAGAGAAAAGAAAAACCTCAAAAGGATAATGGTATACAACTGGTATAAAAAAGTGAGAAGAGAGAATTTCAAGTTGTGAATAATCAACAATACCAGTGTGACAGAAAGATCAAGAAAGAATAAAGAAATAAGAAATACTAGGGTGTCCTATGGTTCATTTGATACTGAGTTTAAAACATTTAGGAGAAATGAAAACTGTTTACAAAGCACATTTAAATTTTTTTTAATGAAAGTACCTTTGTTGAGTCCCATTCCTAAAAGGAAACGGGAATGGACATGTTATTCTAACAATGTAGAGAAACCATTTTATTGAATAGAAGAATATCAATGAGAAATTTGGCATTGTTTTGGTTACTGAAATATTATTATCTGGGAATATTTGAAAAGGTTAACAGAAACATCTTTCTAATTTTTCATCATTTAGACTTGTAATGCATTTCTGAGGACAGATACATTTATGATCTCATTTCATTCTTGGAATATCCTACAATGGCTAGGCCATGTTTACAATTTTTTTAAAAAATGGACTCAAGTTGATGAAGTGATTTTCCCAACATTATACAGTGTTTCAAGAAAAAGCAAAGGCAAAGTTTAGCTCATTTAATTCTACACAACTTGTACTGACTGTCTCTTGTGTGCCCAATACTGGGTACTGGAAAGTTAGACGAATAAAATGAAGCTGCGCTGCACTCCACCCACCATTACCCCCTGCTCTTCCTTTTGCCTCCATCTCTCTTGGATGTTTGGTCTCTTCTCTGCTTAGTTGGAACTGTGCTGGGAAAGCTGTGACACCCACAATAACACCAACAATAACCATTTCCCTGAAGGACCTGTGTGTGTCGGGGAAGGTTATAACTCCCAGTGGCAGATTCCTTGTACCTGTTCCTATGACCAGGTAACAATTTTAAGACTCTTCTTCATATTACTCCTGAGGGTCCCTGACCCATGACCCAGTCCCCCTAGTTTATTTGAGCTGCTTTTGAAATTAGATCACTCATGATATACTGAACATAGTTGGGACCTAGTAGCCATGGCTCATGATTCATGGTTTGTTCACCACCTCCTGTGCAAGGCTAAGGGATGAACTAGGCGGTCTTTGGGTATCATCTACAGCAGTAGTTCTCAAACTGGTTTCCTGGATGAGCAGCATCAGATATTGAATTAATTCTCTGAGAATGGGACCCAGCAACATGTGTTTTAACAAGCCCTCAAGAGACACTGATGCATGCTAAAATTTAAGAATCACTGGTGCACAGCCACAGAATTCTTTTCCTATACTGTTTAGACAGAAATAGTGTTATGAGTGTTCCCAGCAAAAACAGAATCCATCCCTCAATGTAATGGTAAATTCAAGCATGTTTTTATTCACATTATTACCACTCTATCTTTATTTACTATCACCTTTTATCCACAGTAGCCTTTAAAATCTCTAATTTAATGTCAAAGCAAACTCTCAGGGCTGGTTAGTGTCATGTGTGTAAATACACACTCTATATTAATGACCTTGAAAGTTGAACTATGTGATATTTTGTTCCTTATAATTTACCCTCAACTTATTGCTGTTTCCAGAAGTATTAGGTGTATTTATTGTCTCTTCACAGTTAGAGTTTGAAAGAAAAGTGCACAAAGTGTTTATATTTATGCTGTAAGTAACACAGTAGTGAAGTTTTTTGAGTTCAAAATGGTACCTTTGTTTATATTTTAAGGAGAAATGTGTTATTAAAGACCTCTTACTATATTTCATTTATTTCTGAGAACAGAAATTATTGGTAATGTATAGAAAGTCTCAATTAGTGATTTTTGGTTGGCTTTAAATAGTTATTTGCCAAACATTTTCTTTTTTCAAAATATAGCAAGTATATCACAGAAAGCATTGTTGACTACTAAAATATTTAAAATAGAGAGAAAAAAATGGTAGGACTTTAAACTTACATCTTCAGCAGATATTAAAAATGGTGTCTCTGTGGCCCAAACCTGCTTGTCACAAACTGTAGCTTTGCAAAGAAATACTGTTTTCTCCCACTCACCATTCTTTACCCCTATATAAGTATATATGTGTATTCACAGGTTGAGTTCTAATTTTGGAGTTTCTTCCTGTTTATAAAGACAAATGTGATGGTTTTCTTTGATTAGATTGACAAAGGCATTTGTAACCTGTGTTTCTTCATGTAGTCACTTTGCTTGCAAAAGTTGTTAATTCCCTTTTGGGAATAGCTCACTTCATTGACTACTATCCATACTATGTTGCATTTCTAGGGCTCCATCAAGGTATTTTAAAATTCTTTGGTGGAAAGCTTAGATTACATAAAAACTTGGATGATACATGCTAAGGACATTTTGGGGCAGTCTGTCAATAGAGGGACTTAGTGGAACTTTAAGGAGTCTGTACAAGGAGATAGAACTTACTCTTATGGAATCCACCTGAGAATAATTCACTTTGTAGACCACATCCTATTCTCTCAAAAATCCCTTTTGAAGAGGAGAAATCTGAATTAAATTAATTTCAGCCTGATGAACAGTATTCAGTATTACAGGGGAAAGGTTGGGGAGATGGAGCTGCCACAGAATGAACATTAAAAACTGTGTTTCAAGAGGAACAAGAGGAATAAGAACAATCACAGATTCAAGGGAGTTTTAGGAGAAAAAATTCTTTATAGATCATCCTGCCTAATGCGTTTCTCAGATGAGAAATTTGAGTGAAAGGGAAGTAAAGTGACTGCTCAAGATCACTTGCCGGTGACAGAGGTTGAGCCAGTAGTTACTGCACATCCATATTATCAGTTGTTTCCACTAACCCATCGAGATGATACAGAGGTAAAAATGATGCATGAAGTGGAGGCAGAAAGTAAGAGATGATCAGGGAAATGAAGAAGGTTTAGGGGATTCAATTAGGAAAAAAAAAAAACAGAATGGAATTTAGAGGGAGATTTACAGTGGCATGTTAAAAATAATTTACAGTTGGGGTAAAAAAGAGCTTAAAAGTTCCTGGAGATGGGAGTAAATAAAAATCAGAGTTGAACAACAGCACAAATACGTATGGTTGCATTTATTTAAAGACACCCACCTTCCCTTTCCAGAGTGCTTGAAGCTTGTGAAAGCAATGGCAGTGAGCTATAGGGCAGAGGGACTACAGTAGAGGGAGAACGTGCAGGACATCCTGGCTGTGGGATAGAGGAGACTGGGTGGTTGCCAAGAAACCATTCCCTTATCTAGCAGCCAGCCTTAGTGATGAGCGGAAAGTGATTGAAGAAAAGAGGTGGAGGACAAGGTGTTTAAAGGAGAAACAGCACAGACATTTTAGGTATATATCCTTCTTTGATCCTTCTGCAGCCTTCCTGTGTTGAGCATTGCCCAGCTCTAGCCCACTGGTCAAGCTCATTCTCTGATGGGCCATTACATACAACACCACTTCCAAACATGCCGGAACAAAGTGTTAGAGCATCTGGTGCACATATTCATAATACTGATTGGAATAAAATTATCTAACTTGATATATTCACATATACAAATCATAATTGAAAAGATCCAAGTAAACAATTCTGTAAGCAAAGAAATGAAAACAAACTAACTAACCATTAAATAAATAAATCCTATAGTTTCCAAAGATGTTTGGAATGCTAAATGTCAGCCCAGCTGGTTTTTCTTTGCTAAAACTGGGGATGGGAACACTGAATTTTTAATAAAGCCCTCACAAAGCATTCTAATTGGCAGACTGTGTCTCTTCACAAATACTTATCTTTGGTTTTCTCCTAGGAAGCATGTTGGGCAAAATATTTGTGGTCTTAGTAAATTATTTTCACAGCAGCCTAACTCACAGATATATTATGACTTGCTGGACAGAGCAAACTGATAGAAAGTTAAGGATTAAGTACTATTTTTTTTCAATTACTATCATTGTCGTAAAGAGCTTATGAATGATTTAAGTATACTGGCACTCTGCTAGACATCACCCAAAAAGTATTCTTTTATAGGGGCCATCATGTTCAGACCAAAATAATTTGGATGGTTTTGAGTTCTTAAAATCCTCTTGAAATTCTTTTCTGTAGACCAAAACAATAAGTAGCAGGTTCATTTGTTCAGATGAATGGGTAACAGATTTTGAAGTGAGAGCTCTGTCTGGTCAGTGGAACTTCTGTCCTACTCTTATCTTCAGGGTAAGCAAAGGGCTTGGATGAATGCAGAGCACTGGTATGCCACACCAGCACCTCCTTCCATTAAACTGAGGTCAGGGCATTTTTATTATCCCTCCAAGCTTATATTTTGATAAACGTAGATGTTAATGTTAATGCCTGTATGTTAGGTGATATTCTTAAGGTAAAAATCATGACAATTTAATTTTATTATAATCTTTTATTTGTACACCTTTTATTTTGAAGCATAGCTGACATACAATAGTATGTTAGTTTCAGGTGTACTAGATAGTGATTTGACATTTGCATACATTGCAAAATAATCACCAACATAAGTCTAGTAACAATCTGTCTTCATACAAAGTTATTACAATATTACTGACCATATTCCTTATGCTGTATATTACATCCCTGTGGCTTGTTTATTTTATAACTGGAGGTTTGTACCTCTTAATCCCCTCCACCTGTTTCACCACACCCACACCCCTGCCCTCTAGCAACCACCCATTTGTTCTCTGTATCTGTGAATCTGTGTTTGTTTTGTTTTTTAGATTCCACATATAAGTGAGATCAATGGGTATTTGTCTTTCCCTGCCTGACTTACTTCACTTAGCATAATACCTTTAGATCCATCCGTATTGTCCCAAATGGCATGATTTCATTTTTTATGGCTGAGTAATATTCCATTGTGTGTATATGTGTGTGTGTATATAGATAGATACATAGATTAGATATATAGATATAGAATATAGATATAGATATATAGATATCACATCTTTATACATTCATCTGTCGATGCACATTTAGGTTGCTTTGTATCTTGCCTATTGTAAAAAATGCTGCAGTGACACAGGGGTGCATATATCTCTTTGAATTAGTGTTTTTGTTTTCTTCAGGTAAATACCCAGAAGTGCAATTGCTGGATCATATGGCATTTCTATTTTTAATTTTTTGAGGAACCTCCAGTACTGTTTTCCATAGTGGCTGCACCAATTTACAGTCTCACCAACAGTACACAAGGGTTCCCTTTTCCTCACATCCTTTCCAACGTTTATTTGTTGTCTTTTTGATAATAGACATTCTGACAGGTATGAGGTGGTATCTCATTTTGGTTTTAATATGCATTTTGCTGATAATTAGTGATTCTGAGCATGTTTTCATGTGACTCTTGGCCATCTGAGCTGTTTTCTTTGGAAAAATTTCTATTCAGTTCCTCTGCCCATTTTTTAATTGGGTTGTTTGTTTTTTTGATGTTGAGTTGTATGAGTTCTTTGTATGTTTTGAATATTGACTCCTCATCAGATACATTGTTTGCAAATATCTTCTCCCATTTAGTAGACTGCCTTTTTATTTTGTTGATAGTTTCTTTTGCTTTGCAAAAGCTTTTAGTTTAATGTAGTCTCATTTGTTTACAATTGCTGTTTCAGAAAGATATCAGAAAAATATTGCTAAGACTGATGTCAAAGAGCGTATTGCCTATGTTTTCTTCTAGGATTTTTATGGTTTCAGGTCTTACATTTAAGTCTTTAATCCATTTTGAGTTTATTTTTGTATATGATATGAGAAAGTAGTCCAGTTTGATTCTTTTGCATGTAGTTGTCCAGCTTTCCCAACACCATTTATTGAAAAGGCTATCTATTTCCCCTTGTATATTCTTGCCTTCTTTGTCATGTTAATTGATCATGTAAGCATGGGTTTATTTCTGGGCCCTTTATTTTGTTCAGTTGATCTATGTGTCTGTTTTTGTGCCAGCGCATGCTGGTTTCATTACTATAGCTTTTTATCAGGGAGTGTGATACTTTCAGCTTTTTTCTTTCTCAAGATTGTTTTGGCTATGCAGGGTCTTTTGTGGTTCCATGCAAATTTTAGAAATATTTATTCTAGTTCTGTGAAAAATGCCACTGGAATTTTGATAGGGATTGTATTGAATCTGTAGAATGCCTTGGGTAGTATGGTCATTTTAACAATATTTATTCTTCCAATCCATGAACATGTTTTGTATTTCTGTTTGTTTGTGTACTCTTCAATTTCTTTCATCCTGTCTTACAGTTTTCAGAGTATAAGTCTTTCACCTCTTTGGTTAGATTTATTCCTAGGTATTTTATTCTTTTGATGTAATTTTAAATGGGATTGGTTCTTAATTTCTCTCTCTGATAGTTCATTATAAGTGTGTATAAACACAACAGATTTGTGTATGTTTATTTTGTATCCTGCAACTTTACTGAATTCATTTATGCTAATAGTTTTTTGACAGCATCTTTAGGATTTTCTATATATAGTATCATGTCATCTGTGAACAGTGACAGTTTTACTTCTTCCTTTCCAATTTGGATTCCTTTTATTTCCTTTTCTTGTCTGATTGCTGTCCCTAGGACTTCCAGTACTGTATTGAATAAAAGTGGTGAGAGCTGGTATCCTTGCCTTGTTCTTGATCTTAGAGGGAAAGCTTTCAGCTTTTTACCATGGAGTATGATGTTGGCTGTGGGTTTGTCATATATGGCCTTTATTATATTGAAGTGAACTCCCTCTATACCTTCTTTGTTGAGAGATTTTATCATAAATTGATGTTGAATTTTGTCAACAGCTTTTTTTGTGTCTACTGAGATTGGTCATATGATTTTTATTCTTCAGTTTGTTTATATGGTGTAACACATTGACTGATTTGCAGATATTAAACCCTCCTTGTGTTCCTGGGATAAATCCCACTTGGTCATGGTGTATGATCCTTTAAATGTCTTGTTGAACTCAGTTTGCTTATATTCTGTTGAGGATTTTTGCATCTATATTCATCAGCGATATTGGCCTGTAATTTTCCTTTTTGTGATCCTTTGTCTGATTCTGGTATCAAGGTGATGCTGGCCTCATAGAATAAGCTCAGAAGTGTCCCTTCTTCAATATTTTGGAATAGTTTGAGAAAGATAGGTGTTAACTCTTCTTTAAATGTTTGGTAAAATTCAGTTGTGAAGCTGCATGGTCCTGGACTTATGTTTTTTGGGAGCTTTTTTATTACTGATTCAATTTCATTGCTGGTAATTAGTCTGTTCATATTTTCTATTTCTTCCTGGTTCAGTTTTAGGAGATTGTACATTTCAAGGAATTTATCCATTTCTTCTAGGTTGTCCATTTTATTGGCATATAGTTCTTCATAGTAATCTTTTATGATCCTTTGTGTTTCTGTGGTGTTGGTTGTAACTTCTTTTGTGTTTCTGATTTTATTGATTTGGACCCTCTCTTTTTTCTTGATGAGTCTGGCTAATGGTTTATCAATTTTATTTATCTTTTCAAAGAACTAGCTCTTAATTTTATTGATATTTTCTAGTTTTTAGTCTGTATTTCATTTATTTTCTGCTCTGATCTTTATTATTTCTTTTCTTCTACTAACTTTGGGGTTTGTTTATTCTTTTTCTAGTTCATTTAGGTATAAGATTAGATTGTTCATTTGAGATTTTTCTTGTTTTTTAAGTAGCCTTATATCACTGTTAACTTCCCTCTTAGAACTGCTTTTCCTGCATCCCATAGATTTTGGATCATTGTGTTTCCATTTTCATTTGTGTTCAGGCATTTTTGATTTCCTCTTTGGTTTCTTTGGTGGCCACTGGTTGTTTAGTAGCATGTTGTTTAGACTCCACATGTTTGTGTGTTTTGCAGTTTTTTCCTTGTAGTTGATTTCTAGTCTTATAGAGTTTTATTCAGAAAAGATGCTTGATATGATTTCAATCTTCTTAACTTTGTTGAGACTTGTTTTGTGGCTGAGCATGTGACCTACCCTGGAGAATGTTCCTTGTGCACTTGTGTATTCTGCTGTTTTTGGATGAAATGTTCTGTATATGCATATTAATTTCATCTAAATCATGATTTAATTTTAAAATCTAGAATATTATTTCTTCCCTGAGTAAATGTGTTTTCACTGTTGTTTGGATTAGTACACAGCATCTATGCTGCAGTGAGCAGCCAGAACTGCCCAGATTACAGGAATGATTTCTTAAACCTTGGCTAGGCTCATACCAGTTTCTAGCCCACAAATACACTTCATTGTGTTTTACAAACTTTTGGAAGTTTCCACTTTGAAATTTTGTATGTTAACTACAGAAGAGGCTAAGATTGGAAGACCGGAAATTATAGCCAGTGCTTTTCCTTCAAATATATTACGCTTAAGTGAAAACAAAATAAAAAACAGAAGGAACCAAATTTTCACTAGCGTTTATTTATTCCTTTGTCAACTGTACTCTCTTCCTCCTCCAATTCCTTCTCTTCTTGTAAAAATTAAACAAAGCACAATTTTGTATACTCGTATTGCCCAGGTTAAAATAGTTGGAATGGCATTTTTATTAAAAACTTACAAGTGTTACTCTTAAACGTGGGATGGATGAGGACATCTCTTGGCTCTTTTGAATCCAAACTAATGTTAGACAACTAAACTCTAGTCTAAAGTATTACCCATGTAGCAAACTAATAGTATTTCACATTGCTCCATTTTTATTCTCTTCTCTTCAACACACATAGTAATAAAAGCCAAGAGAGGAAATGTAGAAGGAAAGCAAAAAGTATATTTAGCAGGAAAGTGTCATAACTCCATAGAAGTGATGAACAGAAATCGTAAAAATTTGTGATGGTGAAAATTGGCTGTTAAACTTTAAGCCCTTGGGCTAAAGCTAATCGGAAGCCAAAATGCATACAACTGATCCCAAGATTGTCCATGATACAGACAGATAGACAAGGCTGTTCTGATGCTGGAATTTTCTCATCTGTTTTAAGTCAGTTTTATTGATGACTTTAATATTACTAATTATTTTCTAAATTTTTATTTAGAACTTTTTAAAGATTTTCTCTTTTTACTGGATATAATTTTTCAAACTTTCTCCATGAAAACTTCTCCAGCAGAAAACTATATCCAGACTTTAACCTTTATGTAAGACATATGCTTCTCCTTCTGGCTCTCCTCCTTTCTTTTCCAAATGTGTAAATCATAGAATTAGAAGTAACTTCAAGTGGTTCATGTCTAGACTGTAGGTGGAAGTGGCTTGCTGAGATAGAACAGGAAGCCAGAACCAGGAAGGGTAAGACTAAAAATAAATATCAGACACCATGTAAGGAGCATGTATGGAAGGACAGAGTTTTACAGGCAGGTGTGGAATCTGGATAACATCAAAGATGAAGCAAGACACTCAGTGAGAAACTAGACCGTCAGTCAGGGTTTTCCTGCTTCTATTATTCTGTGACCATTGCTGAATTCAGGAGTCTCCCATAAGTGACTGTATGCCACTTGAGATCAGGGACTTTAACTACTTAAATTTGTACTCCTAGGATATGCTTTATGTTGCTGGACAAAATAGGAACTCTGTAATATTGAGTGAATGAATGATTAAATGTTGTAGACGCCAAGTGCATGTATGGCCTGTCAAACTATAAAGATAAGCCAATATACTAAACAAGTACACATTCTATTTATTATAAAAGGTGTTCTAAATGGTAGATTCCACAATTTCTAAATCTTAACAATGAGGAGTTTCTACTTCTTTCACTTCACAGCCTATCATGGTTCAGAAATGCCACAATGAAAATGGAGATTACCTTTTCCCAATGTTTTTCATCCATGGTGGCATAAGGTGGATTCTTCATAGCTACATGAATCACAATGAAGTAGTCATGAAAACTTCCATAGAATTCTAAGCTTCTTGAAAGCAGAAACTGTATTTTATAATAAACTTTGCACAGTAAACACTTGTTGATGCTGCTACTGATGAGTCTTCAAAA
Organism: Monodon monoceros; assembly: GCF_005190385.1. Taxonomy (NCBI): domain Eukaryota; kingdom Metazoa; phylum Chordata; class Mammalia; order Artiodactyla; family Monodontidae; genus Monodon; species Monodon monoceros. The sequence goes on from NW_021703768.1 coordinate 69,538,393, forward strand.
GCTTTTTGATTTATTTGAAGAAAAGCTGCTAATCTTTGCAGAATTTCTTCACCAGGAAGCATGGCTAAAAGCCTACTTTTAAGCTTGGGGCTCCTGGAAAGGACACCAGAAAGCTCCAGAAAAATTGTTTCAGTGTTTCCTGTCTTAGCCTTAGCATTTGTTATAGTTATAAAACGGTGTTTTACTGAATTGCTTTGTTATTCTCACAGTAGCATAGATCCAAACCTGGGACAAGCCGGAAGATAGGGCTGAAAGGAAGGGTTTCACGTTCCTTCACCCTCAAGTTAAAACACCAAAGTGATGTCAGTGGATTGTTTTCAAGTGTTTATGAAAACAAACATGACTTTATTTGAGGCGAAGATGAGAATAAAGGGGAACTTAATCTGGATACTGATATAATTGGCATTTAATGAGTCAAATATTTACACTATTAAAAAAGATACCTGGTTTAAATACTGATCCAAATACATATTAAATAATACTTAGAGAACAAATTTCACCATGTTTTCAAATAGATAGGAATTTTTTTAAAAGGAAGTTTAGTAATTTTTGTGTTGGTAAAGGCATCCTTCCTTTTAATTTAAATTACTTTTTCCCAAAAGTTTTAAATTCAAATAATATTGAAGAGTAATTACATAGACAAATTTTAATATAGACTCTTAGGTGATATCAATAGTTTATTTTTAATTTTATTAGGTATGATAATAGAACTTCAGTTATATAAGAAATTTTCTGTATTTTTTTATACATGTATATTAAGGTATGTAGTGATAAAATGACATGATGTAGAGATTTGTTTTTAAAAACTTCAGAAAAAATTGGAGGGAGATTAGATAAAGCAAGTGAGGGAAAATCATAAAAACTATTGAATCCATTTGATGGTTTTATGATAATTTGTTTTTTTTTCTCTCTACATTTGTATATTTAATATTTTTAATAATCTTTTTTTTACTTAGGAAATGAAAGTCATATGTCACCCATAAAAATATAATGGTTCACACAAAGTCTGGTATGTTACACAAAAATGTTTCATCTATGTGTATAGACTGAATAAATGAATGAAAAGTAATTGATTCAAATTACAATAAACATTTTGTGATACTGGTTCAGTAAATTCAACTATTGTTTTAAAATATTTTCTAATACTAGCTTAATAAATATGCATAATTTATCATTTTTTCTTTATCATTTATTTTTTTTACAACATAATTCTTTTTCACAACTCAATTACTTTCTGACTGAGATATTAAAGCTTCTAACTAATCTTGGGCTAATATTTTGCATAAGTATGAAAGTTCATGAAATATATGGGAATCAGGAAGAGTTCTAATCAGAAGATAGGTGTAGGCCTTCACAGTGTGGTTTCACTCTGAAATGCTGTGAATTCCTAAAACATGAAATACGTACAAATGAGACATAAATGCAAAACATTTCAAAAATCAAATATGATATTTCACTGACACTTGCCTTTGTCTTCCTGTACTAACAGGTATAATTTCCAACTCATGATATGAATATTTTCTGGCAAACCTTTTCTGTTAGAAGCAAGATAAAGTGTACAAATAAATAGTAAAATGAATATTCTGCTAGCTAAATTTGATATGTCATGATCAAGTATTCTAGAACCATTGTCCAATTTCCAGCATGATTTTTCTCCCATGGTCATGTTCCTGTAGACTTTAGCAACTCCTCTTCCTGTAGATATCAGGGAAGGAAATTTTCCTCTCTGGAGGTGACCTCTGTCCTGCTCAGTGGATTAGATGATTGTACGGTTAGAGTCCATTGGCTTTGATCCTGGGATGCAAATATTCTCCTCTGCTTTGCACAGTCCCTCTCTGTCTTAGAGACTGTTCTTTTGTTAGCAGCAAACACTCTCACTGCAGGCTTGTCACAATGATTTAGGAAAGGCATATTTTACCAAAATAAGAAGCCCAGTGGTGTAGCTGGAACTGATCAAAAGCCATCAGCAAGCTGACAGATTGCTTTTTATGCAAGATTGGGCTTTGAGTCAAATGGAGGAAGAAAACTCCACATACACATTATGAAAGCCAATGCTTAGTCACAAAACTGTGATCCTGAATAGAAAGGAAAAATGTTTCTCCAAGTAGAAAGGCATATAATTATGAATGAATGAATGAATGAATGACCCAGATCCTTACAGATTTTCCCATAGAATATTCTGTTTGTTATTTTCCTTGGTCACTCATTCACTCACTTACTCTCTCATTCTCTGTTGCGCTTTGAGCTATATACTGGGAATAAAACAGAAAGCAAGAGAGATACTGCCTCTGCCTATGAAGAGTTTGCATTACAGTGGTGGATTATGACAAGTAATGAGGCATCAAGTAAAAGAAAGATACAGAGAGCTATAGTTCACTGTCAGAGTTCACTGTCCTCCAATTTATTTACTCACTGGGCTCCATTTAGAACTAGAACAATATGGAAGACAATATGATATCTCCAGGTGATCAGAGGGCAACTTCTGTCTTTGCATTCCTATGGTAGAAGAGTTGATTAGTAGAAAAAGCATCAAGAAGATTCAGCCTTGTGATTAGGAACAAAAGAGATGACCTAATCATTCCCAGGAAAATGGTCCAGTGCCGGTATAGAAGCATGAAAAAAGTTATGAAGAGACACAAAAAGTGGTCGGATTGGCCCTTTATCATCACTGAAAGTGAATACAGTTAACATACCGATCTGAGTAAGAATTGGATAGTGACTGATATTCTTTCTGGAGCCCTGATCCCTAAACTACTCCTGGGCACCTTCTCATCCCCATCCCCATCCCAGGAATGCTCTCCTCTACTTTCTTATTCTACTTTAACTTCTGCCAACTTGTCCTTCTGGGAATCAGAGTGTCAAAATACAAGACATTGTTACCATTTATCAATTATTATTTCTCCTGTGTTCCTCCCATCTGTCTTATTTTATTCTACACTGGAGATTGTCATCTCTAAAACAAAAAAGGAATCTCTTGAGTTTAATTGTATCTTTGTGCTCCTCCTGTAATTCTTCCTCTGCATTTATTGTAAAAATTCCTGTCTTATCTTTCTGTAACAGCAAAGAGATATTGTCAGTTGATCAGAAGATCTGACCAATGCATAATAGTTTACAGGCAAAGAGTAGATATTTGGGGGTGGGAATAAGGGCAGGAGAACAAGAAATGGAGTGAAACAGGGAACTTAGGTAACATAGATCCTAGAAATTTTCAAGTTGTTTTTTGCCAAATTCAAATCTGTCATCTCTGAGAAAGTTAGAAACCTTTACAATGATATAATAAATCATGCAATATCTATAATATTTTATATAGTATAAGAAACTTGCTTACTTTGGGTGAGGAAAATGAGGAAGAAGGTATAAAAACACATTATTGGAGGTCTATAGTTATTCTGATTCTGTTACTTTTCTGTGTGGTCTTGAGATAATCATTTAACATCTTTGGTCTATAATGATGTCATTTATAAAATGAGGGTAATAACAATTCCGGGGACTACTGGGAAAATAATAATACATGTGAAAATACTTCACAAAGATGTGATAAAAATTAGGAGGACTTAAGTAAAAAGGAGTATATTGAAGAGTTGGATAAGAGAATTTGATGTGCTTACTGTGTTTGTTATTCAAGATTTATCCATTTTTCAGGTAGTTTAGTCTTTTTTGCCAAAATAAAGTATAATGAATTAGTGGTGAGAATCCTGGTGGTATCACTTTAGGGTTGGGGGTAGAGATACTTTACAGCCTGGAACCAGTCCTTTGGACACACCATCTCTAGCTCCCATAGGTGTTGGAAAGTGAATGTTTGCCAGTCACATTATCAGGCAGGGCCCTGTGAAAACCTCCTGTGATTCTTTCCCTTAACGCTGATCCAACAGCTCTCCCACAGTGAGGTTAACATTTTGGAGCCCTACGTGCTGCTCTACAAGTAAAGGAAAACTTTCTGGGGAATAAGATGCCACTTTAAAATATTTTTAAAAGTTTATTTCCTGAATGAGGGAAGAAAACCAAAGTAGTTCATTTTTGTTATTGCTGTTAATAGAAATTTTAGGTGTAGAGTGTTATAGTTCATTTGTATACAACACAAAGTGATCTCCACCACAATTCTAGTTAACATCCATCACTATACAATTGTCCCCTCTCACCCATTTTGCCCAACCACCTTTCCCTCTGGTAACTACTAATCTGATCTCTGTATCTATGAGTTTGGTTTTATTTTATTTTCTCATTTGTTTATTTCTTTAGCGTCCAGGGGAGTGAAATCATATGATATTTGTCTTTGTCCATCTCACATATCTCACTTAGCATAATACCTTCAAGGTCCATCAATGTTGTCAAAATTGGCAGGATTTCATTATTTTTATGCCTAATATTCTGTTGTGTATATATACTACATCTTTTTTATCCATTCATCCATCGATGGGCGCTTAGGTTGTTTCCATATATCAGCTATTATAAATCATGCTGGAATGTATGATTGCATGGGGTGCATATATCTTTTCAAATTAGTGTTTTCATGTTCTTTGGATAAATACCAGAAGTAGAATAGCTGGGTCACACAGTGGTTCTATTCTTAGTTTTCTGAAGAACCTTCATACTGCTTTCCATAGAGACTTCATCAATACCCACCAACAATGTTCCCTTTTCTCCACATCATCACTAACATTTGTTATTTGTTGTCTTTTCAATAATAACCATTCTAACAGGTGTGAAGTGATATCTCATTGTGGTTTTGATTTGCATTTCCCTAATACAAAGTGATGTTGAACATTTTTTCATGTGTCAATTAGGATATGTATGTCTTCTTTGGGGAAAATATCTATTCAGAGCCTCTGCCCATTTTTTTAATCAGTTTGTTTGTTTTTGTTGTTTTTTTAACTTGTATGAGTTCTTTATATATTTTGGATATTAACCCTTTATAGGATATGTGATTTGCAAATATCTTCTCCCATTCAGTAAACTGTCTTTTGTTTTTTACTTTTTTTACCATTTTTACTGGAGTATAATTGCTTTACAATGGTGTGTTAGTTTCTGCTGTATAAAAAAGTGAATCAGTTATACATATATCCCCATATCTCTTCCCTCTTGCATCTCCCTCCCTCCCACCCTCCCTATCCCACCCTTCTAGCTGGTCACAAAGCACCGAGCTGATCTCCCTGTGCTATGTGACTGCTTCCCACTAGCTATCAATTTTACATTTGGTAGTGTATATATGTCCATATATACACTACCACTCTCTTACTTTGTCCCATCTTACTGTTCCCCTCCCCATGTCCTCAAGTCCATTCTCTAGTAGGTCTGCGTCTTTATTCCCATCTTGCTCCTAGGTTCTTCATGACCATTTTATTTTTTTGATTCCATATATACGTGTTAGCGTATGGTATTTGTTTTCTCTTTCTGATTTACTTCACTCTGTATGACAGACTCTAGGTCCATCCACCTCACTACAAATAACTCAATTTCGTTTCTTTTTATGGCTGAGTAATATTCCAGTGTATATATGTGCCACATCTTCTTTATCCATTCATCTGTTGATGGATACTTGGGTTGCTTCCATGTCCTGGCTATTGTAAATGGAGCAGCAATGAACATTGTGGTACATGAGTCTTTTTGAATTATGGTTTTCTCAGGGTACATGCCCAGTAGTGGGATTGCTGGGTCATATGTTAGTTCTATTTTTACATTTTAAAGCAACCTCCGTACTGCTCTCCATAGCGGCTATATCAATTTACATTCCCACCAACAGTATATGAGGGTTCTCTTTTCTCCACACCCTCTCCAGCATTTATTGTTTGTAGATGTTTTGATGATGGCCATTCTGACTGGTATGAGATGACGTCTCATTGTAGTTTTGATTTGCATTTCTCTAGTGATTAATGATGTTGAGCATTTTTTCATGTGTTTGTTGCAAATCTGTATATCTTCTTTAGACAAACATCTATTTAGGTCTTCTGCCCATTTTTGGATTGGGTTGTTTGTTTTTTTGATATTGAGCTGCATCAGCTATTTGTAAATTTTGGAGATTAATCCTTTGTCAGTTGCTTCATTTGCAAATATTTTCTCCCATTCTGAGGATTGTCTTTCTGTCTTGTTTATGGTTTCCTTTGCTGTGCAAAAGCTTATAAGTGTAATTAGGTCCCATTTGTTTATTTTTGTTTTTATTTCCATTTCTCTAGGACCTGGGTCAAATTGGATCTTGCTGTGATTTATGTCTTAGAGTGTTCTCCATATGTTTTCCGCTAAGAGTTTTATAGTGTCTGGCCTTACATTTAGGTCTTTAATCCATTTTGAGTTTAGTTTTGTGTATGGTGTTCGGGAGTGTTCTAATTTTATTCTTTTATATGTAGCTGTCCAGTTTTCCCAGCACCACTTATTGAAGAGGCTGTCTTTTCTCCGTTGTATATTCTTCCCTCCTTTATCAAAGATAAGGTGACAGTATGTCCATGGATTATCTCTGCACTTTCTATCCTGTTCCATGGATCTATATTTCTGTTTTTGTGCCAGTACCATACTGTCTTGATTACTGAAGTTTTGTAGTATAGTCTGAAGTCCAGGAACCTGATTCTTCCAGCTCCATTTTTCTTTCTCAAGATTGCTTTGGCTATTCTGGGTCTTTTGTGTTTCCATACAAATTGTGAAATATTTTGTTCTAGTTCTGTGAAAAAATCCAGTGGTAGTTTGATAGGGATTGCATTAAATCTGTAGATTGCTTTGAGTAGTATAGTCATTTTCACAATGTTGATTATTCCAATCCAAGAACATGGTATATCTCTCCATCTAGTTGTATCATCTTTAATTTCTTTCATCAGTGTCTTATAATTTTCTGCATACAGGTCTTTTATCTCCTTAGGTAGGTTTATTCCTAGATATTTTATTCTTTTTGTTGCAATGGTAAATGGGAGTGTTTTCTTAATTTCACTTTCAGATTTTTCATCATTACTGTATAGGAATGTAAGAGATTTCTGTGCATTAATTTTGTATCCTGCTACTTTACCAAATTCATTGATTAGCTCTAGTAGTTTTCTGGTAGCATCTTTAGGTTTCTCTGTGTATAGTATCATGTCATGTGCAAACAGTGACAGCTTTACTTCTTCTTTTCCGATTTGGATTCCTTTTATTTCTTTTTCTTCTCTGATTGCTGTGGCTAAAACTTCCAAAACTGTGTTGAATAATGGTGAGAGTGGGCAACCTTGACTTATTCCTGATCTTAGTGCAAATGGTTTCAGTTTTTCACCATTGGGGACGATGTTGTCTGTGGGTTTGTCATATATGGCCTTTATTATGTTGAGATAAGTTCTCTCAATGCCTACTTTCTGCAGGTTTTTTATTATAAATCGATGTTAAATTTTGTCGAAAGCTTTCTCTGCAGCCATTGAGAAGATCATAAGGTTTTTCTCTTTCAATTTGTTAATATGGTATATCACATTGATTGATTTACATATATTGAAGAATCCTTGCACTCCTGGGATAAACCCCAGTTGATCATTGTGTATGATCCTTTCAATGTGCTGTTGGATTCTGTTTGCTAGTATTTTGTTGAGGATTTTGCATCTATGTTCATCAGTGATATTGGTCTGTAGTTTTCTTTTGTTGTGACATCTTTGTCTGGTTTTGATATCAGGGTGATGGTGGCCTCGTAGAATGAGTTTGGTAGTGTTCCTCCCTCTGCTATATTTTGGAAGCGTTTGAGAAGGATAGATGTTAGGTCTTCTCTAAATGTTTGATAGAATTCACCTGTGAAGCCATCTGGTCCTGGGCTTTAGTTTGTTAGAAGATTTTTAATCACAGTTTCAATTTCATTACTTGTGATTGGTCTGTTCATATTTTCTATATCTTCCTGGTTCAGTCTCAGAAGGTTGTGCATTTCTAAGAATTTGCCCCTTACTTCCAGGTTGTCCCTTTTAGTGGCATACAGTTGCTTGTAATAATCTCTCATGATCCTTTGTCTTTCTGCAGTGTCAGTTGTTACTTCTCCATTTTTATTTCTAATTCTATTGATTTGAGTCTTCTCCCTTTTTTTCTTGATGAGTCTGGCTAATGGTTTATCAATTTTGTTTATCTTGTCAAAGAACTAGTTTTTAGTTTTATTGATATCTTTTTTTTGGTATCATTTCCTTCATTTCTTTTTCATTTATTTCTCATCTGATCTTTAGCATTTCTTTCCTTCTGCTAACATTGGGGGTTTTTTGTTCTTCTTTCTCTAATTGCTTTAGATGTAAAGTTAGGTTGTTTATTTGAGATTTTTCTTGTTTCTTAAGGTAGGATAGTATTGCTGTAAACTTCCTTCTTAGAACTGCTTTTGCTGCATCCCATAGGTTTTGGAGCATTGTGTTTTCATTGTCATTTGTTTCTAGGTATTTTTTTATTTCCTCTTTGATTTCTTCAGTGATCTCCTGGTTATTAAGTAGTGTATTGTTTAGCCTCCATGTGTTTGTGTTTTGTACCGATCTTTTCCTGTAATTGATATCTAGTCTCATAGCATTGTGGTCAGAAAAGATACTTGATACAATTTAAATTTTCTTAAATTTATCAAGGCTTGATTTGTGACCCAAGATATATCTATCCTGGAGAATATTCCATGAGCACTTGAGAAGAAAGTGTATTCTGTTGCTTTTGGATGGAATGTCCTATAAGTATCAATTAAGTCCATCTTGTTTAATGTATCATTTAAAGCTTGTGTTTCCTTATTTATTTTCATTTTTGATGATCTGTCCATTGGTGAAAGTGGGGTGTTAAAGTCTCCTCCTATGATTGTGTTACTGTTGATTTCCCCTTTTATGTCTGTTAGTATTTGCCTTATGTATTAAGGTGCTCCTATGTTGGGTGCATAAATATTTACAATTGTTACATCTTCTTCGTGGATTGATCCCTTGATCATTATGTTGTGTCCTTCTTTGTCTCTTGTAATAGTCTTTGTTTTAAAGTCTATTTTGTTTGATATGAGAATTGCCACTCCAGCTTTCTTTTGATTTCCATTTACATGGAATATCATTTTCCATTCCCTCACTTTCAGTCTGTATGTGTCCCTAGGTCTGAAGTGGGTCTCTTGTAGACAGCATATATATGGGTCTTATTTTTGTATCGATTCAGCCAGTCTATGTTTTTTGGTTGGAGCATTTAATCCATTTACATTTAAGGTAATTATTGATATATATGCTCCTATTACCATTTTCTTAATTGTTTTGGGTTTGTTATTGTAGGTCTTTTCCTTCTGTTGTGTTTCCTGCCTAGAGAAGTTCCTTTAGCATTTGTTGTAAACTGGTTTGGTTGTGCTGAATTCTCTTAGCTTTTGCTTGTCTGTAAAGGTTTTAATTTCTCCATCAAATCTGAATGAGATCCTTGCTGGGTAGAGTAATCTTGGTTGTTGGTTTTTCCCTTTCATCACTTTAAATATGTCCTGCCATTCCCTTCTGGCTTGCAGAGTTTCTGCTGAATGATCAGCTGTTAACCTTATAGGGATTCCCTTGTGTGTTATTTTTCCCTTTCTGCTTTTAATATTTGTTCTTTGTATTTAATTTTTTGTTGTTTTTGTTGCTGCTTTGTTTTTTTTGTTTTTTGTGGTATGCGGGTCTCTCACTGTTGTGGCCTCTCCCGTCCAGACGCGTAGGCTCAGTGGCCATGGCTCACAGGCCTAGCCTCTCCACGGCATATGGGATCTTCCCAGACTGGGGCACGAACCCGTGTCCCCTGCATCGGCAGGCAGACTCTCAACCACTGAGCCACCAGGAAAGCACTGTATTTAATTTTTGATAGTTTGATTAATATGCGTCTTTGTGTGTTTGTCCTTAGATTTATCCTATATAGGACTCTGTGTGCTTCCTGGATTTGATTAACTATTTCCTTTCCCATATTAGGCAAGTTTTCAACTATAATTTCTTCAAATATTTTCTCAGTCCCTTTCTTTTTCTATTCTTCTTCTGGGTCCCATATAATTCGAATGTTGGTGTGTTTAATATTGTTCCAGAGGTCTCTGAGACTGTCCTGAACTCTTTTCATATTTATTTTCTTTCTTCTGCTCTGCAGTAGTTATTTCTGCTCTTTTATCTTCCAGGTCACTTATCCATTCTTCTGCCTCAGTTATTCTGCTATCGATCCCTTCTAGAGAATTTTTAATTTCATTTATTGTGCTGTTCATGATTGTTTGTTTGCTCTTTAATTCTTCTAGGTCCTTGTTAAACGTTTCTTGTATTTTCTCCATTCTATTTCCAAGATTTTGGATCATCTTTACTCTCATTATTCTGAATTCTTTTTCATGTAGAATGCCTATTTCCTCTTCATTTGTTAGGTCTGGTGAGTTTTCACTTTGCTCCTTCATCTGCTGTGTGTTTCTTTGTCTTCTTATTTTGCTTAACTTACTGTGTTTGGGGTCTCCTTTTTGCAGGCTGCAGGTTCGTAGTTTCTGTTGTTTTTACTGTCTGCCCCTTGGCTACGGTTGTTTCAGTTGGTTGTGAAGGCTTCCTGGTGGAGGAGACTAGTTCCTGTGTTCTGGTGGATGAGGCTGGATCTTGTCTTTCTGGTGGGCAGGTTCACATCTGGTAGTGTGTTTTGGGGTGTCTGTGACCTTATTATGATTTTAGGCAGCCTCTCTGCTAATGGGTGGGGTTGTGTTCCTGTCCTGCTAGTTGTTTGGCATAAGGTGTCCAGCACTGTAGTTTGCTGATTGTTGAGTGGTGCTGGGTCTTAGCATTGAGATGGAGATCTCTGGGAGATTTTTGCCATTTGCTATTACATGGAGCCAGGAGGTCTCTGGTGGACCAATGTCCTGAACTTGGCTCTCCCACCTCAGAGGCACAGCCCTGACGCCTGGCTGGAGCACCAAGAGCCTGTCATCACATGGCTCAGAATAAAAGGGAGAAAAAAAGAAAGAAAAAGATAAAATAAAACTGAATTAAAAAGTTATTAAAATAAAAAAAAATAATTATTAAAAAAAAATTTAGGTAATTAAAAAAAAGAAAGAAGAGAAAAACCAAACCAAAAAACAAATCCACCAATCATAAGAAGCACTGAAACTATACTAAAAAAAACAAAAAAATGGGGACAGAACCCTAGGACAAATGGTAAAAGGAAAGCTATACAGACAAAATCACACATGGAAGCATACGCATACTGACTCACAAAAAGAGAAAAAGGGAAAATATATATATATATATAGTTTCTCCCAAAGTCCACCTGCTCAATTTGGGTTGATTCATTGTGTATTCAGGTATTCCACAGATGCAGCGTATATCAGGTTATTGTGGAGATTAAATCCGCTGCTCCTGAGGCTGCTGGGAGAGATTTCCCTTTCTCTTCTTTGTTCGCACAGCTCCGGGAGTTCAGCTTTGTATTTGGCCCCACCTCTGCACTTACATCGCTGAGGGCAACTATTCTTCGCTCAGACAGGACGGGGTTAAAGGAGCAGCTGATTCAGGGGCTCTGGCTCACTCAGGCCAGGGAGAGGGAGGGGTACGGAGTGCGGGGTGAGCCTGCGGTGGCAGAGGCCGGCGTGATGTTGCACCAGCCTGAGGCACACTGTGCGTTCACCCGGGGAAGTTGTCCCTGGATCCCGGGACCCTGGCAGTGGCGGGCTGCACAGGCTCCCCAGAAGGGGGATGTGGATAGTGACCTGTGCTCACACACAGGCTTCTTGGTGGCTGCAGCAACAGCTCTAGCGTCTTATGCCCATCTCTGGAGTCCGCGCTTTTAGCCGCGGCTCGCGCCTGTCTCTGGAGCTCCTTTAAGCAGCGCTCTTAATCCCCTCTCCTCGCGCACCAGGAAACAAAGAGGGAAGAAAAAGTCTCTTGCCTCTTTGGCAGTTCCAGACCTTTTCCCGGACTCCCTCCTGGCTAGCTGTGGCGCACGAGCCCCCTTCAGGCTGTGTTCACGCCGCCAACCCCAGTCCTCTCCCCTGGGTCTGACCTCCGAAGCCCGAGCCTCAGCTCGCAGCTCCCACCCGCGCCGGCGGGTGAGCAGACAAGCCTCTCGGGCTGGTGAGTCCTGTTTGGCACTGATCCTCTGTGCGGGAATCTCTCCGCTTTGCCCTCCGCACCCCTATAGCTGTGCGCTCCTCCACCGCTCCGAAGCTTCCCCGCTCTGCCACCTGCAGTCTCCACCCATGAAGGGGCTTCCTAGTGTGTGGAAACCTTTCCTCCTTCACAGCTCCCTCCCGCTTGTGTGGGTCCCATCCCTGTTCTTTGTCTGTGTTTTTTCTTTTGCCCTACCCAGGTACGTGGGGAGTTTCTTGCCTTTTGGGAGGTCTGAGGTCTTCTGCCAGCGTTCAGTAGGTGTTCTGTAGGAGGTGTTCCACATGTAGATGTATTTCTGATGTGTTTGTGGGGAGGAAGGTGATCTCCACGTCTTACTCTTCCACCGTCTTGAAGCTCCTCCCCTGCCTTTTCATTTCGATGATGGTTTCCTTGGCTGTGCAGCAGCTTTTCCATTTGATGCAATCCTATGTTTATTTTTGTTTTTGGTTCCCTTACCTTTGGAGTCAGATCCACAAAAACATTGCTAAAACCAATATCAGTATGGTTACTACCTATGTTTTCTTCTAGGAATTTTATGGTTTCAGGTGTTACAATCAAGTATTAAATCAATTTTGAATTAATTTTTGGGTATTGTGTAAGATAGTGGTCTAGTTTCATTCTTTTTTTTTGGGGGGGGTGGTACGCAGGCCTCTCACTGTTGTGGCCTCTCCCGTTGTGGAGCACAGGCTCCGGACGCGCAGGCTCAGCGGCCATGGCTCACGGGCCCAGCCGCTCCGCGGCATGCGGGATCTTCCCGGACCGGGACACGAATCCGTGTCCCCTGCATCAGCAGGTGGACTCTCAACCACCGCACCACCAGGGAAGCCCTAGTTTCATTATTTTGCATGTGCCTGTTCAGTTCTCCAAACATCATTTATTGAAGCGACTCTTTTCTCTACTGTGTGTTCTTAGGTCCTTTATTGTAAATTAATTGTCCATATAAGTGTGTGTTAATTTCTGGGCTTTCAGTTCTGTTGATCTGCATATCTTTTTTTGTTCCAGTACACGATACCTCCAGCCTTGCTCTTCTTTCCCAAGTTTGCCTCAGCTATTCAGGATCTTTCGTGGTTCCATACAAATTTTAGAATTATTTGTTTTCGTTCTGTGAAATATGCCATTGGTATTTTGATGGGGATTTCACTGAGTGTGTAGATTGCTTTGGTTAGTACATTTTAACAATATTGATTCTTCCAATCTATGAATATGGTATCTTTCTATTTGTCTTCTTCGATTTCTTCGTCAGTGTCTTATAGTTTTCAGTGTCTTTCACCTCAGTTAAATTTATTCCTAGGTATTTTATTCTTTTTGTTGCACTTGTAAGTGGCATTGTTTTCCCAATTTCCCTCTATGATAGTTTGTTCTTAGTGCATAGAAATGTCACAGATTTCTGTATATTGATTCTGTATCCTGCAACTTTACTGAATTCATTTATTCTAACAGTTTTTTGACAGTCTTTAAGGTTATCTCTATATTGCATCATGTTGAACTCAGTTTTTATTCATTTAGAGATAATGGTAAGAGAATCCAGCTACATTTTCATGCCCTACCCACATTTAAATAGAAATAAGTTTTGTCAATTTCATTTTGTTTGAGAGCCCTGAAGGCCAAGAGCAACACATTCCCACAGAACCCTGTCTTGTTAGAGATACATGGGCTGACGTAAAAGAGGACCAGAGATTTCAGATTCTATTTGAATTGGCCAGGTACTGAAAGTCCAGCCATTGCAATAAGGTTCATGTTTTCAGCAAATTTTAGAGCTGATTCCTCAAACTGCAAAGCAACATCTGCTACTCCAGCCCCAACTATGCCAATTACTGTTAAACAGATTTCTGCCTGGGTCAGATGCAGTTCTTACGATTAAACTCATCTGGGCATTTCTTGCATGGAGCCCATTTTCTGGAGTTCCATTTTCATGGAGCTGGCTCTCAGCCACCTCTGAAGGGTGAACGGAGCTTAATGAAACACTGTGCTATAATGATGCCATTTGTCAGACTGCCAAACTGTGTAAAAGAGTACGATTAAGTCAGTTTCCTATAAATTTAAGCTTTTTTTCCCCACCACAGTCAATCTTAGAGGTAGTCATCTATCAGTAATTTTATACTTCAGTTCTTTCATCTTCTCTCCAGTTTAGAACTAATATCAATTGTTCCTCAAAAGAGGAATCATGAAGAAGTTGCCAGAAGATTAAGCAAAGATAACTCACAGTGTGCTGAGAAGTTTAGGGCTGCATCTTGTAAATAATGAGAAAATATTTTGAAAAACAGGAAATGATATTATAGTCATTCTTAAAACAGATAGACTACACAGTAACATTTGCACAATGAAGTACATAAGAGAACTATGGGTGACTTGATTTTGTTTTGATTTGGGAGGACTTTTAGTGTCATGTCATTTGGGGCTTCATGCTGTTCTGGTTTTCATCGTTCATTTAACAAAAATTCATTATGTACCTACTATGTGACAGGCATTATAGAAATAAAAATGAAAAAAGAAAGTCACTATTCTCAAGGAGTTTACAATTCTATTTACACCAAAAAATTATAAAACAACAAAAAATAATGAAATACTGCAGGGTACTGCAGTAACAGAGAGAATATCATTGATAAAAGTCATTTGCTAAAAGTGTCCTTTTATATTGGTACAGTTAAAAAAAAAAAAAACAACCTATAACAGCTTTCCAAACTGCCTCAGTTGTGTACAAATCATCCCCCATGCTGTGACAATCAGGCGTAACCTACTGTAAATAAGAAAGGAATAAGACTGGAAATTCTCCCCAGATTTGATCTGTGATTCGTGAGGAAGTTGGGTACTTGAAAACTGCTTGGGCTAATAGAAGAACCTGTCTAAAACAGGCTCATAGAAAAGCCCACCTGAAGTATTTTCAGAATTGACCAGATAACATTTCTAAGGAGAGTGGAGGCATTTCATTGACCAATAGGTTGACACACACAAGTGGGAAAAAAAGGGGCTTCAGTTTGGGAGTAGAGGAAGAGAATGCTAAGTGCAAGATGTGTAGTGTTGTGTCATTGGTTGGGTGTGGTGGGGAGAGGGCTTGGCAACACTGACATCCAGTTGTCCTCTAAGCACTGCTGCTTCTGGAGAACCACATTGTGCACTAGGTTCCCAGACTCGAGGGAAAATCTACAAAACCGAAGGAGTTAGCTGTGTGCTATAGCTATTACCAGTTCAATTTTCTGCCTGAGTCAGATTCTCCCTTTGTCAGTCCTAAAGGGTTGGTATTTGGGACTAAGCCAGCAGTGGAGAATCAGGCATACTGTGTTATATAGAGAGAATAGTTACTGGCTTATTTTCCAAACAACTGTGGAATACAACATTTGTAACCAGCCTGCAAATAGGAAACTCCGTGTACAACAGGATATTTTTGCTATTTGGTTTTAATCATCTCAGCCTAAATGTTTCAAGAAGTATCTCTAGCTAAAATCGTACCTATTTTACATATGGTCACCTTATTCCTTTTGGAGATATACATCAATGTGTGCCATAGGAACAAATGAAGAGTTGGGACCCCTTCTCAGGTCAAAAAATGTTTGTGTTTGTATCCCTATTCCAAAATAAAATTAAAAATTAACTAGGATACATCAGTAGATGTGTCTAAAATCTACTTTTTTAGATGTAATCTAAAAAAGTAGATTAAGTGTACATCATAACAAGCCAACTTCCCAACCGAAAACCCAAATGTCTGGAAGGGCTTCAAAGTGCCCCCTGCAGCCTTTGACCAAAGCCTGGCAGCTCTGAAGAGGAGCTCAGTAATGGGGACAGAGACTGCCAGATGCACAGTATGCCAATGCCAGCCAAAGTGAGCTGGCAGAAAGAAGAACCAGCAAGCCGACAGCGCCAAGATAAAGAGGCCAGAGTGACAGGAGGCACAGATGGTTTCCAAGGGAGCAGTATTGTTTTTAATTACTTGCTCTAGTGTTATCCTCAGCCTTGCTCTTTGTGATTGTATGTGGGTTGTTTCTATCTTACATCCATCATTCCCTGTGATGTGGTTAGAAAGCCAGATAATGTGAAGTGATTTGTTTCTAAACAGAGTGGGGACAGACAGTAACACGAGCGTGAGACATCCATATCAGGCTGGGCTGGAAAGCCCAACATCTCCAAATGATCCATCCCAACAGAGGCAAGGTTTTTTGCTGCACTGAATTCTATCAACTGGTAATGAAGTGTGTCTAAGAAGCAATAGCCACCCCTTCCATTTATTTCAGTTAATTTCTTTATTGCTCATGCTCTACCTTCTGTTTCCAAATCCTCTTGCACTATTTCCTGGGACAGGGCAGTCTCCATATCCAACTGAACAGAATAGCAAATCACAGTAGCAGTGATGGTAGTAGTAATAGCTACCATTTATTAACTAGTTGCTACATTCCAGGTTCTGCACCAAGCATTTAATCATTATAACCACCAGGCAAAGTAGATATCATCATTCCTGTTTCATAGGTTAGCATCTATAAGAGATTAGAGCTTAAAAGTGATACCGACAAATCAACAGGCAAGAATATTCCAGAGATAAGTACTTTAATGGCAGGGTACTGCAAGCTATGGAGAGTACCCTTTAGGGTCATCTGGCTTAAATTTGGGGGGAAAATGGGGGAGTGGTAGGGGTAAGTTATTGGGAGAAGTTACATTTACATTGAATAATGAAATAATGAAGAATGAAGAATATGTAAGAATAATAAACAATAATAAGTAAGAATTAACCAGGCAATGAGAGTGAGAAGGGTATCTAGGAAAAAGGGACAATTTGTACAAAAGGCTTGACACAAGAGATATCATACCAGCTCAAAGTAGCCAGAACATAGAGTATGAAGGGAGCATAAGAGAGATGAAGCCAGAGATGTACAACAGTGAGCCAGAAGAGAAGTCTGCCTAATCCATGCAAAGAAGTTTAAATTTATTCTTAGGAAAATGAAAAAATTTGAATAATTTAAAACAGAGGAGAGAAAATCAGATTTGAAATTCAGAGAGCTAATTGCAGAGAGGAGAAAGGGAAGACAGAGTGCCCAGATAAGGGGCAATTCCATTATCTAGAAACATACTGGCAATGCTCCAAATAAGGAAAAATCTTTATTAAGGATGAAGAGTCCATGGGTTTGGTGACTGAATGTAGATGGGGGAAGGCAGCAGTTAAGAATGCTGCCTCCAGTGTGGTCTTGAAAAATTGTGTGGAGACAGGTGCTATTCACTAAAATAGGAACTACAGGAGGAGGAAGAGGAGTGTGTGTGTGTGTGTGTGTTGTGTGTGTGTGTGTGTGTGTGTGTGTGTGTGTGTGGTGGCAGCGGTGTGGGGGGTAGTGAAGGGTGGTTAGGCAATGAATCCTGGTTTTGGACAGATTAACATGGAGATGCCTGTAGATTATTTAGGAAATATTCTGGTAGGTTTTAGGATGTCTGGGTCTGGGGCTAAGGTGAGATGCATTAGCTAGGGATGTAGATTGGAAGTTATTGACATGGACTTGATTGATTGGTTGATTGATTTAGAATAGCAATGGTCATTTGGGAAAGAAAGAAAACAGTCACATTTATAATAACATCAAAAAATTAAAATATTTAGGAATAAATTTAATGAAGGCTGTGACAGGTCTGTATACTGAATATTATAACATATTGATGAAAGAAATTGAAGAAGATACAAATAAAAGGAAAGATATTCCATGTTCATAGATTGGAAGAATTAATATTGTTAAAATGTCCATAGTACCCAAAGTATGTTACAGATTTAATTCAATCCCTAACAAAATTCCAATGGCATTTTTTAAAGAAACAGAAAAACAATCCTAAAACTCACATGAAACCACAAAAGACTCCAAATAGCCAAAATAATCTTGAGCAAGAAAAACATAGCTGAAGGCCTCACACCATCTGGTCTCAAAATATATTACAAAGCTCTAGTAATCAAAGCAGTATCTTACTGGCATAAAAACAGACATATAGAATAATGGAACAGAATAGAGAGCCAGAAATAAGTTCACACATTTATGGTCAGTTGATCTTCAAAAAGCTGTCAAGAACACACAATGGGGAAAGGACAACCTCTTTAATAAATGGTGTTGGGAAAACTGGATATCCACATGCAGGAGACTGAAATTGGATGCTCATCTCACACTATATACAAAAA
Organism: Monodon monoceros; assembly: GCF_005190385.1. Taxonomy (NCBI): domain Eukaryota; kingdom Metazoa; phylum Chordata; class Mammalia; order Artiodactyla; family Monodontidae; genus Monodon; species Monodon monoceros. Next base: position 69,556,528 of record NW_021703768.1, read on the forward strand.
TAAACTCACAATAGATTAAAGACTTACATGTAAGACCTGACACTGTACAACTGTTAGAAAACATAGGGGAAAAGCTTCTTGACATTGGTCTGAGCAATGATTTTTTGGATATGACCTCCAAAAGCATAAGCAGCAAAAATAAAAATAGAGAAATGAGATTGTATTAGACTAAAAAGCCTCTGAACATCAAAGGAAGCAATCAACAGAGTAAAGAGACAACCTACAGAATGGAAAAACATATTTCCAAACCATATATCTGATAAGAGGTTAGTATTTAAAATACATAAGGAACTCAACTCCATAACAAAATAACAACCTGATTTAAAAATGGACAGAGGACCTAAACAGACTTTTCTCAAAAGAAAACATACAAATGACCAACAGATGTATGAGAAGGTGCTTAACATCACTCATCATCAGGGCCGTGCAAATCAAAACCACCATGAGATATTATCTTACACCTATTAGAATGGTTATTGTCCAAAAGACAAGAGATAACAAGTGTTGGCAAGGATATGGAGAAAAGGGAACCTGTGTGCCCAGTTGGTGGTGGTGTAAATTGATGTATAGCCATTATAGAAAACAGAATGGAGATTCCTCAAAAAAATTAAAGATACACCTACCACATGACCCAGCAATCCCACTTTTGGATATGTATCCAAAGGAAATAAAATTCGTATCTCAAAGAAATATCTACACTCTCACATTCACTGCAATATTATTCACAACTGCCAACATATAGAATTAATATGTGTCTATTTATAGATGAGCTGATAAAATGTGAGATAGGTAGACAGATAGGTAGGGGGAGGGAGAGAGAAAGAGGGATAGGACTATTACTCATCCTTTAAAAAGAAGAAAATCCTATCATTTGTGACAACATGGATGAACCAGAAGGACATCTGTTAGGTAAATAAGGCAAACACAGAAAGACAAATACTGCATGATCTCACTTATATGTGGAATCCAAAACAGTCAGACTTATAGAAGCAGAGAGTTGAATGGTGGTTGCCCAGGCTGGAGGGTGGAGGATGTGTTGGTCAAAAAGTACAAAGTTTCAGTTATGCTGGATGAATACTTTTAGAGATCTAATGTGCAACATGGTAACCGTAGTTGAGAATACTGTATTGTATATTTGAAATTTGCTAAAAGAGTAGATCTTAAATGTTCTCAATACACACACACACACACACACACACACACACACACACACACACGGGTACACACACACAAATGGTAACCTGTGAGGTGATGGATATGCTAATAAACTTGATTGTGGTAAGCATTTTATAGTGTATATCAAAACATCACGTTGTACACCTTAAATATATACTATTTTATTTGTCCGTTATACCTCAATAAAGCTGGAAAAAATAGAGTAGCAAAGGTCTTTATTACTAAGGGAATGAAGGAAGTGCCTCCTACCCTCCGCATGAAAGCTACTGGCCACACAGGTGTCCCTAGGCATTCCCAGCTGGAACACAGAAGTTTATGTAAGCCTTGTGTGTAAGGGCCATCAAATCTGGAACTACAAATTCTAAAAATACTTTCTTTATCTTTGCAAACTTCCAGGCAGAGGAAGAGACACTAGACCGTTTGGCTCCCTGACTCTTGGAGAAGGTGTGAGGCCCCTTACTTGATTTTCTACTTGCTCATCACATCCAATTCCCAGAGCTGTGTAGAAACCCATGCTGTTCTTCCTTTTTCAGTCTTGAGGGTAAAGGGACACTGACCACCTTTGCAACAAGCCCCACTCCTAGACTTAATCATCTAAACCAGGAGAGTAAATGAGCTTGTCAGTGGAGGGTATGAGACTGAGAAAAAAGCAGTCCTAGAGAAAACGAAGACTGTTGCTCCCTTAGCTATAGTTTCAGTTACCATGTCTTCTTCCTTCTTAGCAGATCACTCGCCTGGTTCTAGATTACCTAGAAATACTCTGGGTTATGCAGTCTCCTGTCAGTAAATTTCTCTCCTGTCTTACAGCCATGGTCAGTTTGTTCTGTTTGTAAATTAAAACCTTGTTCGATTTGAACCTACAACTCTTATCTGGGGAAATAGAACAAAGGAAACTATTATGTAGATGTTTGGTCATTCAAAGCCTTAAGGAGCCTGAACAGAGTTGGAGTATTATTATTAATAAAATTCTTCAACAAATTCCGTATTCTAATAGCATCTCGGTGCGTCTTTTGCATTGTTTCTCCATTGCCACGACCCCAGACTTGGATCTTGACCCTCAGAGTCTCATGTCTGCATAGCCTCCTAACTGGTCTCTATGCTTCTGCTATCCTTCATTTACCTTATTGACCATTTCTGGATAATTTTCCAAAATGCCTCTTTTTGCAGCCTTCCTTTTCTGCTAAAATTTCTGCCATAGGACTTGGCTTCCTATAGGAATCAATCCAAGTTCCTTAGCTTGTCATTTAAACCTTCCCAATATCTGGAAACACATTATTTCTCCATTCAACCACTAGTATCTCCTCGACACTCAACCCTCCCCCAGGCAAGTTGCATCATTTCTGTCTTTTCATTTTCTCTAACTAAATATTCTCTCTGAACAGAGGTCCAAATATTGCAATTCCTTCAAACCTGAATTAAGCCTTCTCCTATCTTAAATAAGTAAACTTTCTTAATTAACTACTACTTTTTTTCCTTTTCTTGATATTTGTAATACATATATTCAGTAAATTGTAAATGCAAAAATTTGAAGAAATCCCAAAATCATTTGGCCCATCTGTCTCATCAAACAGATATATAAACCGAGACTTCCTGAATGAAAATGACTTTACCAATCTACTCTGTGCAATTTTACTCCTTATCTGACACTCCAATGATGGCTAGACTTGCCTTGCCCCGTGCATTAGGTGAAAACTCCTCAACCCTGCCTGCCAGTTCTTTGGTACCCTCCTCGATGCCCAGTATGCTATTGAACTGAATTCAAACTGAATCTAGTTGCATTTTTAAAATTCACTTGGGCTCATTATTTCAATAACCAAATGCTATACTATTTGAGGATTTAAATATCCAGTTTCTAATTTTGTTCTTTCCAAATTTGGACTTTCATGTATCTTATTTTTACCAAACAGGCACAACTGGTCAAAATAGATTGAGAATATAACCATGATATAAGACAGGTTTCCCATGGCTGCTAAAAACTCTGCTGAACTATTCCCAGCTCAGAAAGGGGAAAAAGGCACAGGTTACCACTCAGTTCATTCCTTCTGAACATGAATCAGATGCCTGTGTATCCTTAGAGTTTGATGTTCAGCCACTGTGAAGCTTCCCAGCATGGCAGTACCATACTTCCCCTCCTGAGATAGTTTACATGTAATAGAAGCAGCTGTCAAGAATTCCTTATTGCCTAGAGGGTTAAGAAAGGAATGCAATCCTCTGGGCATCATTGACAAAAGTGAAATTTAAAAATAAATAAGCAAAAGAATGTGAAATGTTTTATAGAAGCTCTCCTACATATAATAGAATATCCATATACCATTTTATTTTTCAAGTCTTAATGACTCATTAAAACCATAATTCTATTTTTTTGTCAATTTCAGGACAAAACCATTTGAAACACCATTCCTTCTATATTACCTATAGTTATTGCTGTGATAATAAAAATAATCCTCTCCAAGTCCCAGATGTATTAGAGAGGAATTTATTTATTGCTGATTTATTCATATCACTTCTTAATTTTTTTAATCAAAATTTATTTATATAAGAGATACTTTAAACCAAGTCATTTCTCTCTTTTGGTATATACAGTCATAGCTAACCACAACAGTAAATGTCAGTTTCTAGACCAACAGCTCACATATGCTCAATATAAATGTTACAAATAAGTACATAAAGTTTTAGAGTGTTTAATAAAAGCTTAATAGTTTGCTGACATGCTTGTTTCCAGTTTCTTCGTGTAGTTCATCCAGAGTTATCTGAACACATGTGGAAATGATGCCCTTTAAACACTGCCAGCTTTTTACATCCACTGCACATAATTTGTCTGAGCTATTAAGGAAGAAAAAAATCCCATAAATCAAGATGACATGAAAGGGAAAAAAATCAGCTTTATGCAACACGAAAACAATTTGTCCTTCCCACCAAAAGATCCTAAACAAACATTTGAAGAGAGAGCTCTAGAGAATGAAAATATTGTTCAAAATTTCCCTCTTTGAAGTAATGCTGCTTAAAACAATTTCAACATCAATAATATTTGGCTGTTGTGATGATTGTGCAAAGATATGGTTCTTTATACTATGGTTGAGATTTATAGACCTTAAAACCTTGAAGTTATTGAGCAATCAGTTGGAATAAACTGGCAGGTTGCAGTAAAAAGTGGCTAAACCTCTGCTTATCTGGTCTTCTCTCCACAATGGTTTGGACCCAAATGAGCAACCTCACTGCTCAAATAGGTTTAAAACCACCTGAGCAGATCAAACCAGGGAAATTATCCCCTTTTCAAACATCCAATTCAACTTAGAATTGGAGGCACTAAGGTTCAGCAACTTAAAAGTCCTGATCAAGCAGAGAAAATATGATCACACCTCTATAACAATGTGCTTCCAGAGTGAAACTTGTAGCCTAACCGAAGAGGAAAATAGGGTGGTAGATGCTGTCTCATAGGATAGGGTAAAAAGCCAGAAGGACATGTTTATTTCAGCTGATCTTGTTGTGTTAATATTTTACTTAGGATTTTAAAATTACTCAAAAACATACAAGGAAACTTAAATGGGTAGGTGAAAGAGTCATTTTAAAACTGTAATAATTGTCACCAGAACATGTGCCAGATAGTTTTGGGGGAGGAGGGGGGTAGTTATGCCTCTCATATATATTACTTCATTAAAGATAATGTTATTTTGATTAAATGGGGAAAATAAATGAAAAAGGGGCACGGGCAAATTAGCTATACACACATAGCTCTATCCGTTTATTAGGGCAGTGATAACAAAGTATCACAGACTGCGTGGCTTAAACAACAGAAGATTACTTTCTCACAGCTCTGGAGGCTAGAAATCCAAGATCAAGGTGTCCTCAGGTCTGGTTTCTTCTGAGGCCGCCCTCCTTGGCTGGCAGATGGCCAACTTGTCTCTGTCTTCACAGGGTCTTTCCTCTGTCTGTGTATTATCTGTGACCAAATCTCGTCTCCTTATAAACACACCGGTCATGTTGGATTAGGGCCCACCCAATCCAGTAACTGCATTTTACCTTAGTTACTTCTTTAAAGGCCCTAACTCTGGTCACATTCTCCCTTATTGGGGGTTAAGACTTCAACATATAAATGTGGGGTGAGGGAGGGGAACACAGTTCAGCCCATAACAATAGCTATGTATAAAAAATTGAAGTTTGAGGTAGCTCATATGATAATTTGAGTCAAATTTATTTTTGCTTACTGCTTCACAATAACTGAGGCAAATGTTTGGGTTAAGAGCTTATATTTTCCTGTAGTATCAACACAATTGCATACTTTGTTTCTCTTTCACCTAGTACATTCTTACCAGCCCTGTCTGTGGCTATTACATTCATTTTTGTGCTCTACAAGACCGCAAGCTCTTTGATACTAAAACTATGTAAATGCCCTTAGGTAATTAGAATCTTGATTTTTAAATCTGTGGACTGCAACCCATGAGTACGACATAAAACCATTTAGTGGGTGGTAAGCATTGCTTCAGTAAAAGAGACTAAAATTATGACAGTGTATAAAATAATAAAATAATTGAATGTAGAAGTGTTGTCGGGGAATATAGTAAGAGTAAGAATTTCTGAAAATTATCTGCTCCATAAAAGCAATTTAAAAACTGGCAAAATTGTCACAATCAACTTTTTCAGAACTCTGGAAATTAAACAAGGGCTTTCAGCAAACCAAAGGACTGGCTGAATCTCTGTAAAAACAGTTAAGTTTGTGGCATTTTACCTTGCCCTATGCCTAGCCCTCTGCCCCACTTGTGCAGTAGACTCTCAAACAAACAGCCACAATCATAGTGAATCCAGCACACTGGTCACTATGGGGGGCCCAAGGAGGATGGAGCTCTTCCAAACCACTTCCCAGAATATTGTCATTATTTGACTTTTCTGATGATTCCCTGGAAGAATCCACTCACAAAGATGGCTTTTTGTTACCTGTTTGGAGCTTGCCTAGTGAAAACAGGCACTTGTTAAAAATTATCAGAGGCAATTGTTGGACATTAAAGATGCCTGATGCAGTAGATTACAATTGGGGCAAACAATAGGCTAACAAAAAGTCTTAAAAGGAAAAGTAAAGAAGTGATGTTCTTTGGAAGCTTTGGAAAGTTGTGATACATTTCTAGGAATCTAGAAGGCCACGTGTGAGCAGAGGACTGTGAATTTGTCCAGGGCTAGGCACATGTTCAGGAAAGACCTGAGGAAGGTCCTAAGATCTCACCTCTGCTGACCTGGGGTCTCTGCAGAAGCAGGAAGTTGCATGTCCCGACACACACAGGCCTCCTGAAGAAACCACTGAATCGTATACTTTAGAATGGTGAATTTCAGCGTATGTGAATTTTAAATTTCTCAATTTAAAAAATACATTGGTTGTTTATCTGAAATTTAAAAAAAAATAAGAGTAGGCAGTATTAACGAAATGTTGATTGAAAGTTGCCAGATTTTCCATTCACATGAAATTCAAAAATAGGCAAAACTATTCTATGTTGATAAAGCTCCAGATAGCTGTCACCTCTTCGGGGGTTTAATAGTAAGTCAAACAATAACCTTACATTTTTCACTGGTATCTCTATTATAGTATATATACATCTGATGTTGACCTGAGATGTATTATTTAACAAAATAATAAACGTATTATTTTTCTTTCCTGCTTATAAAATCCTGCATCCTAGTAATTAATGTATTCTTTTTTTCACATTAAGCTTGGCATAGTAGCTTGTACTTAGATGTTGCATAAAAGAAGAAATAAATTAAGAAATGAATAGTGACCTTTGAAATATATTTCTTAGAAATTCAAAACAGATATATAATAAAATGAATAAAAACCTAATATTTAGGTACAAATAAAAACTCATCAAACAATATGGAAGTAAAAGAAAGGAGTGTGTTTGTGTAAATGCATGTATGTATTTATATATTCAAGTATTACAGAATCTATTGAACACATATTTGAAAACTTAAAGCTGTCATTCGTTAGCAGGTCATTGTGATTATTGATTCAGAGCTCAAAAGTCCCCTTTTCTGTACCTCAAATATGGGCTGCCAAACCAAGTTCCTAGTTCACTAATGTCTGGCAGAGCTGGAGAAAATCAGTAAGAAAACAAAGATTTCACCCCAGAACCAGAGCAAAGGATTTTGACTGTTCAGTGGAATGAGGCAAGCCTTTATCATCTCTTGGCTTAGAGGTCCTCAGGAAATTTTGGAGATAGAGCTGAACCATGTACCTGAATCAAACTTTTTTTTTTTTTTTTTACTTATGTATTCTCAAAACACAGTAAAAACAAAATGTCTCTCTAATTGAACCCTTTAAGTGATGTTTTTGATGGAGATTATAAGCCACAGAATCCAAATAGGAATAAAATATGTATTTGTTCAGGGCTGTGCCTTTCATAGACAGCTCATGGTCTGGCAGTTTAAACTCTGTCAGCTCTCTTGTTGGTTACTGCTTCTCTTTGCTGATTGACTGTAATTGATTGACCAGTGGGTGGTGAACAGCAGGTGAGTGAGACCACACAGCCTTAACAGCAATGAGGAAGCTCTAGACATTTTTCGAGGCCTTGAGTTGTCTGGTGTTTAATTTTTTTTCAAAGGCTCACATGTTAACTGCTCAATCTTAACAGTAAGAAGAGCAATTCCTTTGGAAAAGCAGAATTCTTACCAAATATATGCCTAGTTAAAATCCCATGAATTACTAAATCCTCATTTTATTATAATCTTCTCCATGCTTTAGTGTAAGCGTTTTAAGGTGTGTGCACATACTACTTGGCTGTTCTTTTTCACTAATTTTTAGTAAATAATAATAGAATAGCTTTCCCCAACTTCAACATCTCATTTTGACAATCATAAAATTTATAATTTAGAAAAGGTGAGATCTGACTTTCATAAATGATTCTTTTCAGTGTGCATAACACCCAATCGTTAGCATATATATGTATGAAAATAAGATGGCAAATAAGAGCAATTTTCATTGAATTTAATGCTTGCTCACTGAGAGTAAGGCTTAGACAGTCAAATCTTCTTTTAATGGTGCTAAGAAAGCTTCAACCACCTAGATTTTAGACCAGTGACCCAAGAATAGAAAGTTGAAATTCATCACTAATTGTTATGTCTGGGATTTGATTTTTCCCTCCTTACAATGACTAAATTAACCTGTTGCTATTTTGTGGACTCTGGTAGAAGACCCAAGACTCCTGCTTTGGAGACAAAGGAGTTTATTACTCACAGCACAGCAAGCCACATGAGGGTCAGCATGATGTGTTGGTTCCCTTTGTTCCAATTCCTGTGTGGATGACGCAGAGAGCCAGATGGATGCTGCACACACAGTGGGTTTATTTGCAGTCAAATGAGATAAAGAAGCATCATGCCCAGAAATGGTCAAGAGGAATCCTGGATTTTCAAAAGAGGTCTATATAACCCCAACTCTTTTCCTCTTGGTCAATACCTAGAAGTCAGCCAAAAATGAACACTTTTCTGAGGATAGTGGCAATTCACTGACCTAACTGCCTTATAAAGTATGTAGACCAGGAGATGGTGAGAGAGAGAGGAGTCAGAAATAGTCTTGAGTTGATTTTTAAGAAGGACTTTACAGTCGCCAATACCAGATACTTGAAGAGGGTAGGGAATGTGGAATGTCCATCAAATACCTTAATAATTGGCCCATTTGGGACTAGCTTTTGTGAGAAAAGGCATGCTATTTTTGAACTCTAGATGGACTGGAAAGCTGAAAACATGGTGCAGTTTAACTGCAAGGCCCACAGTGATGTGGTCAGAGTTTGTGGATCAGATGGGAAACCTGAAAAAGTTTTAACTGGTAAGATACCAATGGTATCTCTGAGAGGGGGTCAAAGATCAATGTATTTAATTTTTCAGGAGTAAACAGGGTCAATGCCCGAAGCAGTGTGGCTTCCTTCTTGCAAGACAAATTGGTCAATGTTGGCAGGAATCACAAGTCCAACAAACAGTGGTAATTTCTGTATCTGAAACACAGAATCCTTTACTGTGTACCCAGCCTATGATGGTGTCTGTGTTGTCATGTCTGGTATGATGATGGGTCCAGGTAGTGATGACAGTGACCTGGGTGGCATTGGGTTTATTAGCTGCTTGATTTCATTTGATCTCATCAGAAAATGGGCCACTACCATGGCCCTATGGAGTAATGTGCCAGTCTGAGGTCTTCTGAGAGGCACACCAGATGGCTAGGCTACTGACAACAGACCAGGAGTCAATAAAACTGTAGCAAGGGGAGGACTGACCAAGGCTATGAGGACTGCTTTGAGTTTTCCCACCAAGATGATTGACCCTGTCTGCTTTTGGTGTTACTTAGCTATCCATAAGGCTGAACAGTAACAACAACCCAATGGACACCATGAGGTGTCAACTTGGCTGAATTATCAGTGCACCAGGCCCAGTTATTTAGGGGAGCCTCTGTGAATCTAGGGCCCCATTTTTCCTGCTGCTTTACTTCAGGCTGTGGAGTGAGGGATATTTTTACCCAAAGGAGAAAATTGCTTTTTCATGTAACACCGAGATGACACTAAGGCCAGACGAGCTGTGCTAATGAATATGCCATTTCCACTTGACTAATGAGGCATATCAGGTCCTGCCCACCTTGTTAGTCTTCAAGTTCAAGCTGACTCGTCCAGAAATAGGGATGTCAAGCTGGAAAGTCACAAGGTCTCAATGAGTAAGACATTCAGTTTGAACAAGTGCTTAGTAGCGGCAGACCAATTGCTCCATTTCAGAAGGGCTGTACTTGGTGGCTTATCAGGCTGATGGCACTGTTTCACTGGAAAATGACCTTGCTGAATTCTCCTGCCTCCTTTGTCTTTAAAATTGTGATTTCTCTTTTTCCTCCTGGGATTTTTTGATTGTTTCTGCTGGAGCACCCTGGAGGAGAAAGTAGTGAAGCAGTCCCTGAGCAGGAGAATTTCCTCTGGCATTTATGACACAGGGAAGTACAGGTATCCAACATGGCATGCCATTATACATCCAGATGTGGGAGCCACAGGAATCAGTACCTTGAGTTAGCCCAGCGCTGTACCCACAATGTCACTTTAACTGCCCTTGGCGACTGTAAGCCCCATCGCAACCCATCAGTTGAATTCGAGTACAGTTTTCCCCTAAGGGAACATAGACCAACAAGGTAACAAGTGTGTAGGTGAAGGGCGACAGCAAGAGCTGCCAGGAGACCACACTATCTCTCAGCAAGGTGTGTTCGTGATGTGCCGGGTGGCAGAGGAGGCTCCCACAGGAGATAGTGAGGTGGCAGAGAGACTTTTTCTCCCTTGGTGTCCCTCACTCCAGAGAGGGAGTCCAAGTGCAGCACTGCTTCCTTCCCAGCATGCCTCTCAGCATCTGAGCCTAGGAGCCCTTTTTGTCCCTGACCACACCGCTGTGGCTCCAAACCTCACAGCTCTCAACATCTTAGGTCCCCCCACACCTGCACTCTGTCCTCATTGCCAGCTAAGTTGGGCTACAGCAAATACACAAATGTAGCTGGCTCTACACTGTTAGGATCGGATTTGCATTTACCTTAAGTTTTAAGCATCATCTCATTTGCAGATCAATGAAACAAACTTCAAGTTTTGGTTCAACCAAAGGTCTTTGTCAAAGAGCAAAGTCACCACTGCTGACACCATTTATTCCAGCTCTGAAGATTCCTCAGCTTCACAACTACAGCCACTTTGCCTTTCAGCCAGAGCTGTGGAGCTTATTGCCCCATTGTCATGGTCACATCCTTTCCTCCTTTTGCCTGGAGGAGAGTGAGCAATCAGTAGGGCATCTGTTGGGCAGCTTGTTTCAACCTTACCTCTCACCACCTGCCTCACTAACAGATACAACGAGGGACCCTAACTCTGCACCCCAGCCCAATCCTTGCCTTTGACTTGGGCAAGAGCACTTATGATGGCATCCCAGGGGGTCCTTCGTTTCCCTGAACCCATCCTTTGGGGTTTTGTCCCACCCCTACCAGAAAGCCATATGTCTCTCAGTATCCTATCCTTGTCATCAAAACTATTGAATCTAGGATTTGATTTTACCCTCCTTACAAGCTAATAAGTTAGCTTGTTACTGATTCAAGGATACTGGTACTAGACTCAAGACTCTTGGGTCAGAGACAAAAGACTTAATATTACAGCACATCAAGTGGCAAGAGCATCAGCATGTTTGCTTTAGTTCCCCTTGATCCGAAGTTCTAGTGGGGGATGCAGAGGGCCTGGATGAATGCTGCCGATACAGGCTGGGTTTGCATTGCAGCTGAGGAACATTTGGAGGAACCTTGATTTTAGAGCAAGCAGTAAGAAGCCTGATTTTTGTCCTGAAGGGAAACTTTACTCCTTTCCTCCCTCAAGGTTATTCATTACAAACACACTGCTATGAAAGGCCTGGGTAAAGAATAGTCAGAGCCTTGCATTCTGGATACGCTCAGTAAGAACCAGTAGGGACACTCAGAGCCAATGGCAATTGCCTCTCCCAGGATTAACATGTTGTGCTACTGATTCCACACTGGATACTCTGCTAAGCACTTTTTCTACCTTATCTCAGTTAATCCACATGGCAACTTTGTGAGTCAGGTACCATTAATATCACCCCCATTTAATGGATGAGAAAATTGACATTCATGGAGTCTAATAGGCCAAAACTGTAAGGGGAGAAACTAACATCCAAACCCAGTTCTCACACCAAGGCTCATTCTTTTATCCACTGTGTTACAATGTCTCTCATGTGTTAAGACTGAAGATATTGTGATGTTTTCAGAGGCTTTTAGTAGATATAAACTTATCCGAGTTGGACACTTACATAAAGACATTTTAATAACTAACAAGTTTAAATACCAACACTGCAAGGGCAGAACACATTTCTGATGAAATTATGGTAGGTAATGTTGGTAGTGTTTGCCTTCTCTGTGTGCATGCTGTTAAAATATCCATATTATATCTGGAAAGGTAGCCATTTGCCTTGGTTTCCACCAGGCTGTCCTAGTTTATACCTGTTGTTCCAATGTATTTATTAATAGTGCTCCCAAGGAATAAGAAAATAATTATTCTTCATGGTTTTTATTGTGAGGGTAGTTTTCTTCATAAATTATTGAAAAGATAAGGGAAAGAAGCTAATTGTAAACTGTATATATCAAAGGAGCATTTTAAAACTTTATATATCAGAGCAGTCTTCTCAAACATTAGTTTGAAAATTTTATCTATTTACTAAACCCAGTATCAGCCTGATTGACATTTCCTAATGTAAATCATTGCTCTTCTGACCACTCCTACCTTGTTTTCCTATTTCCTAATAACTCAGATACTTCCTGTCTACATCCAACAGATGTACTCTGGCCGGTACATCCAGACAATAAATATGTTAGGAAAGAATGAAAGGCCAGTTTCTAACCTTGAAAGTTAGTTATGCATTCCAAAATAGCATTTAGTATTTAACTGACCCCTTGCTCTGTGTATGCCATTAAAAATACTGAATATAAGAAATAAACTTCAGATCAACTCCTATTGATATATACATTACCTAACAACATGCCTACATGTATCTGAAATATTGTAGTGAAACATTCAGAATAATAAGAATGAATTATATTTGAACTTGAATGTAGCTCAAATATACACATCTATATGAATGTACATGTGAAATGAAAATACAAAGAGGTGAATGAAAAAATTAAATTTTTGATAATCTCATTATTGGTAAAATCGCATCAGTTTGTAAAAATGACAAGAATGATAATAAGGACAGCGATAAAAACAGCAGGCACTACTACCAGGAGTTTATCACCTAATCAGGGAGAGAAGACACTCATAAGGAAGGTTATATAAGGTTATATAATCAATCGAGTGTGTGGTTTCCCACAAATGTGCAGATTCCCACTCTGCCTTTGGTTTAATGTTCCCTTTTGTATAGAGAAAACCATATGGAAAGGACCCAGGATGAGAAAGGAGCTGGGAAGTAAAAGTTCCATTCAGTCTGGATATCTGTAACAGAGGGGTGTAACCTCTGGGGTTGTTAATGTGCACACAAGCCTATGGGAGGAAGGATGTGATTTGATAGGTGTTAAAACCCATTTACACTTTCAGCAGATTGGTCCACCTGCTACACAGCAGTATCCTGAGGGAATAGATTGAACAGTGTTGATGGCAGAAGGAGTAAAGACCAAAACATGGAAGTTGTTTTGATAGGATTTCAGATCTATGAGTTAGACACCTCAGGAGGGAGCCTTTAATATTGAAGAGGTTCCAGAGTGAGGATCTGAAGTTCCTCGGGAAGACTGAGAGGGAAGAGTATGAGGGAACAAAAATAGAGATGAGGACTCAGGAAAATAGATGAAGAATACATTTTGCTTAGTTTTCATGCTCAGAGTATCATGAGTTAATCCTGGAAAGAGCATCTGTCTCTCTTTCATTTTCGTACTGACATAACATGCCTTAGATTTACCTATATCTTTCAGGGATAATCATTCAGAGTGCCAAACCCTGTGAATCTCATTAGGCTTTCTCTGAGGAGTTACCCTCTTGAGGGATGAAATGTGTGCTATTTCAGCACCATACTTAGTACTATAATTAAAGTATCAAAATGTACAAGTAGGTAAGCACATGGATCAATAACAGTAGGTCAGAAGTTCCAAAGTATTTGGGTTTATGCTATTTACCTCTTAGGCAAGTCACCTGACCTCTTTACCGGAGTTTTCCCATAGTTAAAACAGGGCAAATCATTCTCTCATACTGTGTTTCACTGGAGTATACTTTGGATACATTATAAAGAACCATGTAGGAGTTCAATATTATAACACTGAACATATGGAATCTTCCTAGATAAACTTCAAACTATTCCATTATTTTCATTTAAAATGCGAAAATTTCACATTCAAAGGGTAATTCAATTACCCTTGCTTTGTGCCATCTCCTCACAATGTTATCATTTCACATATTCTGAAATTAACAGACATACTTCCTGCTGAAGCACAGATATCAGATAAAACAGGGTTATCGACCCTAAAAAGAACAAAGCCCTATACACAAAAGACTTTTTCTCCCAAAGGTAAGAAAATTCGGCTTGAAGGATTGGCAAACACCCAGTACATCACTCAGCATACCTGTATATTATCTTGGTCCATTCTGGCAAGCCAACTAAATGGTGAGACCTGCCCTTTGGAGATTAATTCTGTTTCCTTTCATATTCCACATTGAAGTCTCTCTTTATAAGGTACTTCCAGAACTTCAATTTCCAATTGACACGCGATATTAAAAGCAGTGGATTCACAGGTTTGAATTGCTGTTCTTCCTCATTCTCATGCTTCTTTTCAGAAAACACAAAGAATGACCAACCAATTCAAACAACCATATAATTTACAGATGGAGGTTCTGTAGTGCTTTTGTGGAAGACTTTTGCTTTCCTTGTTGTTAAGTTACTTCTGTTAGGATCATCAAGAGAAGGTAAACTTCTCAAAGAAAATGACAGATAATTAATCTCCCAGGACAAGGAGAATGGAGAACAATTGAAAGAGTGTCTCTTCTCATTATTAGTCATACAGACTTTAATTTTGAAATCCAACGCTATTAGAGCTGAACACATAAGACCCTTTAAGAGAAAAACAAAATAATACACTTTGTGGTATAATTTTGTTCCTGATCATAATCATTGTGGAGACTGTAAATGCCTTTTATAGATTTCATGGTACCTAACATAAAGCAGAGTGTATGATATGTATTTAATACTTATGAAAATTTAGATTCAGACTTAAGTTCATCCTGAATTTTTTTTCTTAAAAACTACAGCTTTTTGTATTTCTAATACGGCTCAAAAATTTTTTGAAGGCCCCACAAGATCAAATTAGTTTTAAATGAGACTCTTCTTCCCACAGAGAGAAAATTTACACAATCATCCAATAGCTGGACTCTGACATATTCATTTGGGTGATCCATTTGTCTGTCCCCAAACTTTATTTCACTTGATATTCACGTGAATAACCCCAAATACACCATATACTCCTCTGCTTGCCCTCCGTGCTAAGTTTTCAGGATTTACTTCAGACCCTGTGACTTCATTCACACACCCAGCTTCTCATCTTAGGGCTAGGTGGAGTCAGATGACACTCCCTGTCTAGGACCACATATATTATGTTCATATTTGGATAGAAAAAGAAAAAAAGCTAAAATAAATTTAGGTGGATGGCAAAAAAATCATAGGAAAATAAAAATAAAGTGATCCGGCGAGCAACTTTCATATATGTTCGTAATAGAAATCTTTAGAAGCCACATTCCACTAATTCTTATTTCTTTTGCCAATAAACCAAAAATAGATGCCCTCCAATAATAATGCTGTTCAGTCAGAATAAAGACAAGAATGGAGTTGTTAGGAGGTCTGACTTTTGAAGCCAAAGTCTGGGTTCTAATCCTGCTTTGTCCTTGTATGTCCTTGGAAGGTTTCTTAACCTACAAATGCTTCAGATTACTCATTTGTAGAATGTGTGTGTGTGGCGGGGAGGTGGGGTGGCATGGGGTGGGGTTACCTACCTTATAGGGCTGTTGTAAGAATTAAGTCAGTTTCACTTAAAACACTTAGCTCAGTGTCTAGTACACAGTTATGTTAACTGTTAGCAATTATCACGTGCATCTTTAGTTCTTTGTGGTTCAGCCTGAATAGTTTCATCAGATCAACAGAAAGGATTGGATAAGTTAACACAACAAATTCCATTTCTTCATGAAAAAAATCAAGAGATTTTTTAATTGATTCAGAATTTTAAAACACAGCTCATACTCTCTGCTTTGAAACTTAGTTAACTTTGTTGGTAATCAAGATATTTACATGTTTAGTCCCTTTCATACTCTTCTAATTACCAAGCTTACCAATTTTAGTCACTTTGATATAGAATGCTGTGAAAATTACTGCATCAGTCTATTCTACACTTTAAACCAATTGACCCAAAGTTAAATTAATTAATTTAAAAACTATTTGCTACAGATATTGTCATAAAAACAGTGGGGCCCACTACTTAAATTGTGACTAAAATATGATTTCAGATATAAATGGGAATTGGTCCTGGGAGAAATTACATTTTAAAATGGTGGCAGAAGTGTGTTGCAGGAAGATAGGACGAATGTGGAACAAAAATTATGGTGGCTTCTCAGAGAACCTGTGACCTGAACATCAGAAGTTTGAGATTTTAGAGGGATGAAATAATAACACATGACCTCTATTCTCAAGAAATTTGCAATTCTATAGTCGTATGTGGGCTTTTACTAGTATCAGGCATGATGCTGATTACTTTCATATATGTCATCTGTCATAGATACTGCCAATTGGTTCACTCAACTCCATTGCAATCCCCTTTGAGCATGCCTTCCTTTACAACAAAGACTGGAAAACTAAAATCTATATTTCTGAATTCCCTTACAGTTAGGAATTTGTAGGTATATAGTTGGGAGGGATTTGGGGGCTTCATTGTTCATCCTGACCATCTAGAATACAAAATTAATTCCCTTGACTTCCCGGAGCTCCTTTATTCTGGCTAGTACTCTATAAATCTCTTTCTGGTTAAACTAGTGTATTAGTCAGGGTTCTGCACAGAAACAGATCCAAAAGGATACACACACACACATTTCATATATATATATATATATATATATATATATATATATATATATGTATTTATATCCATCAAGAGGTAGAAAACAAAAGAAATTTATTTTAAGGAATTGGCTCGTGCAGTTGTGGAGGCTCACTGAGGCCAAGATCTATAGATTTGGCCAGCACAATGGAGACCCAGGAAAGAGCTGTGGTTCTAGTCCAAAGGCCTTCTGCTGGAAGAATTCTCCTTTCTTCTAAGGAGGTTAGTCTTTTTCTATTACACCCTTCAACTTTCTGAATGAGGTTCACCCACAATATGGAGAGTAATTTGCTTTACTTTGAAGTCTACTGATTTAAATGTTAATCTCACCTAAAAAGTACCTTCACAGAAACATCTAGAATAATATTTGACCAAATATCTAGGTACCATGGCCTGGCCAAGTTGACACATATAGTTAACCTTCACAAGTTAGAGTGGATTTTGTTTCCACAGAAAAAAGAAAACTATAATATCACATCATTTTATATAATCCTCACAATAAACTTGTAGGTTAAGGATTGCAATCCTTATTTTACAGATGAGGAAACCAGCTTAGGATAATGTTTTGCACTACACTACGAAGTTAGAAGTAGCTGAAGATGATTTGAAGGCAGAACTTGAGATTCCAAACCCAGTGCTCTTTCAGTTACACCAGCACTGCCAATATATTCGTTTGGGAAGATGAAACTAACCACATGGAAAAATTAAGAGGTAATGCAAGAGCAAGTACTAACCATAAATGTAAAAAGAATGCATATGTCTATTATATGTCTTTAGCTTGGGTCTAGAGCAGAGTTTTATGGTAAAAGTGGAATTTAGGATGAATATTTCCTTGTGTATACACCAAGGCAAGAAGAAAAAATTCCAGACAAAGGAAATCAAACAAGCAAATACAGGGTGTGGATATAGGCACGAATATGTGAAGACTGGTTAGGTATCTGGGCTGACTGGAGAAGTAGCGAGGGAAGAAATTTGATGCCTGGATGGGAACAGATTCTGGGAACATTAAAATCAATAACATAAGTAAACCATTACAGGTTGTTGGGCTGAGAGGCATCTTGATGAATGTGGTGGGCAGCTGTTACTCTTATTCTAGTGGCTCCCAGTCTTCATTTCTAGTCCTGGCATACCAACCCCATATTTCTACCTGATCCCAAAACATGTTTTATTAACCACCTCAAATCTCTCATTCCCAGTGTCAACCATTTTTCTCCCAGACAGGCTCTTTCTTAACAGTGGTATTGCTATTTCTTCCAGTCTCCTGAACTACCTCTTTAATGTTTCCCTCTTTTTATCCCCTAGATCTAACATTCAACAAGGCATTATTTCTTCATTTCAATTTTCACTTGAGAACCTGGTAAGATTTAGTGCACTTCCATGTGCCCAGACTACAATAATAGCTTCCTAACTGATATCTCTGTTTCTAGCATAAAAGAAGGTTGTAGAAAAAATACGCTTATGTTCTCAACACAGCTTGTGACTGGCTCTCCAAATTCTAATGGTTATTTACAGCTTAGGTAGTAAAAGGGCCACCTCTGCTCTAAAGATCTGGCATAATTCTTGGAAAGAAGTGAGTGTATTAGATATATTTCCCAACCCCTGACCCCAGGCAGAATGAATTATTCCCATAGGACTCTAAACTTGCCTAAAAATAGGATATACCACATTGTTTTATAGTCAATTATTTATATGCCTGTCCACACCTAAAGTGTAAGTTTTAATCCAGCACCATACCACTTTTTCACCATTAAGCACAACCTTCTAACCTGTCATATCAAATTTAGACTTCAATATCTATCATTATAATTATTCTGTTACAAACAATTATTTCTTTCACATCTCTTCCTCCATTTTTCTTGGCAAAGCCCCAGCTCTGGTTAAACTTACCTACCTTCCGCTTCCATACATATACCCAAACAACTGAAATTTGCTGAAGAATAATTTAATATCAGCTTGACTAACAGATCTCACTATAAATATAATCCAGTCACTCAACACAACATAGCAGTATTTCTGTATTTTCTTCTTATTTTGTTTACCATCCTCCAAACTGTCGCATGCCTTGAACTCTCTCCTAAAACTGTCCACAATCATTCCCCTCCCGCACATTCAGATGATAAACTTACCTTGTACTTAAAATTTTTTTAAAAAAACGTAGTTTCTCCTCTTCCCTCCACAGATCTACTGATAAAATTGCAGTTGCACAGATACTCCCTTCCTATAATTATGAATAAACTGTCCCTGCTGGAATCCATTAGACACTCTCTTCTTTGCAAGATCTTTGTTCCTGTACTTATTCTTTATCTGCATCAGCAATTTTCTCTTTTATCCTCTCTCTCAACTCCCTCCCTCCTTCTCACTCTATATCTATCATTTCTTACTTTAAAAAAATACTTTCATTGACCCTCCTGCAGTTAACACCCCATTTTTTATGCTCTTCATATCGAAAGTTCTGCCTTCTTTTTTCACCTTGCAATCTCCAACTCAGTCCAATTAAGCTTCTCCTTATACCATTCCAAAGAGATTGCTCTTAATAAGGTAAACAATGACCTCCATAATGCCAAACCCAATGGACACGTCTGTGTTCTTATTTTACTTGACTTCTCAAGAACATTTAATACAACTGATTGCTTCCTGAAATACATTTTCCTCCTAGCCTTACTGAGGGATTATTTTCCTACTCACAGATCACTCTATCTCAGTCTCTTGCTTCTTCCTCCTCCTTAAATCACTCAAATTTTGGAGTGATTTGGGACTCACTGCTGGGTAATGTTTCCTTATCTACACACTCTAAATAGCTTATTTTATCCAGTACCATGGTTTTAAAATATCATCTAGTTAACAACTTGTTCCATATCTATATCTCTAAATCTAGCCTAGTCTTCAAACTCATTTATCTAACTGCCTTTTTAATATCTGTATTTGGATGTCTTTAATACGCTTCTAAAAGTTGACATTATTGTGATAGAACTCCTTATTCCTACCCCATTCACCCTCACAAACATGCTTCTCTTCCCAGTTTCCCCCACCTTAGTGCTGACTTACCATCTAAATAGCTGCGCATGCCCAAAACCCTGAGAAACCATTCTTGATTCATCTTTATTTCTCAACCCCCATTTAATCCATAAGCAAGATTTATAGACCTTCCTAAAAACATACTTCAAGTCTGTTCCCTCCCTGCATCCTCTCTTGCCCCTCCATACTCCATTTCTACACAACACTCAGTAGAAACTTTTCAAACTGTAAACCAGCTTACACTATTCAGTGTTTTACCCTTCATCTTCCCTCAGAACAAAATGCAAAACTTCTCCCTGGCTTACCTATACCATTCATTCCATAACACTCTTGCCATTCGTCCCATAACACTCTTCCCCTCAACCATGATGTTTCCTTCACACTTCGCTTCCTTCTGCTCAAACAAAACAAATGTATTTCTACTTTGAAATTATTTTACTGCTGCACCCTCTGATCTGAGTGCTTCCCCCCAGTCTTCACGTGACCAGTTCTTAATGGCTATTCAAGTCTTGTTTCAAAAGTCACCTCCTCAGAGACCCTTTCTCTGCTCATCAGTGTAAAGTAACCAATAAATTACTTCATATGCAATTATCCTTTTATGATTATTTGCATAGTTTTTTTGAAGTATAATTGCTTTATAATTATGTGCTAGTTTCTGCTTCATAACAAAGTGAATCAGTTATACATATACATATGTTCCCATAGCTCTTCCCTCTTGCGTCTCCCTCCCTCCCACCCTCCCAATCCCACCCCTCGAGGCAGTCACAAAGCGCCAAGCTGATCTCCCTGTGCTATGCGGCTGCTTCCCACTAGCTATCTATTTTACGTTTGGTAGTGGATATATATCCATACCACTCTCCCACTTTGTCACAGCTTACCCTTCCCCTTCCCCATATCCTCAAGTCCATTCTCTAGTAGGTCTGTGTCTTTATTCC
Source organism: Monodon monoceros (assembly GCF_005190385.1). Lineage (NCBI taxonomy): Eukaryota > Metazoa > Chordata > Mammalia > Artiodactyla > Monodontidae > Monodon > Monodon monoceros. Next base: position 69,577,255 of record NW_021703768.1, read on the forward strand.
TGTCTTAGCCCTAGGTTCTTCATGACCTTTTTTTTTTTTCCCTTAGATTCCATATATATGTGTTAGCATACGGTATTTGTTTTTCTCTTTCTGACTTACTTCACTCTGTATGACAGAATCTAGGTCCATCCACCTCATTACAAATAGCTCAATTTCGTTTCTTTTTATGGCTGAGTAATATTCCATTGTATATATGTGCCACATCTTCTTTATCCATTCATCCAATGATGGACACTTAGGTTGTTTCCATCTCCGGGCTATTGTAAATAGAGCTGCAATGAATATTTTGGTACATGACTCTTTTTGAATTATGGTTTTCTCAGGGTATATGCCCAGTAGTGGGATTGCTGGGTCATATGGTAGTTCTATTTGTAGTTTTCTAAGGAACCTCCATACTGTTCTCCATAGTGGCTGTACCAATTCACATTCCCACCAGCAGTGCAAGAGTGTTCTCTTTTCTCCACACCCTCTCCAGCATTTATTGTTTCTAGATTTTTTGATGATGGCCATTCTGACTGGTGTGAGATGATATCTCATTGTAGTTTTGATTTGCATTTCTCTAATGATTAATGATGTTGAGCATTCTTTCATGTGTTTGTTGGCAGTCTGTATATCTTCTTTGGAGAAATGTCTATTTAGGTCTTCTGCCCATTTTTGTATTGGGTTGTTTGTTTTTTGGTTATTGAACTGCAAGAGCTGCTTATAAATTTTGGAGATTAATCCTTTGTCAGTTGCTTCATTTGCAAATATTTTCTCCCATTCTGAGGGTTGTCTTTTGGTCTTTTTTATGGTTTCCTTTGCTGTGCAAAAGCTTTGAAGTTTCATTAGTTCCCATTTGTTGATTTTTGTTTTTATTTCCATTCCTCTAGGAAGTGGGTCAAAAAAGATCTTGCTGTGATTGATGTCATAGAGTGTTCTGCCTATGTTTTCCTCTAAGAGTTTGAGAGTTTCTGGCCTTACATTTAGGTCTTTAATCCATTTTGAGCTTATTTTTGTGTATGGTGTTAGGGAGTGATCTAATCTCATGCTTTTACATGTGCCTGTCCAGTTTTCCCAGCACCACTTATTGAAGAGGCTGTTCTTTCTCCACTGTATATTCCTGCCTCCTTTATCAAAGATAAGGTGACCATATGTGAGTGGGATTATCTCTGGGCTTTCTATCCTGTTCCATTGATCTATCTTTCTGTTTTTGTGCCAGTACCATACGGTCTTGATTACTGTAGCTTTGTAGTATAGTCTGAAGTCAGGGAGCCTGATTCCTCCAGCTCCGTTTTTCGTTCTCAAGATTGCTTTGGCTATTCGGGGTCTTTTGTGATTCCATACAAATTGTGAATTTTTTTGTTCTAGTTCTGTGAAAAATGCCAGTGGTAGTTTGATAGGGATTGCATTGAATCTGTAGATTGCTTTGGGTAGTAGAGTCATTTTCACAATGTTGATTCTTCCCATCCAAGAACATGGTATATCTCTCCATCTATTTGTATCATCTTTAATTTCTTTCATCAGTGTCTTATAATTTTCTGCATACAGGTCTTTTATCTCCTTAGGTAGGTTTATTCCTAGATATTTTATTCTTTTTGTTGCAATGGTAAATGGGAGTGTTTTCTTGATTTCACTTTCAGATTTTTCATCATTACTGTATAGGAATGCAAGAGATTTCTGTGCATTAATTTTGTATCCTGCTACTTTCCCAAATTCATTGATGAGCTCTAGTAGTTTTCTGGTAGCATCTTTAGGATTCTCTATGTATAGTATCATGTCATCTGCAAACAGTGACAGCTTTACTTCTTCTTTTCTGATTTAGATTCATTTTATTTACTTTTCTTCTCTGATTGCTGTGGCTAAAACTTCCAAAACTATGTTGAATAAGAGTGGTGAGAGTGGGCAACCTTGTCTTGTTCCTGATCTTAGTGGAAATGGTTTCAGTTTTTCACCATCGAGGACGATGTTGGCTGTGGGTTTGTCATATATGGCCTTTATTATGTTGAGTAAAGTTCCCTCTATGCCTACATTCTGCAGGGTTTTTATCATAAATGGGTGTTGAATTTTGTCAAAAGCTTTTTCTGCATCTATTGAGATGATCATATGGTTTTTCTCCTTCAGTTTGTTAATATGGTGTATCACGTTGATTGATTTGGGTATATCAAAGAATCCTTGCATTCCTGGAATAAACCCCACTTGATCATGGTGTATGATCCTTTTAATGTGCTGTTGGATTCTGTTTGCTAGCATTTTGTTGAGGATTTTTGCATCTATGTTCATCAGTGATATTGGCCTGTATTCTTCTTTCTTTGTTACATCTTTGTCTGGCTTTGGTATCAAGGTGATGGTGGCCTCATAGAATGATTTTGCGAGTGTTCCTCCCTCTGCTATATTTTGGAACAGTTTGAGAAGGATAGGTGTTAGGTCTTCTCTAAATGTTTGATAGAATTCGCCTGTGAAGCCATCTGGCCCTGGGCTTTTGTTTGTTAGATTTTTAATCACAGTTTCAATTTCAGTGCTTGTGATTGGTCTGTTCATATTTTCTATTTCTTCCTGATTCAGTCTTGGCAGGTTGTGCATTTCTAAGAATTTGTCCATTTCTTCCAGGTTGTCCATTATTAATTAATTAATTATTATTAATTAGTGTATTGTTTAGCCTCCATGTGTTTGTATTTTCTACAGATCTTTTCCTGTAATTCATATCTAGTCTCATAGTGTTGCGGTCCGAAAGATACTTGATACAATTTCAATTTTCTTAAATTTACCAAGGCTTGACTTGTGACCCAAGATACGATCTATCCTGGAGAATGTTCCATGAGCACTTGAGAAGAATGTGTATTCTTTTGTTTATGGATGGAATGTCCTATAAATATCAATTAAGCCCATCTTGTTTAAAGTATTATTTAAAGCTTGTGTTTCCTTATTTATTTTCATTTTGGATGATCTGTCCATTGGTGAAAGTGGGGTGTTAAAGTCCCCTACTATGAATATGTTACTGTTGATTTCCCCTTTTATGGCTGTTAGTATTTGCCTTATGTATTGAGGTGCTCCTATGCTGGGTGCATAAATATTTACAATTGTTATATATTCTTCTTGGATCGATCCCTTGATCATTATGTAGTGTCCTTCTTTGTCTCTTCTAATAGTCTTTATTTTAAAGTCTATTTTTTCTGATATGAGAATTGCTACTCCAGCTTTCTTTTGGTTTCCATTTGCATGGAATATCTTTTTCCATCCCCTTACTTTCAGTCTGTATGTGTCTCTAGGTCTGAAGTGGGTCTCTTGTAGACAGCATATATATGGGTCTTGTTTTTGTATCCATTCAGCCAATCTGTGTCTTTTGGTGAGAGCATTTACATTTAAGGTAATTATTGATATGTATGTTCCTATTCACATTTTCTTAAATGTTTTGGGTTCATTATTGTAGGTCTTTTCCTTCTCTTATGTTTCTTGCCTAGAGAAGTTCCTTTAGTATTTGTTGTAAAGCTGGTTTGGTGGTGCTGAACTCTGTCAGCTTTTTCCTGTCTGTAAAGGTTTTAATTTCTCCATCAAATCTGAATGAGATCCTTGCTGGGCAGAGTAATCTTGGTTGTAGGTTTTTCTCCTTCATCACTTTAAATATGTCCTGCCAGTCCCTTCTGGCTTGCAGAGTTTCTGCTGAAAGATCAGCTGTTAACCTTATGGGGATTCCCTTGTGTGTTTTTTGTTGTTTTTCCCTTGCTGCTTTTAATATGTTTTCTTTGTATTTAACTCTTGACAGTTTGATTAATATGTGTCTTGGCAGGTTTCTCCTTGGATTTATCCGGTATGGGACTCTGTTTACTTCCTGGACTTGATTAACTATTTCCTTTCCCATGTTAGGGAATTTTTCAACTATAATCTCTTCAAATATTTTCTCAGTCCCTTTCTTTTTCTCTTCTTCTCCTTGAACCCCTATAATTCAAATGTTTGTGTGTTTAATGTTGTCCCAGAGGTCTCTGAGACTGTCCTCAGTTCTTTTCATTCTTTTTTTCTTTATTCTGCTCTGCAGTAGTTATTTCCACTGTTTTATCTTCCAGGTCACTTATCCGTTCTTCTGCCTCAGTTATTCTGCTATTTATCCCATCTAGAGTATTTTTAATTTCATTTATTTTGTTGTTCATCATTCCTTGTTTCATCTTTAGTTCTTCTAGATCCTTGTTAAATGTTTCTTGCATTTTGTCTATTCTATTTCCAAGATTTTGGATCATCTTTAGTATCATTATTCTGAATTCTTTTTCAGGTAGACTGTCTATTTCCTCTTCATTTGTTAGGTCTGGTGGGTTTTTATCTTGCTCCTTCAACTGCTGTGTGTTTTTCTGTCTTCTCATTTTGCTTATCTTGCTGTGTTTGGGGTCTCCTTTTGGCAGGCTGCTGGTTCGTAGTTCCCGTTGTTTTTGGTGTCTGTCCCCAGTGTCTAAGGTTGGTTCAGTGTGTTTTGTAGGCTTCCTGGTGGAGGGAATAGTGCCTGTGTGCTGGTGGATGAGGCTGGATCTTATCTTTCTGGTGGGCAGGTCCACGTCTGTTGGTGTGTTTTGGGGTGTCTGTGGACTTATTATGATTTTAGGCAGCCTCTCTGCTAATGGGTGGGGTTGTGTTCCTGTCTTGCTAGTTGTTTGGCATAGGGTGTCCAGCACTGTAGCTTGCTGGTCATTGAGTGAAGCTGGGTGCTGGTGTTGAGATGGAGATCTCTGGGAGATTTTCGCCATTTGATATTATGTGGAGCTGGGACGTCTCTTGTGGACCAGTGTCCTGAAGTTGGCTCTCCCACCTCAGAGGCACAGCACTGACTCCTGGCTGCAGCACCAAGAGCCTTTCATCCACACGGCTCAGAATAAAAGGGATAAAAAGTAGAAAGAAAGAACTGGTAGAAGTAGAAAGAAAGAAAGTAAGAAAGTAGGGAGGGAGGAAGGAAGGAAGGAGGGAAGGAAAGAAAGAAAGAAACAAGATAAAGTAAAATAAAATAATATAATTTAAAATAAAGTTATTAAAATAAAAAATAATTATTAAGAAAAAAATTTAAAAAAAAAAAACACGGACGGATAGAACCCTAGGACAAATGGTGGAAGCAAAGCTATACAGACAAAATCTCACACAGAAGCATACACATACACACTCACAAAAAGAGGAAAAGGGGAAAAAATCATAAATCTTGCTCTCAAAGTCCACCTCCTTAATTTGGGATGATTCGTTGTCTATTCATGTATTCCACAGGTGCAGGGTACATCAAGTTGATTGTGGAGCTTTAATCCGCTGCTCCTGAGGCTGCTGGGAGATATTTCCCTTTCTCTTCTTTGTTCTCACAGCTCCCGGGGTTCAGCTTTGGATTTGGCCTCGCCTCTGCATGTAGGTCGCCAGAGGGCGTCTGTTCTTCGCTCAGACAGGACGGGGTTAAACGAGCAGCTGCTTCGGGGACTCTGGCTCACTCTGGCCGGGGGGGAGGGAGGGGCACAGAGTGCGGGGCGAGCCTGTGGCCGCAGAAACCAATGGGATATTGCACCAGCCTGAGGCGTGCCGTGTGTTCTTCCAGGGAAGTTGTCCCTGGATCACAGGACCCTGGCAGTGGTGGGCTACACAGGCTCCTCGGAAGCAGGGTGTGGTTAGTGACCTGTGCTTGCACACAGGCTTCTTGGTGGCAGAAACAACAGCTCTAGCGTCTTATGCCCGTCTCTGGGGTCCGCGCTTTTAGCCGCGGCTCGCGCCTGTCTCTGGAGCTCCTTTAAGCAGCGCTCTTAATCCCCTCTCCTCGCGCACCAGGAAACAGAGGGAAGAAAAAGTCTCTTGCCTCTTCGGCAGGTCCAGACTTTTCCCCGGACTCCCTCCCGGCTAGCTGTGGTGCACTAACCCCCTTCAGGCTGTGTTCACGCCACCAACCCCAGTCCTCTCCCTGTGTGCTCCGACCGAAGCCCGAGCCTCAACTCCTAGACCCACCTGTCCCAGCGGGTGAGCAGACAAGCCTCTCAGACTGGTGAGTGCCGGTCGGCACCAAACCTCTGTGCCGGAATCTCCCCGCTTTGCCCTCCGCACCCCCGTTGCTGCGCTCTCCTCGGCGGTTCCGAAGCTTTCTCCCTCAGCCACCCGCTGTCTCCACCCGCAAAGGGGCTTCCTAGTGTGTGGAAACCTTTCCTCCTTCACAGCTCCTTCCCCGAGGTGCAGGTCCCGTCCCTATCCTTTTGTCTCTGTTTATTCTTTTTTCTTTTACCCTACCCGGGTACGTGTGGAGTTTCTTGCCTTTTGGGAGGTCTGAGGTCTTCTGCCAGCGTTCAGTAGGTGTTCTGTAGGAGTTGTTCCACGTGTAGATGTATTTCTGGTGTATCCGTGGGGAGGAAGGTGATCTCTGCGTTTTACTCTTCCGCCATCTTCCTGGAAGCCTCCTGCATAGTTCTTAACATCTGATTTTTCTTATTTAATAATTCATCTATCCATTCATTCATTCTTTCATTTTTGTATTGTCCCCGTACTAGAATGTAACCTTAATGGGAGTTTTTTTCATATCTGGCCTGTTCCCTGCTATATCCCTATTGCCCAATAAAGTGATTGGTGTATTATAAGAATTCAATAATTGAGGTGAATGAATGAATAATGTGATCTGTGGTAGTCATTGATGCTCATGACAGAATTAAACTTCTTGGATCTTTGTAGTTGGATGTGGACTTATAACTAGTTTTTGCCAAACAGTTGCGAGCAGTAGTAGTATGTGTCCCTTCTGGGTCAGAACATTTAATGTCAGTGCAAAAGCCTATGTGAATATTTGGGTAATCTATCGGCCTGTCTGGGAGTGAGGACTATGACGACATAGGAACAGAGCTTCCAACCATCTCACAGTAGACAGATACCGTGAGCAAGAAGTAATCTTTTGTTGCTCTAAGTTATTGAGATCTTGAGCTTTACGTTACATTGAATAATTTAGGTTGTCCTGATAAATAAAAGAGCTACCTTTGTATCTTCATCAATAAGCTCAGTGTAAGCGTGCTATATACAACAGGGGTGTAGGGGCACTGACCCTCCTCACAGTTGAAAATTTGCCTATAACTTTATATTCTGCCCTCCTTATCTATGGTTCCACATCCCCAGATTCAACCAACTATGGATTGTGTAGTACTGTGTACTATTTAGGGAAAACAAGCTGTGTATAAGTGAAACTGCACAGTTCAAACCCATGTTGTGTGCGGTTTGTATGTATATATATATATATATATATATAGAGAGAGAGAGAGAGAGAGAGAGAGAGAGAGATATTTTTTTTTTCCTTCAGCCGGTTTCTTTATCTGTACATTTGGAGAAATAACCCTTACTTTTCAGGGTATTTGCCAGGAGCAATGTAAACCAAAGCTAACATTTATTAAGCACTTAACATGTGCCACACAGAGTGCTAGGTAAGCTCTTGGTAAGTAAGTATCTTGTTTATTTTTCACAACAGCCTTTTGAGGTCTGTACTATTACTCTGTCCATTTTACAGGTTAAGAAACTGAGGTACAGAGAGATTAGTTAACTTGCCTAAGATCACACAGCTAGTAAGTGGTGGAGTTGGGAGTTGGGATCTAAACTTAAGCAATTTGTCTCAAAAGCCTGTGATTTAACAAAAGATAAAAATCTATAAAGCAGTTATCACATTGCCTGGCACACATTAGTTTTTCAATTGGTAACTATAATTTAACAGTGCATTGAATTTATAAAAAACTACACAAATGCAAAGTGGTTTTTTTGTTACCTTAAAGGCTTTGTCTTTTTCTCATCACTTAGCAAAAATTGTCTAAAAAGCTGTGCTTGTAGGAGAAGGGAATGAGGTTTATTATTTACCTGGTTACTTCGATCAAGGTAGACAACCACATTTGACAATTTTGGCTCCAGCTGATTTATTTTAGGAGACCTAGTACAAACTTTAAATATGGGTCTTTTTAGGAAATCAATCCGTTACATGCAGTATATAAGTACGTACTAACTTCCCAGAAGTATATTGAGCATTGCGGGATCAAGTTGGAATTAAAACTTGAGAACAAGTAAAATTACTAAAGGACACTATAGGTCTGCATTTTTTAATGTCATTTGATATAGATAGACAGTAAATCTCATGAAAGTTTAGAGAAGAGAGATCACTGGATTCCCCTATTAGAAGTTTGATATGGATGTTTCTAACTTTACACAGTTGTATCACAATTAAATTAATGTAGAAATCAATAAACCTTTAAAGGAATTCTACTTGATCACTAAAAAGATTCTAAATAAAATCCTTCATGTTGTAAATTAAAATCCAGGTTTTAGACAAACATAATAGAGTTGAAAAACATCTATTGTCAGAATAGGGTATAGCTTTATATACATCAGTTTTTATTTGCATGAGGAGTAACTATAACTTTTAATATGAATATTTCATTCAACATAAATTCTGAATGTTAAAACATATATATTATTGATCACAAATTTCCTAGTATGATCAGATAAATGTCTGGAAAAGATGAAATAAATTTAGGAAATTCTTTCATGGAAAAGGAACTCTGTGATGACATAATGTTGAGTATTTAGCAACGTGAATATATTGAAATTGAATCGGACAAAGGTCACTCCTGCTGTTGAGCCATATGAGAGACCCTTAAGGAAGGAATTGCTGCTGGTGGTGTTTATCTTAACTACAGAAACCTGACTGTGCTATATATATTAACATTGACTTTTGAAAACATAGTTGCTAAATTTCAAACAAAAGTAGAACACCTGCTTGCTAGAATTTTATCACTTTTTTTTTAATTATGGAAAGCTGTCATATGTATAAATTCTTGAGAAGCTAGATGAAAATTTGAGTGAACTTGAAATCAGTCTCCCATTTTTTTAAGAGTGAACTGCATTGGAACAGGCAACACAAGATTAGGCTTAAGACATGAGGTTACAGATGAAGGTGAAGATGAGCAAAAATCATAAAGCGCACAAAGGAGGAAAGGGAAATGAAAGAAAGAAGAAAAATGGCTGGAATAAATGTCACATTTGATATTAATCATTCTTATGTCTTAATTTGATTACTCAGGAATGTTCAAATCACTGTACCACCTTCTCAAACTTGAAAAAAATGTGCATGCCTTTTGCTAGGGTTTCGGGGGTTAATTTTCAGCATCTCAGAGAACAGGTCTTCCTCTCCCACCTTTTCTTCCCGTAATACTTTGTATGACTCATTCGCCAGTTCAAGAGTGCTGTGAAAATACTGTTTATGCATATGGAAAGCTGGTGTGAAACTTTAAAAATAGAAAGCTATTTCAAGAGTCAAAACATCTGTAAAGTGTAAAGTCTCCTTTGGAATTTCTTAAAATGGTGGCAGAGAAAGGATTTAACTAAAAATGTTAAGTACAGATTGAAAGCTAAAGTAGTTAATGTAATAAGTGTAATATTGTAATTATTGATATAATATTGAATGAGGTCTATCGGTCAAGACAGGGGATCCTGACTACAGAAACAAAGGTACTAGATATCCAATAAATATATGTAGATGATGGGGCCCTGGGTAGATGCCTCTTTCAATCCAGGCTCTAGCCATCATTACATAAGAAATAAATTTTTTAAAAATGTTTGAACAAGGAACTACCTGTGTCCCTACTCTACCGCTCAGCTTATGAACCCAGTAAGTTTTATTGATTATCCCTGCCATACATGAAAATCTCCATTCTTTATCAACCTAAACAAGCTAAGAACCAGGAGAGAGATTTGTTGCTTATTTCCATTGGGTAAACAGAGATAGAAAGAAAAAGGAACAATAGAACACTTTTACAGAAAACAAAGCTTTGTTCTTCATTTGTCCCTACCTAGATATCATTGACTTTTAGGGAGAAAGTTAATAGATCTTAATTACAATTTTTTTTTTTTTGTGGTACGCGTGCCTCTCACCGCTGTGGCCTCTCCCGTTGCGGAGCACAGGCTCCGGACGCGCAGGCTCAGCGGCCATGGCTCACGGGCCCAGCCGCTCTGCAGCATGTGGGATCCTCCCAGACCAGGACACGAACCTGTGTCCCCTGCATCGGCAGGCGGACCCTCAACCACTGCGCCACCAGGGAAGCCCTACAATTTTAAATTCAAATACAAGACCAAAACTTTTAAAAGAAGAAATGCTTTAGGCTGCCTTAGGCTACTTAAGACCTTGTAGTGCATTTCTCTGGAGAGCCAATGATCTATTTCTGATAACTGAGGAAAATCAATGTACTGGTTACATAATCATATGAGTAAGACTGATTTCTTATGATGACACAGCACTTAAGTAACTTGTATGAGGTCCCTCAAATAAAGTTCTATGTGAGACTTAGCCCCCAAACTCTGGTCCTCAGTAGCATCCCTGTCTGAATGAACTATCTCTCCACAAGCAGGCAGCTTTCCATCAATTATGAGTGCTCTGAAAGAAGAAAATACAAGGTCTAGGCCAAACCTTTCATTTCCCTTGGGAAATTTCCTCAGTGAAAGTAGAACTGGTTGATGATTAAGTTTATGTCTAAATATCACTTGTGCCTGGAAACACTGTAGAAAATTCCATTACAGCAAGCTCAGATATCGATGTGGCCACCACAGAAAGATGCCAATTAAAACCATGTAATGTCTCCCACTTAACAGCTTTTCTTCCCAGAGGGGAAAAAAGTACTTTATATATGCTCCACCCTGGGTTACTGATAGAAAGGATTAGTGTCACACAGATTTCATAGTTTCTGTTGATTTCTTGAATGGAAATCACAGATGTTGTTAATGAACCTGCATGTGGGTATACACACAAGGTAACCCCACAGCATCTCCCTTGGGGTGAAATGTAAGCTTTTCTGGTCTGAAGTTAGCTTACATGTGCCTGTCAATGGCAACAGGGTGCCGCAGTTTGGGAAAGTTTTATCTAGCTATTAAGAAAAATATTCAGTTCCAACCTTGGTTAACTCCCTCAAAATGAAGGATAAAGAGTTTTAATTAAGACTTTTTTATGTCTATGCAATAAAATATATAGAACATAATAACATCCAGAGAGAAAAAAAAATAAGCATGTTTGTTATTGATCTATCTCCATCTCTAAGAGATAGTATCAGCAAAAAAAAATCTTGTTAGCACCATTTGCTTTAAAATTCTTATGATATAATTGCCTATGGTTTGTAAAAATAATAAATAAACCTAAATAACTGTTAGTAAGTATAAATTACTTCTTTGATTCAAATACTTTAAAGTACTCAAAGTACCAAGGTTGATTATTTTTTAGAACAAAGATAGACTAAAAGCTTTTGTCTGATTAATCTGAAAAAAAAAAAAAAAATGGCAAAGATGAACATCCAGGTCCAGGAAGCATAAAGACCTAAACAGGACCAACCCAAAGAGAACCACATCAAGACACATTGTAATTGAAATGACAAAAATTAAGGAAAAAGAATATTAAAAACAGTAAGGAAAAAGCAACAAGTTACAAAAAAGGGAACTCCCATAAGGTGATCAGCTGACTTTTCTGCAGACCCTCTGCAGGCCAGAAGGGAGTGGCACCATATATTTAAAGTGATGAAAGGGAAAACCCTTCAACAAAGAATATTCTACCTGGCAAGGTATTCATTCAGATTTGATAAAGAGATCAAAAGATGTACAGACAAGCAAAAGCTAAAAAGCTAAAAGCTTCAGCACCATGAAGCCAGCTTTATAAGAAATGTTAAGGGAATTTCTCTTAGCAAAAAAGAAAACACCACAAATATAGACATAAAAATTACAATAGTAAAAATGTCATTGGTAAAGACAAACAAAGGTAGAAAATTAACCGTTGTATAAAGCTAGTAGGAAAGTTAAAAAACAAAAGTAGTAAAATCATCTATATCCACAATAAGTAGTGAAGGGTTAAACAAGACAAAAATACATAAAATATGATGTCAAAAACAGTTAACAGGATAGGGGAGTAAAAATGCAGGATTGTTAAAATATATGCGAACTTAAGAGATCAGCAACTTAAAATAACCATATAGATGTAGATATAGATATAGATTGCTATATATGTTTCATGATAACCACAAACCAAAAATCTAGAATAGATACACAAAAAACACCTGGAGACAAATAAAAATGCAAACGCAATGATCCAAAATCTGTGAGATGCTGCAAAAGCAGTTCTAAGAGGGAAGTTTATAGCAATATAAGTCTACCTCAGGATACAAAAAAAGGAAAATCTAAAGCAACCTAACTTATACTATAAAAAGAAGGAACTATAAAAAGAAGAGCAAGCAAAACCTAAAGTTAGTAGAAGGAAAGAAATCATAAAGATCAGCACAGAAATAAATGAAATAGAGGCAAAAAAAGAGAAAACTTTAATGAAACTAAGAGCTGATTCTTTGAAAAGATAAGAATTGATAAACCTTTAGCCAGATTGATCAAGAAGAAAAGAGGGCTCATATCAATGAAATCAGAAATAAAAAAAGTGAGGTTACAACTGACATCACAGAAATACAAAGGATCATAAAAGATTACAATAAACAATTATATGCCAATAAAGTGGACAACCAAGAAAAAAAAGGACAAATTCCTAGAAATGTACAATCTCTCAAGACTGAACTAAGAAGAAATTGAAAATAGGAACAGACCAATCACCAGTAATGAAATTAAATCAGTAATTTAAAAGCCTCCCAACAAACAAAAGTCCAGGACCAGATGGCTTCATAGGTAAATTCTGCCAAACATTTAGAGAAGAGTTAACACCTATTCTTCTTACACTATTCCAAAAATAATTGCAGATGAAGGAACACTTCATCACTGATGAACGTGCAAAAACCCTCAACAAAATACTAGCAAACAGAATTCAATAATACCTTAAAAGGACCATACACCATGATCAAGTGAGATTTATCCTAGGAGTGCAAGGATGCTTCAATATCTGCAAATCACTCAGTGTGATACACCACATCAACAGACTGAAGAATAACATCTCAATAGATGCAGAAAAAACCTTTGACAAAATTCAACATTCATTTATGATAAAAACACTTAATAAAGTGAGCATAAAGAAAACATACCTCAACATGATTAGGGCCATTTATGACAAGCTCACAGTTAACACTACACTCAATGGTGAAACACTGAAAGCATTTCCTCTAAGATCAGGAACAAGATAAGGGTGCCCACTCTTGCAATCAGACAATAAAAAGAAATAAAAGGAATTCATCTTGGAAAGGAAGAAGTAAAACTGTCACTGTTTGCAGATGACATGATACTATACACAGAATATCCTAAAGTCACTACCAAAAAACTACTAGAGGGCTTCCCTGGTGGCTCAGTGGTTTAGAGTCCGCCTGCCGATGCAGGGGACACGGGTTCGTGCCCCGGTCCGGGAAGATCCCACATGCCGCGGAGTGGCTGGGCCCGTGAGCTATGGCCGCTGACCCTGTGCGTCCAGAGCCTGTGCTCCGCAACGGGAGAGGCCACAGCGGTGAGAGACCCGCGTACCACAAAAAAACAAAAAAACAAAAAACTACTAGAGCTCATCAATAAATTTGATAAAGTTGCAGGATACAAAATTAATATGCATAAATCTGTTGCCTTTCTATGCATTAACAGTGAACTATCAGAAAGAGAAATTAAAGAAACAATATTATTTACAGTCTTATCAAAAAGAATAGAATACCTAGGAAGAAATCTAACTAAGGAGGTAAAAGACCTGTTCTCAGAAAACAGTAAGGCACTCATGAAAGAAATTGAAGACAACATAAACAGATGGAAAGATATACTGTGATCGTGGACTGGAAGAATTAATATTATTAAAATGACCATAGTACCCAAGGCAATCTACAGATTCAATGCAAGCCCTATAAAAATGCCAATGGCATTTGTCACAGAAGTAGAACAAATATTCTAAAATATGTATGGAACTAGAAAAGATCCTGAATATCCAAAACAATCTTGAGAAAAAAGAATAAAGCTGGAGATATCATGCGTCCTGATTTCAAACCATACTAGAAAGCTCAGTAACCAAAATGATATGGTACTGGCACAAAAAGAGACACGCAGATCAATGAAACAGCATAGAGAGCTCAGAAATGAACCTATACTTATATGGGAAGTTAATCCGCAGCAAAGAAGGCAAGAATGTACAATGGGGAAAAGACAGCCTCTTCAAAAACAGTGTTAGGAAACTGGACAGCTATATGTAAAAGAACCAAACTAGACTACTCTCTCACACTGTACACAAAGATAAATTTAAAATGGATTAAAGACTTAAATGTAAGGCCTGATATCATAAAATTTCTAGAATAAAACACAGACATTATGCTCTTTGACATTGGTCTTAGTAATATTTTTTTGGATATGTCGCATCAGGCAAGGGAAACAAAAGCAAAGATAAACAAATGGCACTACATCAAGCTGAAAAGATTTTGCACAGCAAGGGAACCTATCAAAAAAATGAAATGACCACCTACTGAATGGGGGAGATATTTTCAAATGATACACCTAATGAGGGATTAATATCCAAAATATACAAACAACTCAGAAACTCAACAGCAAAAAAAAAAATAACTCAATTAAAAAATGGGCAGAATATCCAAATAGACCATCCAATCTAAACATTATCAGTCATTATCTTTATATCACCTTTTGTTTCTTATTTACTATTACATCTCCACAGTATTGCCAGTCACATGGTGGGATGGGTACTCAGTAAACATAAATTGAATGAATGATGGCGTTTGGTTTGTGTGCATGTACAAGAGCTCAATTGATATTTTCTTAAGCAAAGAAATTATTTTTTTACTTTTTTAAGTTTAAAAATTTTATTTATTTATGAAAATATAGTTGATTTACAATATTGTGTTAGTTTCAGGTGTACAGCAAAGTGATTTGGTTATACATATACATATGCATATATTCTTTTTTTCTATTCTTTTCCATTATAGGTTATTACAAGATATTGAATATAGTTCCCTGTGCTATACAGTAAATCCGTGTTGTTTATCTACTTTATATATAGCAGTGTACATCTGTTAATCCCATACTCCCAATTTACCCCTCCCCACACCCTTCCCCTTTGGTAACCACAAGTTTTTTTTCTAAGTCTGTGAGTCTGTTTCTGTTTTCTAAATAAGTTCATTCGTATTGCTTTTTAGATTTCACATATAAATGATATCATATAATATTCATTTTTCTCTGTCTGACTTCACTTAGTATGATAATTTCTAGGTCCATCTATGCTGCTGCAAATTCCTCTCTTTTTGAAGTTTCCTTTAACAGGATTAAAGTTAATTACTTAATGTATTCTATTTCTCTGTGGGCATGAAGATAGAAAGAAAAGGCAAATAATTCCACAAATGCTTCTCTGCAGTTTTTTTCCATTCATCATTTTCATTTTAGATCTTTTATTTCAGCTCTTTTTTTTTTTCAGATAAAGACAAGCTGTCAAGTATATAGTGTTTGATAACACAGTCTTTCATTTGGATTGCTTTAAGGCCAATTAAAAGGAAATAACAACTGTCAGATTTCATTTCCCAAAGTAACAGGTCATAGTTCTATGTTGTTTTATGGTGTATACAGTTGAATAAATATACATATTTTAGTTTTAAAATTAATGTTTGGAAAACATGTTTTCTAAAGACCATTATGCTTACTATGAATTATGCCAATATTTTAACTAAAAGTTACTATAGAAATTGAATAGGAACTTGCTTTTAAATGTTAGGGTTTCTGCTAATATGCAAACAGGTTTTCCACAACAAGGTTAACTTTAGGTCACATTGTTTGAAAAGCAGACAACACGATTTCAGCTCTTTTATAATTCAGTTCGGCATTACCAGCAAGAAACCCAACCCACCACTGAGCATTTGGTATCTACCGCCTCAGCACTCACAGTCCAATGAGAATCTCTGCTGAAATGTTCTACATCTACTTTCTTTTGCCTCTCACCACTCTTGCTCTCTTTACCTTAGGATATTATTTTGGAAGATTCAATACGAGGTATTCTCTAAGCTTCTTGAGAGACTCAAATGCAAATATATATATATATATTTATATATATATATAGACACTGTACTTTATTTTAAATCTGATAAAAAATCTGACACTTCTGTTTTACATTTATTTCTTTATCATGATTAATAATGGTATTTTACTTTTCAAAGTTAAAAAAAAGAACTTTACCAAATTTACAAAGATAGCAAGGAAAATGTTTATTCATTCCAAAATGTGTTGATAGATATATTAAGGGATTATAAGGCGCTGAGTGCTGTGGGGAGTACAGATGTGAATTTTATATGGTTTCCTTATGTTGTTTTCCATATTGTTTATTATTATATAAAGAAATGATATGTAAATAATTAACTATAATGTGACATAAAGTAATCTGATTTCTTCTGCATCTTTCCAGATGCAGTTGAATGTGAATGAAGACAATCACAGAATCAAATAGAGAGATTTCTCTTTCAAGTCTCAGTTGGGCACAGAGTAGTGCCCCATGAAATAATCTGCTTCTGTGATAAGCTTACTTTCCCACTTTCAGAGACAATTCTTTTATACATCCTCTTTCCTCCAGTCTTCAGGTCTACTTTCTGCACTTCTCACACTGGAACTAGCACTTCATTGACAAGATAGAAGTTATTAGATTCTAGATCTCTCACATTCCCTCTACGAAATGTATGCTTTACTGGCATGTGCAACTTTTCTTTTCTTCATAGTAGAATTGAAGACTTCTTTCCTCCTAGCTAATGCCAGTACCTCCTTATCCTCTGGGTCTAATTCTTAGAGTCTTTTTGAATACTGTGCTGCCTTGATTC
This sequence comes from Monodon monoceros, assembly GCF_005190385.1. Classification (NCBI taxonomy): domain Eukaryota; kingdom Metazoa; phylum Chordata; class Mammalia; order Artiodactyla; family Monodontidae; genus Monodon; species Monodon monoceros. The sequence continues at coordinate 69,593,982 of NW_021703768.1, forward strand.
CTCCTTCCCCCTTGCATCATTGACCTTCCCCTTGACTGGATCATTCCTATTAATGGATGTGTTCTTCCATATTAAAAAAGAGAAATCTCCCTCAACACCACATTGTGCACTAACTTCTGCCAATTTTTCAGTTTTCCTCTACAGTTAAACTGAATTTTTTCTTCATTTTCTGACTTTCAATTCATAATTCTACCTGTTAGAATCTTGCTTCCACTCCCAACATTCCCTGTCCAATGCCCTAGTCAGAGTTCCAGATGATTTCCGTATGGCCAAAATTACTGAATACTTTTCCATGTTTTCTTAGCCTCTCAGCAGCATTAGACAGTAGTTAACAGTCACTCCTTCTTCTGCAAAACCAAACTCTTCTTTCTTCTTACCTTACTGGTCCTTTCAGAGTCCTCTTCTTTCCTCTCCTCTCTACATATCTCCCTGTGTGTTTGCCTCTATTGTCATAGCTTTTTAAATTATTTACATACCATCAATTCCCATATTTATAATCCCAGCCTTGACTCTCCCCTCTGAGATGCCAGCTCTTACCCAGTTGCCTTCCCGTTCCATCAATTTGGATCTCTAATAGACATTTCAAGCTTAATAGGGCCTTAAATGATTTCTTGATTTTTACCATAAAATGTTTTCTTTCCTAGCCTTCCTCATTTGGCCCAAGCCAAAAAAAAATACAATTATGTTTGATTCCTCCTATTTATTCATGTCCATCTCCAATTCACAAATAAAACCAGTTTATTCTACTTCCAAATTATATATACAATATGCCTACTTCTCTCCTTTTCCATTGATTTTACTCTGGTCCAAGTTATCATTGTCTCTTCCTTAGACCATTGCAACCAGCCTCACATCTGCTCTACTTCTGCTGTAAAGCCCTTCTGCAGAACAGGGAGAATAATGTTCTTCTGATCTTACTTGTATAGTTCCTCTCCCCCAACACAGAATGGTGGTGGAAAGGAAAGAATCATTAGAAGGGGATTTCAAAGATACTTAACATTTTGGTGCTGGAAAGTTGGAAAAAAAAATTTTTTTTTTCCAGAACAGAGCAGCATTAACAAAGACATGGAAATGAATAAGCATAAGAAGGTACTTACAGATGAGTGAGTAGTTCTATTTGGTTATATCAGAGAGCACATTAGAATAAGTAGTAGGTAATAAGGTCAGGGTTGGAGCCAGATGGAGATCCTCTGATTTGCTAGGTATTTGGAATTTGTTAAGATTTTTTTTTTTTTGCGGTACGCGTTGCGGAGCACAGGCTCCAGACGCGCAGGCTCAGCGGCCGTGGCTCACGGGCCCAGCCGCTCCGCGGCATGTGGGATCTTCCCGGACCGGGGCACGAACCCGTGTTCCCTGCATCGGCAGGCAGACTCTCAACCACTGCACCACCAGGGAAGCCGTAGGTATTTGGAATTTGATTGGTAATTTCATTTTATGCTCATTATTGAAAAATAAATGAAGCCAATTTTCTGTTTGTGATTGACAAGCAAATATAATAATGTAAAATGCATGGAAAGTATGTATTTAAAGTGATAAGCCAGTCAAATGAACTTGTCATGCCTCAAGTATGTGTCTTTATCTCATAAATCATTGCACTGGCTTTTGCTTTTGAAATTAGTAGATGGCAAAAATGAGAGTAGATATCTGTTTCACCCATTTTTTAAAGAGGAAGAAAATCATATTTCTAACTGGCACAATTAAAAATCCACTGCCAGCCTGCTTCCCATGCATTTTTTTGTTTGTGAGATTCTTCTCCTTTTGATTAGAAATTTTGTGGTGGAGGCTATATCCTGCATTTTATACACTTTTAATAAATAAATATACAAATAACCTTTCAAATAACCTTTCAATGATGCAAAACTCAACATCTTGATTTAGGGCTCAGATGCCTGCTCAGTTTTCAAAAGTGATTATGTACTATGTTGCACTCTTGCCCAGTCCACAATGTCTAGAAGGACAGAGGGAAGTCTAGAAGTGAGAGAAGTGCAAATGTCTCCCAAATTGGACTCAGAAGTTTACTCTCAGCTTTGCTCCTAGGGCTTATGCCCAACGTATATCACTATTGACCACCATTACCCCTATTCTTCAGATTTCAAAGATTTTGGAAAAGGGAAAGTCATTTCACCTTAAAATAAATATTGGGACTAATTAATTAAGGGAGACATTCTGAATTGAGCACCAGGGCATCTGTGATTGTTGTGTAATAATGTGTGATGTAAATATATTGTAAATGAGTAACTGAGTTAGGCATCAAGTCAATTCACAGCCTTTTGGGCAGTAAAGCAATTAACACTTTGGAGGTCTGGGGCCAAGAGGTGTCCTTTGGGAGATAGGCAATCAATTGGCCTGTGAGTCTGCTCAATAATTCAAGGATTCCAATTAAACATTTTAAGAAAGTCAATTTAACTTCAAATAACTGTATTGGCAAGACTAGGTGTATGCAAGCTGCTAAAGTCAATATATGCCATGGGGCTGTTTTCACAATTGGAAGAATATATATATAAAAAGAAAAACACTGTTCTCTATAACCTCAGGTTCTATGGAAACATGTACCCTCTCCTGCACAAGATACATTCTTTAAAGTCTAATAAGTTCCAAGTTCTTTTCCAAGATGAATTTCACTTATCTCCTCTATCCAAGCTTCATATATACATTTTGAAGATAGATAAGATTGATAGGTAGACAGATAGATAGATAGATAGATACATAGATAGAGATCACAGCTATTTTAACTATATGTAGATGGAATTTCAATTTTCTGATTCCATGTTCCTATAGAGATGAGGGGGAAAACAAATGAATAGCAGGTATATCAACTAAAATATCTTTTAAAAAGAATAAAAAGTAATGAATATCTGGGATTCCCTTGTGTTCAAAGCCCCCTCCCAGCCACCACCACCATTTTTAACCAGTTCTTACATACCAAGTATTAATTCTTAAATTTTTAATCATTTTTATAGTTAGAACATAATGTTTCTTTGTAAAAATATATTAAGGATTACTTCTGAGAGCATAACCTCTCAGCAAAGATTAGGAAGAGCCCTTGCTAATGACCACTTAAGAATGGCCGCTGCAAATGTCTTCCTGAAGAAATTCCAGAAAATATTTTTATTCATTTATTCATACTCCTCTCCTCCTGCTTTCACAAATACTATGAAGAAGATTAAGTATTAAAGATAGTATAAAAATGTTAATTTAAAAAATAAACCTTGTTAAAAGGCACAGAGAAACAGATGTGTCCAGCCACTTGGGAAGAGTTCAATAATAAAAGATGGTTATTGCTCTCTTAACTAAATTTCCACATGATTATCTTTCCTATAATCAGAGAAAGTTAGCATTAAAAGTCTCTGAAAAGCTTTCCACTCTGTATTTTCATGGGGAGAGGGGAGATCAAGAAAACTAGTTTATCTGGAATTATACAACTGAGATAAATCATAATTATTTTAAAGTGTTTTTGCAACTTTATAAGATCAAAAAGGATACCAGTGCAGTGGAGTAAAAAGAGCCTGGGTTCAAACTCTAAGCTTTATTCCTTGGCTGGTTGTCTCTGTGCTGGTCAGCTTAGCTTATCTAACCTTTTGAGTCCAAGTTTCTTCATATGTACAATGCAGATATTAGTGTTCACATTTGTCGTGTTGTCATGAACATAACATTCACTTTTTTCATCCACTTATTTTTATTCAACTGTTATATGCAAGCATTGTATTAAATTTTGGAGTTTGAACATGACTGAGACATAATTATATGGACATCAGGAGCTCATAGTCCAATTGAGGGAGTCAGATTTAAAAATCTGATGGTCACCCGCCATCCATTCTATAATAATTAAACCCCCGATTTTCAGCTGGGTATTTTGGCTCCCAGAATACAAACTAGAATTCTCAGCCTCCCTTGCAGCCAGGTATGAACACAGGAGTAAATTCTGACCAATAGACTATAAGCAGAAAAATATCTAAGCAAATTTCTAGTTATCTATAGATAAAAGGCACACCCATCCCTTTCCCCATATTTTAATCAAATCTCTTAGACCATAGTCTTGGTATGGAGCCATCTTAGACCCTGTGGATAAGGGACAACTTAGAGATTGTTGGGTTGCAATATAGGGCAGAAACACTAACCTTAGGAAACCTGAACCTTTTATAATGGATCATAAGCAAACATGCATTTTGCTCTAGAGGGAGACATTGCCTCTGTGTTCCCCAAAGCCATATGTTTTCATTAGAAACATCTTTGAAAAGATAGACAAGAATAAAACAGTTAGTGTTTCATTTGCATGTTTTACAGAAATACAAGAGATCCATGGAAAACTGTCTCCTGTTATTGACCAGGTGCTGAGACTAATTTTGGCCGTTCTTAATAGAATTACAAAATGTTACATAGTGATATATGTGTCTTTCCTTAAGTATTTTGGTCTAGATAGCATTCTTAAAACATTTATTGTTTATATTGGACAGTTCAGCACCTCATTAATTAAATTTGGACAATGTTTATTGAAACCTTATTTGGGGCAAGACCACATTCTCAGTACTTTTGTGTATACAAAGATGAATAAGATATGGCTCATGCGCTGTAACTACTCATAATCTAGGTGGAGGACATCTAAGACCTAATATAAAGACAGACTATGTAATGAAGATAGAGAAAATTATGGGATAATAGAAGAGAGAATTATTGATCTCAACTTTGAAAAGGTAGAATTTGAGAGGGAAAAGGAATGGATAGATCTTAAAGGAGAGGGTGAATGAGTTGGTGTGGGGCAGTAGGGAATGAAATATGGGTTTAAAGGTGATCACTCTGGCAACAAAATAAAAAATAGTTTAGAGAGAAGACTAGAGACAATGAGGTGTCTCTAACTATTGTCCCAGGGAAAGCCTTAATGGCAATTTGAATCGAGGTGGTATCAGTGTCAGTAGAAGAAAGGGAGTTGACTGAAGAAGTAGGAGAAAGAATCGTGCCTCATTGTGTTGTTGACAATGAGAGAAAGAAGACAATTGAAAATAATCTAGATCAGATCAGTAAAATTACCAGATCACCTGGTTTCGTAGCTATTTCTGTGTGAGTACATGACCTAACTTGAGGATTCCATGTCTTCCTTCTTCCCTGGGCCCAGGGTTTTGTTTAAAGGTAGGTCTGTGATGCAAGTCAGTCTACTATACTCAAATCTAGAACTTTGACTCGAAGTGTTAGAAACAGAATTTCTCTTTGTTCTGGGCATGGAGATGTTAAGATATAACACTGGAGCCCTGAGTAGTACCACAAAGAGATGACAGGGAAGAAATTCATCTGAAAAAAAGAAAGCAGGATTAAGAGGTGAAGAGAGATGGTAACATAATTTGAAACCTTCAAACAACCCATGCTATGAATGAGAAACACTGCTGAATTTTTCAGTCTTGAGAGCTAATTCCCCTTGTTTGAGTTGTGTTTCTTCCATTTGCAACTGAAAACACTTTAACTGAATCAAGACTGCTTCCCTTGAAATGCACTAATTTTAGTCTGTCCAACAGAGATGCTCTAGAAAGCACTGATTCCACAAGTACAAGGTTGGACTGTACGATGTCTAAATCCCTTCCAATTCCCAATGTCTATGGTAAACTGAACTTTAAAGAAGCATGTAGGAGATGGCGATGCCTTGGCATTAGCACTGCATCTGTGGAGCATAGCCTTGGAAGAGACTTTGTGTTCCCTATACTATTTTTAAATACAGCAGAATCATTCCATAGAATGTATATAAGTACTTCTCTGCACTCTTTTAGTTATATAACAGAATGAAAGAATAATGTTTAAGAAAAAAAGGCAACACTCATGTTGAAATATCATCAGCATAATGCAATAATAAATGTAGTCATCCCCTTTTATATACACATCAATCGTGGCAAAACCAGAAATGAATATACAGCCTTGTTCGGAAGTGTCTCACAGAATCGTTCTACAACGCTGAGCCATAAAGCTCTTAGCTTAATCAGTTGGTAACAGTTTGCAGATTTGCTTACAATACGTTGCTTTCCAGACTGTGTTAACAGACTCTAACACTTCTTGCCAATACACTCATCCTAAACAATTACATTAAGAGCCATAAGGCTGTGTTTACACTTCTGAGAAGCCAATGTATTGTTAATGGGCCATAAACTGTCCTCTGACTCAATGGTTTGGCTTTTTGAAATTTGTGTAATAGTCAATGGAAAATTTCCAACATCTACTTGGCATAGAAGTGGAATTAGCTTCAGGGCTATAAAACTGAATGCTAAGAAGCATCCCTTCCACACATTTCTGGTCTGATATGCTTTTTTATATAGAATAAAACAGTTTACACAAAAACTTGAAGAAAGATTATTGCCATAGTTAAGAATAGTTTTATATGTTATAAGAAAAAAATGTAAATAATCATGATGAACCCTAAAAGGGTCTTATGTGTACGATATCCTCAATCTTCTCTCAAGTAGTTTTTCAAATCTCTTGTGAAATAGCTGCATCAGTGAATCACACATAGTTTGTGAACAGACATTGACTGCAGCTTCATGCTTGTCACGCCTGTTCTTATCTGTTTTCTGGTTGCCAAAAACCCAGTTGTTTCAAACTACTGTTTTTATTTTCCTGTAAAACTCTGTGACTGCCTCTCATACCTGTTTTCCATCTTCTTATGTTCCTTGTCTCTTTCTATTCTGTTTCTCTACATTTCTGCTTCCCTCCTCGCTCCAGGCACCCTTCTTGTTGTAGGCTAATGACTCTCAGTTCCTTCTTTCCAGATGGTTTCACTTTCTCTTGCTAGTAATTTCCATTTGTCTGGGTGCATTTTATGAATTAACCAAATCATGCTTTACAGGACTTGCTCCCTGTTGTGTTTTATTCTTTCGATGCCAGGTTTCTTCCCATCCTTGTAATCTTTCAATGATTCAATCATTTGACATTTATATATATTAATCTGCCACTTTTGAACAAGGCATTATTCTGGGTACTGTGAAAATACCAAGATATCTGGATTCTGACATCAAGGAGTTTGTCATCTTTAAGAGAAGCTATATCACAAGACTATCCTTGACATAAATAGACACTTTTCCCTTCTTGGGTCTCTTAACTGATAGATGGCAAATACAGAGGAAAAGCTTTTATCTCTCTCAATTTAGAAACCCATCAGAAGTATAAAAGAAGGGAGGAAAAATAGGCTTTGACTTTTTTTTATGTAGTGTGTTCCTATTGTAAAAATCATGATGGAGGTGATGTGACACTGAAGGCTGTTAGACTAACAAAGCAGCCCCAATAACAGCCTTTCCAGTCCTAGTCTCTGGCATGCTGCTTGTCCTGAGATTAGTATTGAAGGCAATAATAATGATAGCTAATATCTAATCTCTGCTTACTATATTTTAGGCATGATTCTAAGCATGCTACAAGTATTATCTCATTTGGACAAAACTTTTAAAGGAAAGACCAATTATTATTCCCCGTTTAATGGATGATGGCAACTAGATACAAAAGTTTAACTTTTTCAAAGTGATGCTGTCTAAAAGCAGTGGGTTCAGACTTCAAATCCAGCCCATCTGGTTCTTGAACCCACACTCTCACCCAAAAAGTCAAATGACAGGACACAGAATTGCCTGCATCCTCCATCCTCTCCTTTATCTTGCATCACCTAACCTATCCTGCCACAATGTCACCTTCTCAATAGGCCTATACTGATTAACCCCCCTAAAATTGCTGCACTTCTGATCACCTAAATTTTTTATTCCTTTCTCTGATCTTTTAGGACCCAGAATGAGTCATTTACACTCTGGGCATCCCAAGCCACAACTGTCTCTTTAGAAGCTTCCTCTGGACTGATCCTGAGTGAATTACAGTCAATGACTTCAGAACCACTCCACGTCTCCATGACACCTGGTTTGTATATTCTTGTGATACTTTTAGAATATAAACATACATTGTCTGAGTCTGTAGGAACCATGTGAACTGACTACTGGTACTTTTTAGATTGTACTGTTGAATCAGAGTTTAATCTTCATGTGCAAATGACAAAATACAGGTTTTGTAGAAGGATGGATGACCTATGATAAAAGTTCAAGTGTCTTATTTTCATGCTCAGGTTTACAATCAAACTCTATTCTGGGTAGATCTTTATGACTTTCTAATGAAAGCATTTTACTTGAGTCCTGATGTGGAAATGCCATTTGCCTAAAAGCAAGAAAACCTGACCTTGGATAGGAAGATACTAGTATTTATACTATTTATAGAATTATTACAGTAGAAAGAATACTGCACTGGAAGTCAAATGCCTGGGTTCTATAGATAACTTTAGTGCCAAAGAATCATGTGACCATGAACAAGTCATTTTTCTTATGTGAGCTTCAGATTTCTCTTCTATAAATTGAGGTAACTCAACTAGATAATATCTAAGCTCTTTACCAATTCTCAAATTTTTTGATTCTCTGAAATGCTCAAAGAAAATAAATTCAGTGGTTCTGGGGTTTGAATATTCATGAAGACTTGGGTGAGTTATAAAAGAGTATGACTACGTGTTCTTCTTTGCCTGGGACAGTCCCAATTTGCAATATTCTTCCATAATTATTAGCAGCACCTCCTTTCTTAGCTTCTTTTTAAAAATTTTTGATTACCTTTCACCTTGTGCTAATTTATATCTTTAAGGTTTGAAAGTGAATTTTTACTGTCATTCTTATTGAGACATAATTGACATACAGGACTATACAACGTATACAGCATACTGACTTGACATGCATATATTTTGAAATGATTACCACAATAAGTTCAGTTAACATCTGTCAACTCATATAGTTACAAAAATATTTTTTCCTTGTGATGAGAACTTTTAGGATCTATTCTGTTAGCAACTTTCAAATATATCATATAGCAGTGTTAACTATAGTCATTAAATTGTACTCACATCCCCAGTACTTATTCATGTTATAACAAGAAGCTTGTATTTTTTGACCACCTTCATCCAATTCCTCCACCCTCACCCCACACCTCTGGTAACCACAAATATGATCTCTATTTCTATAAATTTTTTTTTAATTCCACATATAAGTGAAATCATACGGTATTTGCCTTTCTCTGTCTGACTTCTTTCACTTAGCATAATGCCCTAAAGGTCCATCCATGTTGTCACAAATGGCAGGGTTTCCTTTTTTATGGCTGAATAGTATCCCTTTGTGTGTATGTGTGTGTGTGTGTGTGTGTGTGTGTGTGTGTGTGTGTGTGTGTGTTTGTTTGCATACACTTAGATTGTTTCCATGTCTGGGCTGTTGTAAATAACGATGCAATGAACATAGTGGTGCAGATAACTCTTCAACATAGTGATCTCATTTCCTTTGGATATATGCTCAGAAGTAGAATTGCTGGATCATATGGTAGCTCTATTTTAAATTTTTTGAGGAACCTCCATTAGGCTATACCAATTTACTTTCCCTCCAATAGTACACAAGGGTTTCTTTTTCTCTATATCCCTGTCAGGATTTTCTATCTGTCTTTTTGATGATAGCTGTTCTATTAGGCATGAGGCGATATCTCATTGTCAAATTGATTTGCATTTCCCTAATGACTAGTGATGTTGAGCACATTTTCATATACCTCTTCTCTTGGTCATTTGAATATCTTCTTTGGAAAAATGTCTGTTCAGGTTCTTTGCCCATTTTTTATCAAGTTATTTGGTTTTTTGCTATTGAATTATATGAATTATTTATATATTTTGAGTATAACTTCTTATATAATATATGATTTGCAATTATTTTCTTCCATTATGTAGGTTGCCTTTTCATTTTGTTGACTGTTTCTTCAAATGCATATTCATTTTTTAATATATTAACATTAAGAGTATGAGTCATTTTTTCTTTTCTATGTTTTCTCTTAATATTATACTTGTATTCTTATATCTTGATAGAGGTTTTGTTTTTTTATCTCCCTGCTCCTAATGGGATCATACATGTTCCCATTAATTTTTTCACTTAATAATACATCATGGACATCCTATCAAATCCATGAACATAGTCCTGATTTATTTGTGGGTATGCTATTATTTTTCTAAAATTGATCCCCAGATATCAGATCAATGGGTCAAAGTAGATGTAGATTTTTAATTTTAATGTATATGTTGCTATTTTACTTTCCCAAAAGCCATAAAAACTCATGTTCTCATAAGCATTGTATGAGAGTTACACTCCTTTTTGAAACTGGTTTTCTTTACTAATGATGGTAATCAGTATCAGACATAAACAATTGAAAAAGCAGCTGGAGGCATCCTCAGATTCAGGTGAGCCTGATGCTTTTTTTCTAATGAAAGTGGTCATGGTAAAACCTGCCTATAAATCCCTCTGCTTGACATTTATGAGCTCATGAAGGGACTAAGATGTTCCTTGTCTTCATGAGCTCTCTCTACCATGAACCTTAGGAGTATAAGCTCTGTATTTCTGTGCTCACTCGTATCAGTCTAGGAATATGATTTTAACTCAATAACTAGAAGGATTGGGCAGAAAAGACAGAGAATCAAGGAACACATGAATAAAACCTATAAAAGCGAGGATTTATGTGATGTAGTCCTAAAATAGTATCCAACTTACACAAATCCTCTCCCTCCCAAGCAATAAATAAAAAGCAGCCCCATTTTTTATTCATGGCTCTGAGTATATTAAAGAGTATATTAAAGAGAGTATAATTCCTGATCAATCCTGACAACATTTTGTACCTCTTTTCTCTCCCTTGTCTACTTTTCTGCTCTGGAGAACCCCACATTCTTCAGATTTCATCATTCACCAAAATGTTTCACCAAGTTTCCCGCTTATCTTCAGTCTTCCTCAATTCTCCCTCCCTCTGCCTCTTTTTCTTTCTCTCAGTTTTTTATTTTGTAAATTATGTTAACTTCTTTGCTAAGTCTTCCCCTTTCTCCCTACATGTAATCATTGCTTATTATTTAATGTTTCATATTTTACAGTCTCTAGTCTATACAGTTTACTATATTAACTCACTTGATTCTCAAAACAATCCTATAGGATGAATTCCATTATAATCCCTAGTTTAAAGGCATAAAGATGTTAAGTAAATTGCCCAAGTTCCCACAACTGTTAAGTGACAGATCCAGACTCTAACCCAGGGCGTCTAGCACCAGAGCCCATGTAATTAACCAATCTGTTCTACTGCTTCTATAGCCCAGTCCTTTTCTATGAAAGTTCATCTTGAAATTCAGGATTCTTTTTGATGATTCAGATAAGGGAGGATGTTAATAAATGTTATCCTGTCACAGTCACATAAATAATTTAAATGACTATGGGTGAGACTTATTTGGTTTCCAGTGGTGGCCAGATATAGATATTTTATATTTCTTTTAGTTTGATTGACTATGTTCCTAGTCTTAGTATTCAAAATTCATTAAATTTGATCTCCACATTGAAAGAAACTAAAATTTCAAAGGGCAAATTCTGTGGTCCCTAATACTCAAAGTAACTGCAAATTAGAAGGAAACAAAAGATTAACAACTTTAAAATAATTAAAGGACAATAGATACATTCTATAAGTTCCTCCTAACTCTCAAATTACTTCTCAGAAGAATTCACAAGTTTTCTTCTCTTGCAGTTGTATTATATCCTACAATTTGGTGATCTTATCAATTCTTATATATTTAACATAACCTCAGTGTAAATTACTGTGAAATTCACATTATCCTTTCACTTATTTTTAAGTTATAAATAAAAAATTTTACTTGCCACTTAGGCGTCTCCCTTAGTCGTCTGTGAGCATGTCTAGAAAACATACCTCAAAAGGGCAATACATACATATTTTTTAAGAATATAACTCAAAGGAAAGAGATAAGAAATTTAATTATTGATCACTAGTTTTGTGTGTTTGTTCATTTTTTCTCAAGTAAACCAAATTAGTGCTTGAGTTTTTCATTGATATAATGGTTATTTAACTTGAAAGCTGCTATATAAAATTAAAAATGGGTGAGTATAGATGCTAAATAGATGTTAAGCATTATTATACCATAAATGAAATGGAAAAGATACATTAAGAAAACTTTGGACAACCAACAACCTCAAAAATATCAATGCTATCATTGTGTTATGAAACCAGGGTAAGAATTTTCTGAAGCATCATACCTAAGTCTGTTGGATGTGGTATAAAACTAAAGAAGAAGAGAATTGTTAGCAGGGTTGTATCAAGAAAATAATGAGAATAAGACAGTAGGAACAAATATATGAGAATGGAGAACAGACAAGTAGTATAAAATAACTTATGGTTTGCACCAGCCATCCAAGAGCCACATGTAGGAATTGACAGTTACTGTGTTCCAGTGGTAATTTGAAGGGAAAGGATGCCTTTGGAAACAATGCAAACAAAATGTTATATATCCTAAAAATGAATTCTGAAAATGAATGATCAAGCATAGTCATAGATGGATTTAGGTTGATGATATAATGTACCAATTTTGCTTATCCACTGTCCAAACACCTCATTTATGGAAGAGAATAGGCAGGGGGTTCTCTAGGCCCAGGAGAGAAGAAAATTATCACTATTTATATGCTGTGTACCCTGAAAGAGTGATATGATAAGTTTGGGAGAGGCAAGGAATTCATATCTATTTTGTCAAGTGTAATGTCAATCCCCAGGCTAAAGCTTTATAAGTTTCTAGGAACAGCTTTTACCCACTTTAATAAATCTTTCAATTTGAGAAACAGGAGAGATAATTGGGAACAATATATAATTTCATTTATTTAAAAAAACCTAATTTTTATAATTATACATAATTATTAAAATTATTAAAATATTACCTACTATATAGGTTTCTTATTAGGATTAATTGGCATATAAAAACCATTAACAAATGTTAACTTTGAAAAATATTATTATTAAATAATTGCTATTCCTTAGTTTCCCCCTTCAGTATATTTCCCACCTCCTCATACATTATGTAGCATATATTAGATTTTTGTTTTTATTTTATTTTTGTTCTTGTTACTGGTCATTCCATCTTCTTTTAGTAAGAATTCCCAGAATTTTCTCTAAGTGGGCTAATTCACCTTTTGTACCATGTCCAGGGCGGAAGAATGACTGTCAATAAATTCAATGCCTCTGGGTACTGTGATTGTTTGAGGATTAAAAGCAAAGGTAATCAGAACAGTGAGAATTTATCTTAGACTTACACTGGAGTGACTGGGAAAGGGGATTCGTTGAATTTGAATCTGGGAGGCTGTAGGGCTGAAGCTTCTGCAATCACCATACTACCATCCAGGGATCATATATTTGTGACGGAAGTCAACAGAGATGAAGCAAAGCCAAAAATAGAGAACTGAGGTGATGTGGGTATCTGACGTCCCTGAATCAAACTGCATTATTAGACTGTTCATGCTCAGTAACTAATAACTTCCTTTTGTTTAAGCCAACTTTGAATATGTGTTCTCGTACTTCTGAGGATCTCGCTCTTGCTCTCTTCCTGTCTCTGTTTGTCTCATAGTCCAGATGGGGAAACTATACCAGACCCTCCCCTTGTCTTATCCCTTATAACCTGAGTCCCTTGGTGAGAGGATTTCCAAGATATGTAAAACCAAAAAATATAAAATTATCTTTTCTGACATTTTTCCAACTGAAAAATTCTAGAAATTCTGATATTTCCACATAAATATTCAATATATTAAGAGGTCCATACATCAGAACTAAGTAAATGGAACAGTGGAACAGAATACATTGGCTTTTTGAAGTTATCCATTGTCTTATCTTCAACAGCAAGGAAAAAAATCTTTGCTTCAGAAGAAATTGGCAAACAAATATGATTTACATGAATAAATAAGTCATTCAGTTATATTAGGAAGTTCATTCTTTATGTTGAAAAAGAGCAAAAATCAGCAATAGTAAGTTCCAGGATACTTTGGCATTAACTTCCTTTTTGTTGTGTTTTTTTTAAATTTTTATTTATTTTTTTATACAGCAGGTTCTTATTAGTTATTCATTTTATACATATTAGTCTATATATGTCAATCCCAATCTCCCAATTCATCAGACATTAACTTCTGATGTACCTAGGGGCATGGACACCACCCCATCCCCACACAGTGGAAAATCCTCACACTGATATCTCTGCCTCAAAAATGAAGGAATTGATAAATGACTCATCCGAGGGCAGGAAGCCAAAACTAGTTTGGATAGAATCAGGACTCAAACCCTAGTTCTTTTGATTCCACATATTGTGATCTCTAATTGAACACAAACTTTTCCCCATACTTTGTTAATTTAAATATCTGTAAAATCAAAATACTATATTTATTGAAAAAAATCCATGAATAAGTAGACCTATACAGTTCAAACCCATGTTGTTCAAGGGTCAGCTATATTTGATATATTATTGGATACTTGTATATAGCTATAGAAATTGAGACTATTATTAGGAACCAGTCAAATTCATGTGACATTACTGCTGCATTTTTAGCTTATTTCTCTTGGAATCCTAACACCAAATGGTGGGAGTGGGTCATAGCTAGGGTTGGTTGGGAAAACAGAACTAATAGGCTTGTATTGAGGCAAATGGAGAATGAGGTAAGCTAAGGACAGAGAAAGAAGAGTCTGAGGGGTGACAGCTGACTTTAGAAGTGCTTAAAATATCAAGGGCAAGATTCAAGGCAGGAGAGACAAGAAATCTGGAGACTGTGGTTTCTGGTCCAGTGGCACAGACTGCTTCCTGCAGCATCCCTTCAGTACTCTGGATAGCTCCCAAAATACTTATGTACTTAAACTACATCCAGGGCTTTTTTATCCCTAAGGCTTTTTACCCTACAACCCAAGCAGCTGACTGGCTCTTTCTCTTCAAGCAAAATTTTTCTGATCATTCATGATGTTACTGGTTTTGCTAAATTCATTTTCTATGATCTGGAGATAAACCTCCAATTTTCCATCTTGGTATCAAATCAAAAGAGTCATGAATTTGTGTCTTAATCCTCTTTTTCTGTAGCATCTAGAAGAATTATTCTATAGCTATTATTTCACATACCTGAAAAGATAAGGTTGTACAAGAATATTCATTGGAAGATTGTTGAAATACCAAAATTCCAGAAATGACTTGGCTATTCATCTGTAGGGGAACAAATAAATTGTATACCTATATAAAAATATATAGTAATGAAATACAACACATATACATAGACCACATTGATGTAGGATAATTTCCAAGATATACTATTTGGCTCATTTTTAAAGATTGAAGACATAAAAGGTAAGTATGTTGCAGAATAGTGTGAACACTCTGTTTCTAACTATGGAAAACATAGATTAAATATGCATCAATGTACCAAAAATATTACTAAGGAATATACAAAAAACTGGTAATAGCCTCTAGGAAGAAAGTCTATAGAACTGTTTGACTTTTTTTTACCACATGCATGTATTACTTTTTTCAATAAAAATGCAGTTGTAAGTATATTTTAAAAGTAAATTTAAAGGAATAAATAGTTATAGCCCTTGCCATCATGCTCCTTTGTGTAGATCTGAGCTACCTCTGTTAATAGATCTAGCAAGTTTCCATAAGCCAAGCCATTGAACAGAGTTCCCTGATGTATACTACTACGCTTTTTTTTTTTTTTTTAGTTTTTTTCTCTAAAACTTAAAAACTAAAGTTGAGTCACAGGCAACAAAGCAAATAGTCAGTTATTGAGAAGTCCAAATCTATGTTCAAAATCCTGTTTGTGATTCTTCACCATGAATTAAGGAACACTCCCTAGCATTTCCCATGAACTTTCAGGGAAGCAGTCATGTGGAACAAAAGTCAGACATTTGCTCGAGAACAGAGCACTCTGTGCTTATCATGGTTACGAACTTCCTTCCACAGGAATCAGCTGCCGATAATTTCTCAGTATTTCATCCCACTGCAGAGCACATAATGATTGCAGAATGAATCAGTGTCTCAGAAACTGAAAAAACTTCCGAAAAAGAATATCTCATGTGTGGCCTGGAGAGAAGGGGTGAGGAGGGGGACTTAGATTATGTACTTATAACAAAGGAACATCACATCATCTTCATCTTTAAGTATCACTTATAATAAAGAGGGAAAATTCATACCTAAGAGGACTTTTAACTACAATAATATATATATAAGAAGAGTTCTTGAGATGTAAGTTTGAACATAAGTTGTGAATGGCAAAAACTCTTATTTACAGAAAATTTAAATTTAAAAGGCAGGAATTTACTGGTCTACTGTGAAAAGTAGGCAGTGATCTCTATTTCTTGTCACACGTGGGAAAAAATGATTTGCTCAATAGAGAAATAAAAAGATGGATTTCCTGTTACTGAACTTAGGTAACAGATATTCTAATGGAAGAATCTAGTCAGGAAGTGCAAGACAAAGCAGAGGGGGAAGACGGTGGAAGAGTAAGACACGGAGATCACCTTCCTCCTCACAGATATATCAAAAAGACATCTACACGTGGAACAACTCCTACAGAGCACCTACTGAACGCTGACAGAAGACCTCAGATTTTCCAAAAGGCAAGAAACTTCCCACGTACCTGGGTAGGGCAAAAGAAAAAAGAATAAACAGAGACGAAAGAATAGGGACGGGACCTGCACCAGTAGGAGGGAGCCGTGAAGGAGGAAAGGTTTCCACACACTAGAAGCCCCTTCGCGGGTGGAGACTGCAGGTGGCGGAGGGGGGAAGCTTTGGAGCTGCGGAGGAGAGCACAGCAACAGGGGTGCAGAGGGCAAAGCAGAGAGATTCCCGCACAGAGGATCGGTGCTGACCAGCACTCACCAGTCCGAGAGGCTTGTCTGCTCACCCGCCGGGGCAGGCGGCGGCTGGGAGCTGAGTCTCGGGCTTCGGTGGGATCCCAGGGAGAGGACTGGTGTTGGCAGCGTGAACACAGCCTGCAGGGAGTTAGTGCACCACAGCTAGCCGGGAGGGAGTCTGGGGGAAAGTCTGGACCTGCCGAAGAGGCAAGAGACTTTTTCTTCCCTCTTTGCTTCCTGGTGCATGAGGAGAGGGGATTAAGAGAGCTGCTTAAAGGAGCTCCAGATAACGGCTAACAGCGCGGACCCCAGAGACGGGCATGAGGTGCTAAGATGGCTGCTGCCACCACCAAGAAGCCTGTGTTCAAGCACAGGTCACTATCCACAGCGCCTTTCCGGGGAGACTGTGCAGCCCGCCACTGCCAGGGTCCCGGGATCCAGGGACAACTTCCCCGGGACAACGCGCAGTGCGCCTCAGGCTGATGCAACGTCACGCTGGCCTCTGCCGCTGCAGGCTCACCTCGCACACCGTACCCCTCCCTTCCCCCAGCCTGAGTGAGCCAGAGCCCCCGCATCAGCTGCTCCTTTAACCCCGTCCTGTCTGAACAAAGAACAGACGCCCTCCGGCGACCTACATGCAGAAGCGGGGCCAAATCCAAAGCTGAACCCCGGGAGCTGTGTGAACAAACAAGAGAAAGGGAAATCTCTCCAAGCAGCCTCAGGAGCAGCGGATTAAAGCTCCACAATCAACATGATGTACGCTGCCTCTGTGGAATACCTGAATAGACAACAAATCATCCCAAATTGAGGAGGCGGACTTTGAGAGCAAGATTTATTATTTTTTCCCCTTTTCCTCTTTTTATGAGTGTGTGTGTGTATGCTTCTGCGTGAGATTTTGTCTGTATAGCTTTGCTTTCACCATTTGTCCTAGGGTTCTATCCATCCGTTTTTTGTTTTTTTTAATTAAAAAAAATTTTTTTTCTTAATAATTGTTTTTTTTATTTTAATAACTTTATTTTATTTTCTTTTATCCTCTTTCTTTCTTTCTACATTTTCTCCCTTTTATTCTGAGCCGTGTGGATGAAGGCTCTTGGTGCTTCAGCCAGGAGTCAGTGCTGGGCCACTGAGGTGGGAGAGCCAACTTCAGGACACTGGTCCACAAGAGACCTCCCAGCTCCACATAATATCAAACTGTGAAAATCTCCCAGAGATCTCCATCTCAACACCAGCACCCAGCTTCACTCAACGACGAGCAAGCTACAGTGCTGGACACCCTATGCCAAACAACTAGCAAGACAGGAACACAACCCCACCCATTAGCAGAGAGGCTGCCTAAAATCATAATAAGTCCACAGACACCCCAAAACACACCACCAGACATGGACCTGCCCACCAGAAGGACAATATCCAACCTCATCCACCACAACACAGGCACTAGTCCCCTCCATCAGGAAGCCGACACAACCCACTGGACCAACTTTAGCCACTGGGGAAAGACACCAAAAACAATGGGAACTACAAACCTGCAGCCTGCAAAAAGGAGACCCCAAACACAGTAAGATAAGCAAAATGAGAAGACAGAAAAACACGCAGCAGATGAAGGAACAAGATAAAAACCCACCAGACCTAACAAATGAAGAGGAAATAGGCAGTCTACCTGAAAAAGAATTCAGAATAATGATACTAAAGATGATCCAAAATCTTGGAAATAGAATGGAGAAGATACAAGAAATGATTAACAAGGGCCTAAAGAACTAAAGATGAAACAAGCAACAATGAACAACACAATAAATGAAGTTAAAAATACTCTAGATGGGATCAATAGCAGAATAACTGGGGCAGAAGAACGGATAAGTGACCTGGAAGATAAATTAGTGGAAATAACTACTACAGAGCAGAATAAAGAAAAAAGAATGGAAAGAACTGAGGACAGTCTCAGAGACCTCTGGGACAACATTAAATGCACCAACATTTGAATTATAGGGTTTCCAGAAGAAGAAGAGAAAAAGAAAGGGACTGAGAAAATATTTGAAGAGATTATAGTTGAAAACTTCACTAATATGGGAAAGGAAATAGTTAATCAAGTCCAGAAAGCACAGAGAGTCCCATACAGGATAAATCCAAGGAGAAACCTGCCAAGGCACATATTAATCAAACTGTCAAAAATTAAATACAAAGAAAACATATTAAAAGCAACAAGGGAAAAATAACACACAAGGGAATCCCCATAAGGTTAACAGCTGATCTTTCAGCAGAAACTCTGCAAGCCAGAAGGGACTGGCAGGACATATTTAAAGTGATGAAGGAAGAAAATATACAACCTAGATTACTCTACCCAGCATGGATCTCATTCAGATTTGATGGAGAAATTAAAACCTTTACAGACAAGCAAAAGCTGAGAGAGTTCAGCACCACCAAACCAGCTTTACAACAAATGCTAAAAGATCTTCTCTAGGCAAGAAACACAAGACAAGGAAAAGACCTACAATAACAGACCCAAAACAATTAAGAAAATGGGAATAGGAACATACATATTGATAATTACCTTAAATGTAAACGGATTAAATGCTCCCACCAAAAGACACAGACTGGATGAATGGATACAAAAACAAGGCCCATATATATGCTGTCTACAAGAGACCCACTTCAGACCTAGAGACACATACAGACTGAAACTGAGGAGATGGAAAAAGATATTCCATGCAAATGGAAATCAAAAGAAAGCTGGAGTAGCAATTCTCATATCAGACAAAATAGACTTTAAAATAAAGGCTATTACAAGACACAAAGAAGGACACTACATAATGATCAAGGGATCGATCCAAGAAGAAGATATAACAATTGTAAATGTTTATGCACCCAACATAGGAGCACCTCAATACATAAGGCAAATACCAACAGCCATAAAAGGGGAAATCAACAGTAACACAATCATAATAGGGGACTTTAACACCCCACTTTCAACAATGGACAGATCATCCAAAAGGAAAATAAATAAGGAAACACAAGCTTTAAATGATACTTTAAACAAGATGGACTTAATTGATATTTATAGGACACTCCATCCAAAAACAACAGAATACACATTTTTCTCAAGTGCTCATGGAATATTCTCCAGGATACATCATATCTTGGGTCACAAATCAAGCCTTGGTAAATTTAAGAAAATTGAAACTGTATCAAGTATCTTTTCAGACCACAACGCTGTGAGACTAGATATCAATTACAGGAAAAGATCTGTAAAAAATACAAACACATGGAGGCTAAACAATACACTAATTAATAACGAAGTGATCACTGAAGAAATCAAAGAGGAAATCCAAAAATACCTGGAAACAAATGACAATGGAGACACAATGACCCAAAACCTATGGGATGCAGCAAAAGCAGTTCTAAGAGGGAAGTTTATAGAAATACAATCCTATCTTAAGAAACAGGAAACATCTCGAATAAACACCCTAACCTTGCATCTAAAGCAATTAGAGAATGAAGAACCAAAAAACCCCGAAGTTAGCAGAAGGAAAGAAATCATAAAAATCAGATCAGAAATAAATGAAAAATAAATGAAGGAAATGATAGCAAAGATCAATAAAATTAAAAGCTGGTTCTTTGAGAAGAAAAACAAAATTGATAAACCATTACCCAGACTCATCAAGAAAAAAAGGGAGAAGACTCAAATCAATAGAATTAGAAATGAAAAAGGAGAAGTAACAACTGACACTGCAGAAATACAAAGGATCATGAGAGATTACGACAAGCAACTCTATGCCAATAAAATGGACAACCTAGAAGAAATGGACAAATTCTTAGAAATGCACAACCTGCCAAGTCTGAATCAGGAAGAAATAGAAAACATGAACAGACCAATCATAAGCACTGAAATTGAAACTGTGATTAAAAATATTCCAACAACCAAAAGCCCAGGGCCAGATGGCTTCACAGGCAAATTCTATCAAACATTTAGAGAAGAGCTAACACCTATCCTCAAACTCTTCCAAAATTTAGCAGAGGGAGGAACACTCCCAAACTCATTCTATGAGGCCACCATCACCCTTAAACCAAAACCAGACAAAGATGTCACAAAGAAAGAAAACTACAGGCCACTATCACTGACGAACATAGTTGCAAAAATTCTCAACAAAATACTAGCAAACAGAATCCAACAGCACATTGAAAGGTTCATACACCATGATCAAGTGGGGTTTATTCCAGGAATGCAAGGATTCTTCAATATACGCAAATCAATCAATGTGATACACCATATAAAAAAATTGAAGGAGAAAAACCATATAGTCACCTCAATAGATGCAGAGAAAGCTTTTATCAAATTTGAACACCCATTTATGATAAAAACCCTGCAGAAAGTAGGCATAGAAAGAACTTTCCTCAACATAATAAAGGCCATATATGACAAGCCCACAGCCAACATCGTCCTCGATGGTGAAAAACTGAAACCATTTCCACTAAGATCAGGAACAAGAGAAGATTGCCAACTCTCACCACTCTTATTCAACATATTTTTGGAAGTTTTAGCCACAGCAATTAGAGAAGGAAAGGAAATAAAAGAAATCCAAATTAGAAAAGAAGAAGTAAAGCTGTCACTGTTTGCAGATGACATGATACTATACATAGAGAATCCTAAAGATGATACCAGAAAACTACTAGAGCTCATCAATGAATTCGGTAAAGTAGCAGGATACAAAATTAATGCACAGAAATCTCTGGCATTCCTATACACTAATGATGAAAAATCTGAAAGTGAAATCAAGAAAACACTCCCATTTACCATTGCAACAAAAAGATAAAATATCTAGGAATAAACCTACCTAA
Source organism: Monodon monoceros (assembly GCF_005190385.1). Lineage (NCBI taxonomy): Eukaryota > Metazoa > Chordata > Mammalia > Artiodactyla > Monodontidae > Monodon > Monodon monoceros. The sequence goes on from NW_021703768.1 coordinate 69,615,513, forward strand.
GGAGATAAAAGACCTGTATGCAGAAAGTTATAAGACACTGATGAAAGAAATTAAAGATGATACAAATAGATGGAGAGATATACCATGTTTTTGGATTGGAAGAATCAACATTGTGAAAATGACTCTACTACCCAAAGCAGTCTACAGATTCAATGCAGTCCCTATCAAACTACCACTGGCATTTTTCACAGAACTAGAACAAAAAAATTCACAATTTGTATGGAATCACAAAAGACCCCGAATAGCCAAAGCAATCTTGAGAACGAAAAACGGAGCTGGAGGAATCAGGCTCCCTGACTTCAGACTATACTACAAAGCTACAGTAATCAAGACCGTATGGTACTGGCACAAAAACAGAAAAATAGATCAATGGAACAGGATAGAAATCCCAGAGATAAACCCACACACATATGTCACCTTATCTTTGATAAAGGGAGGCAGGAATGTACAGTGGAGAAAGGACAGCCTCTTCAATAAGTGGTGCTGGGAAAACTGGACAAGTACATGTATGAGATTAAATCACTCCCTAACACCATACACAAAAATAAGCTCAAAATGGATTAAAGACCTAAACGTAAGGCCAGAAACTATCAAACTCTTAGAGGAAAACATAGGCAGAACGCTCTATGACATAAATCACAGCAAGATTCTTTTTGACCCACCTCCTAGAGAAATGGAAATAAAAACAAAAATAAACATATGAGACCTAATGAAACTGCAAAGCTTTTGCACAGCACAGGAAACCATAAACAAGACCAAAAGACAACCCTCAGAATGGGAGAAAATATTTGCAAATGAAGCAACTGACAAAGGATTAATCTCCAAAATTTACAAACAGCTCATGCAGCTCAATAACAAAAAAACAAACAACCCAATCCAAAAATGGGCAGAAGACCTAAATAGACATTTCTCCAAAGAAGATATACAGACTGCCAACAAACGCATGAAAGAATGCTCAACATCATTAATCGTTAGAGAAATACAAATCCAAACTACATTGAGATATCATCTCACACCAGTCAGAATGGCCATCATCAAAAAATCTAGAAACAATAAATGCTGGAGAGGGTGTGGAGAAAAGGGAACACTCTTGTACTGCTGTGGGAATGTGAATTGGTACAGCCACTATGGAGAACAGTATGGAGGTTCCTTAAAAAACTACAAATAGAAATTCCATATGACCCAGCAATCCCACTACTGGGCATATACCCTGAGAAAACCATAATTCATAAAGAGTCATGTACCAAAATGTTTAGTGCATCTCTATTTACAATAGCCAGGAGATAGAAACAACCTAAGTGTCCATCATCGGATGAATTGGTAAAGAAGATGTGGCACATATACAATGGAATATTACTCAGCCATAAAAAGAAACGAAATTGAGCTATTTGTAATGAGGTGGATGGACCTTGAGTCTGTCTACAGAGTGAAGTAAGTCAGAAAGAGAAAAATATATACCGTATGCTAACACATATATATGGAATCTAAGGAAAAGAAAAAAAAAGGTCATGAAGAACCTAGGGGTAAGACAGGAATAAAGACACAGACCTACTGGAGAATGGACTTGAGGATATGGGGAAGGGGAAGGGTAAGCTGTGACAAAGCGGGAGAGTGGCATGGACATATATACACTACCAAACGTAAAATAGATAGCTAGTGGGAAGCAGCCGCATAGCACAGGGAGATCAGCTCAGTGCTTTGTGACCACCTAGAGCGGTGGGATAGGGAGGGTGGGAGGGAGGGAGACGCAAGAGGGAAGAGATATGGGAACATATGTATATGTATAACTGATTCACTTTGTTATAAAGCAGAAACTAACACACCATTGTAAAACAATTATACTCCAATAAAGATGTAAAAAAAAAGAAGAAGTGCAAGACAGACTCAGATAAGGGTTACATTAAAATATTCAATCCTGCCATGGAAAGACAGATGACAGTATGCTGGTAGTATTTATCTCTGGTAGGATCATGTTTTATCTACACTTTGGTATATCATATGTATACTTTATATTTTCCATATCCCTACCATAATTATGCATTACTTTAGGGAAAAAATGTCTATTATTAAAGACTATGACAGTCCAAAATGATGATTCAAGTATGACTAAAACAGGACTCACGAATATAATATGCACTACAAATTACAGTAAATATACCTGGCATTATTTTGTCCCTTTGGTTTTAAACAAAAGCAGACATTTAAATTAAATTGTGTAATAGGTATCACTCCTTAGCTTTCAGGGTACAGGACAGCCGCACTTTTCTATAAAGATTTGCCCCTCAATGATCACTTACTTTCTCCTCTGAGTTCCCAATTCTTGTTAGCTTTACCGACAATTTGGTATTTTACAAACCTATGAAATAAATGATAGAAAAGTCAGGTGTTTCTGACACACCAACTGCTGCTATTCTTCCACCTGGGAAGGTTGAGAAAAGGATTTTCATTTAATCCTGGGGCAAAGTAGCACTTATTATACGTGTGTGTGTGTGGTGGTGGTGGGGGGTTCATCCCAACTATATGGTATCCTTGAGGATAATAAAAAAATCTTATAGGTCTATATAGCCTCTAAATGCCAGCCCAATATTTTGATCATTGTAAAATATTAAGTAAGTATTCACTGATTTATAACATAACCTTAACTGATGAAATGGAGGTTGTATAATTAAATATATCATCATGTTAAATGACCTAAAAATATAAGGTTAATATGACATCAACAACTTCATTGGATACATTACTGAGTAAAATAGATGTCTCGCCTAGCTTGTCCCCCTGAAGATATTGATAGATACCTGTATATGCTGGAGGACACACTAGGGCTTATTCCTCAGCCCTGAAATGCCAGATATTTAAATTCAACACTGTGACAAGTACAACCACTTTGCCCCAGGATTAAATGAAAATTCTTTTCTCAACCTTCCCAGGTGGAAGAATAGCAGCAGTTGGTGTGTCAGAATCACCTGACTTTTCTATCATTTATTTCATAGGTTTGTTAGTCACCTCTGTTGGCTTGTAGTGTTCTTTGAGGAAGAAATGATGAAATGATCTATTTCCACTTTTGTTTCCTCCCTTCTAGGTTCAAAGGGAAAAGTATCCAAATGTTATCAAAGACCAGTTCCACTATCTGAGCTTTCAATCCCAACCTATTTAGAAACCAGTCCTTTTAAGTACATCTTATCTTTAATCATTCTGTCATTGCCTCCTTCTCTTTGAACTTCAAATGTGAATAGATCTTCCCTTTTGTGAAAAATAATTTGACCTTGCTAATCAGAGCTCTAGATTTGTGCATTAATTCAAACCTTTCTTTGCCTCAATTTCTTTACCCTCTGTCCTCCATTTTGATACTATTTACTTGTTATCTCCCTTTTATCTGCAAAGTCATTGAACACTGGTTGCAGTTTATATAAAGGTACCCCAGAGAGGTTCTGTGCACAGCCAGGAAAAATTCATGTGGTGGTCTTGCTGACCTCATTCCACTTGCCTTCCTTCCCTTTTTACTTCCCCGTCCCCAACCCTAACCACGTTTCAAATTATACTGCATGTTGCTCCCAGGTTAATTTTCCTAAAATATAATTCAAATATTTCTTGAATGGAATGAGGTCTAAATGCTTGACTCTGATTTTGAGAGCTCACCAACTGTCTTCCCCACTGTATTCCTACTTTTGCACAGAGAGTTTTCACTCCAGTCACATCCATCTCCTAAGCAGACTTTTCCCATTGTCATCATTTCATCATACAGCATGTGCCATCTCCCTGCTTAGAACATTCTACCCACATCTCCATCTATGTAACTCCTACATATCTTTCAAAGTCCAGTTTGAACTTTACATCTATATAACACTTTAGTGACACCCTGAACTTGCAAGGATTTCTCCATCTTCTCTCTGACTCCTATACTATTTATTACTATTTGACATGTATCTACTTACTTTTCATTATACTTATTTGTGAGTGTGTATATACTGTCTTTACATTTGTTTTAAACTTCTAGGTGTCAGAGACCAGGTATTATAACTTTTTGTATCTTCCAAATTGTGCAGCATAACCTTTTACATGTAGTGATAAACTTGGTAAAGGTTGATATGATAGCATGGTTTTCAATAATTGGTAGGTTTTTATAACTAGGCCTACCATAATTACGTTATCGAGTCCAAGCTCGTACTGCTTGCCACACAAAAGGCCGATAAATAGAGAGATGAGTTGTTGGAGCAAGGTATAGTGACTTTATTCACAAAGTCAGCAGACGGGGAAGGTGGTGGACTAGTGTCTCAAAGAACCATCTTGCCTGGGTTTTGGATGCTAGTTTCTTTTACAGAACAAAGAGGTAAAGTAAAAAAGGTGATAAATTGTTGCAAATATTTCCTGGTCTGGCCAGAGTCAAAAGGGGATGTGTTGATTTCTTCTTTCCTGCAGCCATTCATTGGTGGGCCTAGTCAGGATGTCTCCCATGAACAAAACAAAGGTACTTTAGCTTAACACTCAGGCATGGAAGGTAGGGTTCCAGAAGATGGGCCATTATGCATACTTTAAGCTGTAAGCAACATCCCTTTAGTGATTAACGTGTAGCAAAATCAATAGAATACGAAGGTTAAAGTAAAAGAAACAGACCTGATATGGTGTCAGATTTGTTCTTCACTATGATAATTACAATCTTATTTTGGCATTTTATCATAAAGATAGATTAGCTTATCTCACAGGGGAGGTTTTTTGTTTGTTTACTGGTGTGTGTGTGTGTGTATGTGTGCTTACACACACATGCTCACATTTCAAGTTACATAGTTATGCCAACATTTCCAAAGCTGTTATTCAGAATTTGATAGTATCTGTGTTATTATTACTATTACAACTGATAATAATGATAATAATAATAATAAATAGTTTGGAAATATATATCATCTAAATGCTTCTGCTAAAGGACCACATTGCACATCAAGTTTCTGAAAAGTCCCTCAGTAAAACAGAAGTTTGGGATTTATAAATTGTATTAATTAAAATAAAATCACTAGGTTTGGGAGTATTCATTTCAGAGGTTATTTCCTCAAATGTTATCATTTTCCAAGGAAATCTCTTAAATTATTTATGAGGGAATATTTATAATTATTTGGTGGGAAGGAAGGGAAATCCATGAATCCATATCCGTCAGCCTGTAAATTTTTCTTTCAGATGAAATTGGTTTAAAGAATACAATTTAATTCAGTTTAAAAAATCATATAAACAGAATATTCTGTAAACTTTAACTGCCCAAGAAATTGATTGTGAATCCCAGAACTGTACTGGACTCATAAAACTAGGGCTGAAAAATCAAGGGCTTGAAGTTGTTATGTTAATTTGACACTCAAGTATCAGTTACTTCTTTTGACAAAAAGGGCAAGAGAAAACTACAGAATAAAATCTGTTAAGGCAGATAAAGCTACTAATGGCTCATTAGTTTTAGAATGAGATGTGTGCTCTACCTAACACAGGAACAGAGTGAAAGAGGTTTTGGCTACAACATGGTTTTCCTCAAGTACTTATTATTAAAACGTATGGTTGAAGGAGAATATATGTTTTTGGCTTAACTCATTATAATAATTATTTCAGCAGAATTTAAATTCTTGTACCAAGTAAATGGATTTTTGGAGTACTATAAAGTGGTTTAATGGAAAGATTATAAGATTTTTGAGGTAGACATACTTGGGTAGTTCTGCTACCAATCAGATGTGTGACCTTGAGCAAGTTATCTAATCTTTCTGAATCTCTTCTATAAAACTGAAGATAACACACTCTCTGTAAGTACATATAGGGCTAGAAAACAATGTTAAATTTTCTCCTTGACCCTTTCTTTCTTTTTTCTTCTTCCCTGCCTTCTCATTTCCTTGGCCCAAAACATTCTATGATATTGAAATGCTTTATGAGTCAGAAAAGAAAAAATTAACTAATTTTGTATTTTTATATATATATATATATATATATATAATTAAGTGTTTTTACTATATATTTCTTATTAGAAATTAATTCTTTAAAGTTACAGCTATGTCTACATAAGTTAAAAAGGGATATTTGTCTAATTAGATCACTTCGTTTCTATGCAACACGGACAAATAAAGATTTACGTTAGTATTAAAACATATTTCAAAGAAGAAATTGAAGCCAGGTAATAACATAGGCAAAGAGAAAAACACAATGCAATCAGAAAAGGTGGCATGGAGATGACACAATTTTGAGTACCATTAATATACAGTCTTTACAGTGTGTAAAGTGTTTTATTTATTCAAGGAATAAATTTTCTGAATGCCCACTTTGTATCAGACTTTACACCAGGTGCTAGGGATAAAAAGATGAATGAAACCTGGGTCATTTATCTCAATAACCTCACAGATTAATAAAGAATTGACAGGTAAATAAACAATTCCCTTTTATTATTCAAGTGCAATAACAGATTGATTTGCAAGGTACTACAGAATGATCAGGGTAATTAACTTCCTCTGGGGTAGGGGTGGTGGTTTCATGCACAAAAACTTGCTAAATACTGTTCACAACTATCTTTTAAAGTCGGTAGGATGGTAATGTATCGTCTTCATTTCAGAAATGAGGAAACAACAGGAGTTCAATGACTTGCACAAAGCTTATACCTCGCCTCAAAATCGAGTGTAATAATTCCTCAACCAGTGCTCTTCCCAGGATGATCAGGTACTCAGTCCAATCTATCGGAACCATACTCTTTCCAATTGTTAGTAAAGTTTTAAAATAATTTTCCATTCAACAATGTCATGAGGCTGCAATACTGTGATACTCTTGGACTTGTTAATGAGGGAGATAACAGAATTATCATATATAATGCCAACAAAATATTATAAAGAAGTTCACCATCATGGAATGAATGTTTGTATTATGTCAACTTCATGCAGAAAGTTCTGCCAAAGAAATAAGATTATGGAATATTTAACTGCTATATTCTTTAGCAATGCAGTCTTGATGAAGGCATGATGGCTAGGTAGAATAAATGGTCTAGAGGTCCCCACTCACCAAAAGAACAATTTAAAATACCTATGGTTTCAAATTATTCAGTTGAGTATTATTCTTGACCTGCCTATAGTAAGCTTTTTCTTAATACAGAATTCCTATTATTCTCTTTTAACCAACAGCTGCATGTGAACACTGGCAATCTAAGTACAGCAATATCCCAATGGGCTCTCACAAGCATTCCCTTTAAAGTGAAATTTCAATGTTAGCTTTTAGCAAACTAGAGGCACTTTTTTCCCACCTCGGAAATATAGTTTGGTGAAAACAATAAATTTAAAACCTAAGATGCCATATAGTTTTTCCAATATTTAATAGAGTTGCTTCATTCCCCATGGATTTTTCTTTCTATTAATATCATTTCTATTCTCTTTCTATTTGAATTATTCTTACAAGAAAGCATAAGGAACAAAAATAAGAGTGTGGTATATTTATGACATTTCATATGATAGGGTATTCTAACTTCTCTGTACTTGAAGCAAAATTTGTTTTCTTTCTAAATATAAGTTATGATTATTAAGGTCGAATTTATGAGCCATAAAAAGTTTTTAAGCAAAAGATATGGATGTTTGGGTGGTGTGTCTTACTTTTTGAACTTGCCCTAACATAGATGATGTATGCCTTCCTTCAAGTTAATTTATAATTCAAGTTATAATTTGCCTTCATAGTTGAAGATAGACAGCATAGATCAAAATGTGATATTTGCTTCCTTTTGTAATTCTCTTGAAATACAAAATTCTTATTTGGTCAATGTGTAGGTTCAGAGACTCATATAAGTACCATACTGAGATATGCAATTGCAAAGATTCCTATTATCAATTAGGATATATGTTCTCATGTCTCTTCTTCTACTATTGACTTTCTCTCTCTTTATATAATAAAAATTCTTCAATAGTTTGTAACACTGTTATGAGCTTATTCATATTCAGGGAGAAATTTTATTGTTATAAATATATATTCCTATTGTATCAAATATTTTAGACTTGAATATAAATAATATTTTACATACATATATACCAACAGACATTTACAGTTAAAGACAATATTGACATGGAAAAGAGAATCATATTTATATATATATACACATACACAGGTAATCAGCATATATATAAAATTCTAATTTATAAAATATATATATACATATATATAATACATCTATATACAATCCCAATTCAGAAGAGAGACAGATGCACAGATTCCTGATGCCACTTCCCACCTAAAGCGTCTACCTACAAAGTCAGCTTCAGGAAATGGTTACTATCAATATTGGTGTCCTTGTGCCTTAGTGAATATGCACATAAAAGTGTTAACTGACAGGAGTGGCAACCTGCCCCCGCCTCCGCCCTTCCACACTGTTGCTTTCACTCTCCTCCCTGGGACTTCAGGTGCTGCTGGCAGCAGCAGCAATACCACCTCTACATGTGGAATAGGAATAAATATCATTAATGGATGAGTTCTCAAATTCTCCCCTCTTCCTCCTTCTAACTTCCTAGAACAGAAAGTTCTTGCTTGTTGAGCTATCTCTGGAAGTCTCTTAGAGGTAAAAGGGAAAATTCAGAGAAAATGCAAGAAACTAAACAGGCTAGGTAGAAACGTAATAAATGAGTAAGATGGGAAGGGAAAAAGGAAACAAAAGCCTATGGCTGTCAAGAGAAAGATTTTGTAGTTAGCAATAGAGAAAGAGAGCACTTCAGGATCAACTCTCATCTCTGTGAGAGACTGTGGTAGAAACAAGTGATAGGAAGAGGTATTATAATTAATGCTCTTCTTCTTCTAGAGTTTCCTCTGGAGTAATGTTTATCAAACATGCTGTTGATATTAGAATAGTTCTTCAATGTATGGGACTGACCCATACATTGCAAGATTTTAGTATCTCTGGTCTCACCTACTAAATGCCAGAAATACTCCTCTATCATCATTATAACCCAAAACATTTTCACACATTTGCACATGTCTCCAGAGACACTACTGCTGCTGATTGAGAAATACAGCTCTGGAAATGGAGTGTCCATCTGTCTATCTGCCCACCCAACTATCTATCTATCTATTCCAGTTACATTTGTGTAATATAACTCTCATATGTATTTTAGAACACCTGGATAGCAGGTGTATTATTTTATATGCATGAGAAAGTAGACTTTAAAATGAATATAAAGAGCTGTGTTTCTACTGGCAAATAAATAATGTTAAAGGCAAAACAGGAAAAATCAAGAAAGGAAGCCAGCATTTCTTGGTTGACTGCTACGCAGTATAATTTACCTAAAATCACAAGATGGTTCAGTGACAGGACCAGTGCCTAAACCCAGGTTGTTATGACTCCAAAACCCACGATTTGTTGTGTATTAACTAGAGGACAGTGAGGTAGTTTAAAAAAAAAATTAAAGAATATTTTAGAAAATGTAAATCCAAATAAAATAATGTTTTCCTCCGGATTTAAACAGCATTCAAACCTCATATGAATCATCCCCCTACTGCTAATCTAGTAATATTATGTATCATCCCATCCATCAGTAGATATGGGGACATTCTGAAGTTAAAAACTATGAAATTAAACATGAACATTCTCAGAAAACTTTCTGTAAACTAATCTTACTATCAGCAAATGAAATGGTTTAGAGTAAATGACCAGAAAAGAACAGGTCTATGTCCTAAGGAAAATGCTGAATTTCTTGACCTTCTTGGATTAAGGGCCAGAAGCATTAGCAGAAATGTATTATTATTACAAATTCAACCAAAAATATACATGTTATTCAATGTTGTTTTGGAAAAAGATGCTCTTACTGATATTAACTTCTGAGTATTAAGTGAAAATCATCACCTGCTTAGAACAATCTTCAGATGAAAGAGTTCTGAGCATGACTTGACTTCCTTCTTTTACTTAACCATCTGACAAAGAAGAAATCCAAGCCATGGCAGGAACATCCTGGGCATGACTCCTGCCAGGCTGTCAGCATGGCACACTCGTGCTTCCCAGCCTGCTGGACTGGGAGTAGTCAAAATAACAGAGACGACAGACCCTGTGGCTCCCATAAGCTCTTTAACATTACAAAGGAAATTTACATACATTCAGAAAGCCTCAGGATAATTATCACAAAAAAGGTATTCATCAGGCTGACATAGATTCCTACCAGAGGTCAGGGCCATCACCAGCACATCATTCCTTCCTGTGGCATCTCTAAAGTCACAGAGTTTAAGGATAAACTTCACCAGGGGCATTTCCATATACAGTTTTTAGGGCAAGAGGCAATTCTCTGGCCAATATGACCAGCCTCACTTTCTTCGGCTCAGCAATCTAGTAGAAGTCTGCTGAGTTAGATAAGATGCAGAGGATTCAGCTTTATAAGATTACTGTCCTTCCCATTATAAGTATCGCAAATTCAATGGACCACAAAAGATTGAATCTTTCATTTAAGCATTACCATGAAATTCATTTTAATTGCAATGGCTGAAGGAATGCTCTGAAAACAAAGAATCAAGGTGTGTCAAGAAAAGCCCTTCCTTTTTCCCCTATAAATTTCCAAATGACCGATGATAATGATGAAAGTAATAACGCTGGCAAAGCAGTCCTTTTTGTCAGTAAGAAATGACTTTGCTCTGGGTCTCAAAATCCCTTTATACCCTAATTATATATAAGTGAGAATGTGTGTGTGTGTGCGCACACGTGAGTGTGTGTGTGGTGTGTGTGTGTGTGAGAGAGAGAGAGTGAGAGAGAAAGAGATAAGCTTATTCTAATGGATTTTGGATTAAACTGGGCACTTCTTTTCATATTGCAAAAAAAAATGACACTAGGTGTACATAATTCACTTAATAGCAAAATCAGGAAAAGCATCTGATAGAATGTCAGATTTGCTCCCTTTAGCTGATTATATTGATTATATTAACTAGACAATAAATAAATCCATTTTATTCCATATAATCACAGTTTCTGTGATACCTACTGGGGAAAAACTGGTTCCATTGTGAATGCTTCCTGTGGTTCTTTTTCTAGGCATAATTTTATGGAGTCTCAAGAGTTGGTTTTTCTTTGATTAGCAAACTCAATATGCAAACCGCTAAATAGTAAGTATAGGTCAAAGGGCCAAGACACAGGCAGTAGCATCCTTTAGAAGATACTTGAAGAGGTCAGAAGGATTTCAACAAGGAATTTGAGACTTTTGTAGCTTTTTATCATTTATTTTAATCTACATAGAAGCTTCAAGTTGAAATAAAGTAGTTATTAAGAGAGTAGGTTCTATTTTAAATGACTTTAGAAAGGTTCTGGCTTCACTTAGTGGAATTGTGAATAACGAAAAGACACAGTTCTCAAATATGCATCATACACAGGTTCACTCCAAATAGTTCACCAAGCCTTCCTCAACTATGAAACCTAACTTTTAGGTCTCTTATTTAGGTATCTCATTTGGCTGATCAAAGGTCTTTTTATTCTTTATTAAGGTGTCACTTTGAAACAAAAATCATCTTGTCAAAATATATCCCAAATAACCCACAAAGACAAAATATTTTGTGGCAGTGCCCTGATGAAAAATATCTCAGTTCATACTGTGTAAATTATTCTTGAATTCCATCATGAAGTTAGAAGTCAATTTCTAGTCACTTGAGAAGCCCAGAACTAGGTCACTGCTGTAAGCTCCCTCACCTGTCATGTTACAGTAACAAAGAACACACACTCATGTTGTTAATGGTTTTAGTAAGCAAAAGAAATGTCAGCAGCAATAGTGCAGTCAGCCTAGGACACCACAGATTAACATGCTCATGTTTGTCATTTAATATTTATTAAGTATCTCATGAATACTTGGCTCTAAAATAAGCTCTGTGGAGATTTTAGAGAACACAGAGAGGATATGATTGTTGCTCTCAGGGAATCTGCTGCTCAAAAAGACCCATCACAAGTATATAGCATTCAGTAAGATAATGTAGTAACCCTTGATTCAGCTGAGATGATAAAGTGATACAAGTAATGAAAAATTGCAGGTGATATAATCATAAAAAGAATGAGAAATAAACTCAGAAATGATCGGGTTTAATTCCTCTTATTTACAGATGAAGAAACTGAGGTTCAGAAAGTTAATGGTTAGTCTCTTCATGTTCAGTTGGAGGGTCAGGGTTGAGACCCAGGTTTTCATTATCTAAGTGAGGTCCAGTGTGGATGATGAATCTCAGATTAGTTTCCTTGGCTATGACTCCTCTAAATCCTTGGGTATGCGTAGTTCTATGAATCTGTTCCTACACACACACACCCAACATAACATGCAGAAACAGAGAAAGAATAACCAAAATGGACACTCCCATACAAGCAAAGGAAGGAATGGTAAGCACAGGACAGTCACTGGTTCACTGTACTTCTGAACTCCGGCTAGACACGGAATGTCAGATACTTGATTAGGATATAATCTGTATCCCAAGAAATGATTCTCTGACGCTTTTGGTTACCCCCTCTGAGTCATCCTTCCTTTTCTATAAGATATGACCCTGTTTGTAGCTGGGTAGTTTTTCCAGCCTGTTTCCTGCCCATAGAAAATTGGGCCATTTTCTATAGAGGCTTACACTGTCAAAGGAGTCAATGATGACCTTGGACTGTTAAGGAAAATCTGTCAAGACATCTATCTGACACAGTAGGACACTTAGCAGATAAGCAGAAGAGGAGTTAAATTTGACCGTTTCCTTTAAAAAGGGAGTATAAATTTACAATGGTATGAGTACCATGGCCATAGCTTTTTGTTGGAATGACATTCGGAAGTAAATTAATTTGAAAGGCAAAAATAATACTTTTTTTTATGTAATGTCTGAAACATTTATATTAACATATTTCCACACAAATAACCCAAAGAAAGTTTAGTATTTGTTGTTTTTGTTTGTTTGTTTGTTTATACTGCAGGTTCTTATTAGTCATCAATTTTACACACATCAGTGTATACATGTCAATCCCAATCGCCCAATTCAGCACACCACCATCCCCACCCCCCCGCAGTTTTCCCCCCTTAGTGTCCATACGTTTATTCTCTACATCTGTGTCTCAACTTCTGCCCTGCAAACCGGTTCATCTGTACCATTTTTCTAGGTTCCACGTACATGCATTAATATACAATATTTGTTTTTCTCTTTCTGATTTACTTCACTCTGTATGACAGTCTCTAGATCCATCCACGTCTCAACAAATGACTCAATTTTGTTCCTTTTTATGGCTGAGTAATATTCCATTGTATATATGTACCACAACTTCTTTATCCATTAGTCTGTCGATGGGCATTTAGGTTGCTTCCATGACCTGGCTATTGTAAATAGTGCTGCAATGAACATTGGGGTGCATGTGTCTTTTTGAATTATGGTTTTCTCTGGGTATATGCCCAGTAGTGGGATTGCTGGATCATATGGTAATTCTACTTTTCATTTTTTAAGGAACCTCCTACTTTTTAAAACCTAATTTCTTTTTCTCAAGCAAATTGAAGTTATGAAAAATGCTTTGCTTTTTGTGTTTTCAATATAAGAAATAGAGATAAATGTTCAACATATAAATAATAATTTCTTTAACAAATAGAAAAAAACGCACTGAAGATTTTTCTTTTTGACTCTCATTTCATTATCAATACTCAATCAACATAGAACTTAATAAAGAAGAGAGCTAAAAAATACACATTTAACAAAAAGTCTTTTCTGGAGGGACTAAACAGCTCTCTAACTTGGAAGGGAAAAGTATTTTGGAAGACAAGATGGCAATTTCCAGTAGATGAAATAAAAAAGTAAATAACACTAATACACTAATAAACACTCTCCTGAAGTTTTGTGGCCTTTTCATTTGCTCCAGATGCTGGGGACAAAAGAGGAATTAAAATGTCTTTGACAAGATATATGAATTTTCTATTTTTCCTTCCTTTTATATATTCATAACCTAACAACTTTTATATTTAGTCTCTGAATGCCTCACTTACTAATAAATTTTAAACTTATGTGAAAGGATTCATTTGGGTGGTATATAATCTTTATTTTCAAGATGGAATTTATCAACTTAACCTAATTAAACTCACACTTGTCATGCTTCCTATGCTTCTTGGAATTCAAATTAAGAATTTGATATCACATCTTTAAAAGGTAATGAACATTTTGTGACATTTATTTCTTCTAATTAGTCTATTAAAAATTGCATAAGACTTGCCTGTTGATTGAAGAATTCTCTTTGCTCTAACAGAATTAACTTTGACCATTATTTCAACTAGCCAATGATTATTTTAGGTCAAAACGTCACACTGAAAATTATGTGTCAACTGTCCTATTCTCTTACTACTTTTACTTTTTCATTGGTATAGTCAAATCCTGGTGTATTATCTCTCTAACAGCCTGTAGCAGTAGCCAGACACAATTGAAACACATACACTGTATATATATATATATATATATACAGTGTATGTGTATATATATACTATATATATAGTATATATACAGTGCTCTCAGGACAAGCTGTTGAACATATGTCATTGATCAAAATTTCCCATTGACATAATTACTTTTTAAGGATTTTAAGGTAGACTAAGGTAATCACAGAAAGTTTCACAAGAAGGCGCTCTTGAGAAGTGGATAGAAATTGGAACAATGGAAAGGAGGAGGAAGGACACTTAGCGTGATGAGTGCAAAATGGAAGGAAAATATCTCTACCATGTGAACAGGTTATGTCCACACACTAGTGAATTAATAAGAATGAGAGTGAATAAATGGGGAAAAGCTTTTCTTCCTCTTGATATTTCCACCCTTCACTTAGGATTGCTCTTTTGGCCCTGAACATATTTTGACTTAAAGGATATCCTAAATACAAGCATGTTAATCATGATTATGAAAATATTGATTCTCATTAAAAAATTTTCCTAAGTGATCTTTTCTAAGTCAATTAAATTTTTGATCAATATTCTTATAGTAGTTAAAATATTTCCCTTTAATATTTTTATTATTTGAAATATTTTAACTGGGACTATATTTTTAAGTTTATAAGAAAGGTTTAATTGATGAATTTTTTTTATCTATACAAAATTTTACAGATCATGGATTTACCATCCATTAAAATTTTTGTTCATTAGTTAAATGAAAAAAATGTGACCAATTTTGTGAGAGTGGTAGAAAAGAAGAAAAGCAATAGAACAAGATGATGGAAAGGGGAAGAGAAATAGAGTGGGAGAATAGGACAAAGGAAGAGATCTAGAATGAGAAGAAACACAGGAAGAGAGATGAGAGACAGAAATAGAAATGTTACAGCAATTTTATTTTTGGCCCATTAAGCCAAGAAATGTATGATGAAGTAAAACATATTAATAATAAGATCAAAGCAATGGGTTAAAATGTCATGTTATACAGCTAAACAGAAAATTCATATATGGGGTATAAGTTTGAGAGTATAGATTGTACAGGACCTAAATATACCAGGTAATAAATTTTATTTTATGCTGTTGGCCAGTGTATCGCCAAAGGATATTCCATACAGATTTAATGATCCATAAAAAAAAGTTTATTTAAATAAGTTTGGGGAATACTGCATCTTACATTGCCCTCTGAAAGTGTTACAATACATATCAGCATATTAACACCTCTGAGGAATCCTGAGAAAATAAACCTGGTGAGAATTAGTTAAATCACTATTTACCAATCTTATTTAAAGACAGAATACTTACTGTGTGTGTAGAACCCTATATGCATCCTGTAGAACACAGTTTGGGAATATAGGCAATGGTGAACCACAGTTGAATGTTTAGGCTGAAAAAAACAGGAGAAGCATAGAGTTTAGAAAGATAAAATGTTAAGGTGAGGTGCTGGATGCCAAAGCAGACTAAGACTGAAAACAGAAAGACAAATTAATAGGCTATGGTAACAATCAAGGGGAGAGACAAGGTCTTAGATTGGTCTGGAAAATAGTTGGAATATAAAGATATAGGTACGTGTAAGACACATTATGCCAGAAATGTTGATTTTTGCCAGGTCCACAGTCCCTCTTGATGTGGCCACATTTTATACCATGTGGCTCCACAATTTAATTGAACCAGGTTGGGAATCTGATCCAAGGTGACTTGCCCACAGCTGGCAGCAAATAAGACTTCTATAGTCTGGCTTAAAAACAGAAGTTAGATCAGATTTCCCTTCAAGAGTTTGAAATTATGAAAAGAGAGACTGAGACTTTTAGGAAATAGATGCAGATGTGTGTGGGGGGGGAAGTGAATACGCACGTATGTATGTGTGTGTATATATATATATATATATATATATATACACATATATGTATATATCTATAAAGAAAGAGATGGTCTATACACAATGCTCACTTCTTATGTTCAATTTATATGCTGACTTTAGATTCACATTCCAGATTAAGGCTTGTCTGTGTATGAAATATCAACAGCATGGATATTACCATTTTCAGTGAGGCATCCTAAAATAATAATTTTTGTGTTTGGTTTTTCCTACTTCCTTCTATGAGATCTTTCCACCAGTGAGTCAAAGGTACCCATATTGCCTCAAAGAGAAGTAGGATTTTTTATAGTAAAAATAAAAAGAGCAAGTAGTCAATATAGAAGGGAGGCCTGAAAAAGCTGGGCATGGAGTTTATGCTATAACAGTTAAATAGAATAAAGAATAGTGGAGAAATAGACCACTTCCTGTGCATACATATACCCAGAGAATACAGGTTTATCTGGGCTAAGGAGGAGGACAGAGGGAGATGGGAACAGGGAGCTGAGAGGGACACATCCTTAAAGCAAGTCAGTGAGTGGGAATGAGAGGGGCCAACCTGGAGGATAAAGAGCCATGTGGAGAGGAATGGTGTCCTCATGGGGAGACTGTCCGTTACCCTGAGTGGCCAGCAGCAGGGAGTCCTGTGGAAGTCCAGTCAACATGTAGAGATAGCTCATCACCTGGACAGAGCAGGATGCCTCTAGTGTTGGGGCAGGCCTTCCATCTACAGTTACATATCCATTACCCGTGGAACTTCCAGCTTAAATAATCCTAGCAATGACCCAAGGATTTGCTGAGCCCTATATGGAATGACCTTTGCAGGCCTCCTGAATTAGCAGATGCGGGTCTTCAACACCCAGAGAGGTAATAATTGTGAGAAAGGAGAGCCTCAGCACTGGTAATTGGGTAGGGCTAGACAGTGTTATATCCTACCCCTGTTAAACATTAAACATAACAGATTTTCTATAAAAAAAATTACTTTGAAATTTCATTCCTTTTATGAACCTAACTATAAATGGTTAAATTGAACACGGTTTTGTTGTCTCCATGTGTTTAAACTAATCCAAATGGAAGTAAAACTGCATGAAAATAAAAACCTCTCTGACTTTAGCAACAGCCCATTGCTCTGTTTATTCCAAAACCCTCTGTATCTGAGAACCACCTATGTAGGAGAAATTAAAAACTAAATGAAATTATTCTACATTCCATGCCTAGCAATTTAATTTTTAAGCCTTTTATAACCCTAAAAATGCTCAACCATCATTTTTATGTTTTAGCTTAGAATGAGTTTTCCAACAAGGATTCCAGTAACAGTAAATCTGGTATTTATAGTCTCAAATTTTTTTTTTGTTTGTTTCTATGCTATTTCTACATGAGTTCTTATGAACATTTTCTTCATCTGAGTTCTCTCTCTCTTCTTGCTACTAGTGTTTGCTGGGGGGCTATATTTCTACACCGCAGGGTGTAATTCTACTTTCCAAAAATGCAATTCTCCATTCAGATACAGTATTTTTGTTTTGTCTGTTTTACCTGAACTGTACCTGAAACTGTCAAAATAATAATGACTAAATTCCTAATGGCTACCTGATACTCTTAGAGTTGTCTAACATTACCAGAGAGTTGCTGAGGTACTAGTTAAATTGAATAAATGTTATTTGTTCTTATAACCTCACTTTTTTTTTAAATTGAAGTATAGCTGATTTACAGTGTTATGCCAATCTCTGCTGTACAGCAAAGCGACTCAGTTATACACATATATACACTCATTTTTTTGTATTCTGTTCCATCATGCTCATCCCAGAAGACTGGATATAGTTCCCTGTGCTATACAGTAAGATCTTGTTGTTTATCCATTCTAAATGTGATAGTTTGCATCTACCAACACCAACTTCCCAGTCCCTCCCTCTCCCTTCCCCCCTTCCCCCTGGCAACCACAAGTCTGATCTCTATGTCTGTAAGTCTGTTTCTGTTTCATAGATAGTTTCATTTGTGCCATATTTTAGATTCCACATATAAGTGATATCATATGATATTTGTCTTTCTCTTTCTGACTTATTTCACTTAGTATGATAATCTCTAGTTGCATCCATGTTGCTGCAAATGGCGATCTTTGTTCTTTCTATGGCTGAGTACTATTCCATTGTATATATGTACCACATCTTCTTTATCCATTCATCTGTCCATGGACATTTAGGCTGTTTCCATGTTTTGGCTATTGTGAATAGTGCTGCTATGAACATAGGGGTGCATGTATCTTTTTGAATTATAGTTTTGTCCAGGTATATGCCCAGGAGTGGGGTTGCTGGATCATATGGTAATTCTATTTTTAGTTTTCTGAGGAGCATTCAAACTATTTTCCATAGTGACTGCACCAACTTAAATTCCCACCAACAGTGTAGGAGGGTTCCCTTTTCTCCACACCCTCTCCAGCATTTGTTATTTGTAGACTTTTTAATGATGGCCATTGTGAACAGTGTGAGATGGTACCTCATTGTATTTTTGATTTGAAACTTACAAGCTTTTGCACAGCAAAGGAAACCATTAAAAAAAAACACACATACACATGAAAAGACAACCTACGGAGTGGGAGAAAATATTTGCAAATGATGCAACCGACAAGGGCTTAATCTCCAAAATATACAAACAGCTCATACAACTCAACAACAAAAAAAACAAACAATCCAATTGAAAAATGGGCAGAAGACCTTAATAGACGTTTCTCCAAAGAAGTCATACAGATGGCCAGTAGGCACATGAAAAGATGCTCAGCATCACTAATTATCAGAGAAATGCAAATCAAAATTATAACCTCACCTTTTACTTGAGAAAGGTGAACTCAGTCATAACATCTTAAACCACAGGGCCTCATGGAGGAAACTTCCACCTTAGAGAAACGTCTTGAACTTTACTCCCAAAATGATTGACCACATCATTATACATTACTGTACCAAAACTAATATTGTTAAGTCCTCATATTTCCAGTGGAGTTTAAAAGATTTTATACATTGTTAATTTGATAATGCTTGTGTTTTTTAACTTCCTCTGCAAGGAGCTAAAATTTATAGAGCGAGCTCTTGGTAGAAGGATCATTTGGGAGAACTTTGAGGCACCTCACCTATAAGACAGGACCAAGGACTACTAGCAAATAAGACAACTTTCCTGGTTACTTGTTTGCTAGAAATCATTATGCACAGTCTCCCACCCAGATTACTGAGAGCAGGCTATACAGGTCCTAAGGAAGTGCTTCCTTGTTCTCTGTAACCTTAACTGTAGTAATCACAGTATTAAATGTTATAAAGAAGTTCTGGAGTTTTATTTATGAATCCATCAGCTGAATTACAGTGATCATTAAAACTTCTAGTTAGTGTCAAAATGTTTTGACTATCAAATTCAGAGAGATTAATCATTCTTTTAAATATGCTCTGCTGGCAAGCTGATTCTTTTTTCTGGTCCAAGATATCACTTAGAACAGCTTCTGTTTCTTCTACTTTGCAGGCTGGGAGTTAAATGAAGGACAAGTGTATAGAACTAAGCTTTTTAGGAAAGCTTTTGAGTTAATGATCCATTTCTTAAACATTAGAAGCTGAAGGTCACTAAAGCTAATGATATTTATAATTAGTATTTGCAAAGAACATCAGGTAATCGGTTAGAACAGACAGAGGTAGAGGAATTTCAGACTGGGACACACATTTCAGAAGCTGGCAAGTTCCGCCACCAAAACATCAGTACGTCTTAGTCAAAAGAAAAGGGAAATTTCAAAATGTTATAAAGTGATGAAAGTTAGAAGATGTTTGATAAGTTGAAGCATTAAGAAAATATTGACTCAGAGAGCATGTTTTGTTATAAAACTGACAGGCCCCTCAAGATAGGTTTGACAGTGATTGAAATGGGTTACATAAATTGACACATCTTGCTGCCTGGCTTCATTTCTCTGATCAAAATTGAGACTTAGTAAATTGTATCATTTTTACTTGCTTCTTCCCTGTCTCTCACTACTGCCATAAAATCGGTGATGCTTGCTTTAATTTTTTGAAGCATTACTAGTATTTATTTTTTAAATATAAAGAATTATATAAAGTGACTACTCAAGCCCTTGCTAGAGTTATAAAAAATACTGTTTCTTTAAAGGAAAAACAAATCCTCTTCAATTTTTCAGCAGCAGAACCTGACCCCCTATGAGTGAACTGATTTATATAAAGCAAGGACAAGAGTGTGCATTAGTTTTGCCCATTCTGATGTCAAAGTCTACCCCAGATCCTAACTGTCAAAGTGACAACGTTTTCTCCAATTGTCTCCAGCCTACCTCCAATGAGAGAAGTGATATATTTAATAAAAATAATGCTTTTAGCCATTTATGTACCATTTCAAAGAAATTTTAATGAGGTCAATGATCTTACACAAAATTATACTTGGAACTTAAAATCTGAATTCATTACTGTAATTCACCTGTTTTGATTTTAGAAATCAGAAGGTTAAAGACGAATGGTTGGGAGCCTTAGAATTAGTGTCATTGGACAGAAAGACAAAATTGGAGTTCTGATTCACTACTTAGCAGGGTTTCCCACAGGTGTGGTCGGTGTAGGCTGTCCTTTTTGACACACTCCAGCTGTTCCCTGCAGGGTCTTGAGTGTTCTCATTCCTATCTGCAGTTGTAACTGGTGTGGCTGCGTTTCCCACTTCTGAGCCCTACCCATTCTCATCCTTTGTTGTTTACCTTGGTCCATCTCTATGCATGATAGACAGGATGTGTTAGAGGTATTAGGGCATCAATCATGTAACATTCACCTACTTTTCCTTCTTTCCTTCTGCTTCTAATCCAAGTTTGTGCAACAAGCAAAGAATTCACATTTATCTTATACCTCCTATGAACTGGTACTGGTCTCGACACTTTAAACGTGATTTCATTTAATTTTTTCCACTATAGTGTTAGTATTCCTACAGATATTTTTTTACAGATTTTACAGATGAGGAAATCTGGATTTACAGAGGTTAAGTAATTTTTGCAAAGTCACAGAGTAAGAAAATGGGGAAGTTGGACTGCCCAATTCTTTCCGCTCTGTACACCCATCTCACCTGGACCTAAGAGTTATTTGAGGTTTTAGAGAAATAAGGGGCTAATGGTGATTCTAAAATGTATAAAGCATTACTGACTTACCAACTTGTCACTATTCTGATATACAAGCAGAACAAACTTTCTATAATGGAAAGTTAGGAAGTCTAATATTTATTAAAGCATTCAGATCTATATTTGGCATGAAGACATTTATGAGGGTAATAATTCTTTTACAGTGTGCAACCGGTGTACATTATAAATCACTTGAAGTTTTTGTAGACCAATTGTAAACTTTATATTCCATTTTCAATATACTTGATATGTATTTTAAAAGGCATTTGCAGAACAATTTCTCTCCTTTAAAACATTCTGGTCAACATTCAAACTAGTTTTATCATCCTCATACATATATTAAAACCTTTCACATTAGCCCTTATCCTGTTGAGCACTTCATTGGGATTCTGACTTAAGCATTACTTTGGCTGGAAATTGTCATATACTACACTTAATGTTGCATCACAACACCTCGAGTCAATACTTTATGCAATTACTCAACATTTAGAAACTACAGCTATGCTGACTTAATTTTTTTAGTTTTTCACTAGTACAACCTAACATGCTTTTGCACTCATTCATTCATAAAATTCATCTGCTCGAGGGTTGTTCATTCAGTAATGAATTTATTCAACAACCATTTTAATACGCACACCTATTTTGTGTAGAGGTATACCCATCCTGCAAGATTATATTTTAATGTTGTTTGTCATTTACAATTACCTTCCCTTTTATATCTAGGGATTTCTTTTTCTTTCTTTTCTTCAATTTATTGTTTTTCATTGTTAACTTGAACCCATGGTAGAACAAGTGGCTTTTTGTTCCTCTTGTGTATTCTATTTTGTTGGAGGAGCCGTTTTGGGAGAAGACTTCATAAAAGAAGTTTTAATGATGAGTAAGAGTTCGTCAAGAAAAATAATTGGGAATCTAACTATTAAAAGTCCAGACAACTGACAAAGTTATCAGTAAGACACCGCAAAGGTTTAGCCAATATCTTTTCTGTGTGTTGGGAACGGTGAGGGCATGCAGGTACTGGAGCTGAGGATATAATGTCAGAGCCAGTAGGGGGTCCCAGTATTCCTCAGCTGGCTGAACATTAGACAGTCCTGGATCTAGAATACAAGCTCTGTGAGAGCAACCAGAACAATTCCTGACATATAACAGCTCCTCTGTAAAAAATTATGCATAAATGCCCTGATGGTTTGGTATAAGAATTGTTAAGTGCTCAGACCCTTTCTATTTTTTGTTGGGGCACATCTATATTTTTTCCTACCCGTCCTCTTATTTCATGTCCAAAGAGGAAGGGGACTGAAATTGATGAGTTCGGGCATTGGGACAATTTGGGGGCCAATGAGCTAGAGCTGCCCCTCTAAGTAGACAATCCTTCTATTTGACTCTTACTTCCTTGTATTTCTCTTTCTTCTTCCATGAGATTAATGTGGCAATAGACTCCAGAACAGGCTCTACTTGGACAGATGGTCTGAGAAGACCCTCAGCCTAAAGCAAAAAACTTGTTATCCTCCTGTCCTTGTTCTATTCATCTTTGCATTGTGTATCTTAAACCTCAGAGTATTTCTGTAAGGGATGAGCCTGGGAGCAGGGTACTAGCAACCCTAAGTAGCCTCATGGTACAACCTTGCTCTCTAGAACACATAATTTGGAACCAAACTTTTTTTCCTCTGGCCTTGTTTCTCTACATGGATCTTATGAGAGTAACTGTTAATTGAAAACCTAGATTCAAACCAAACACCAATTCCTGACCCCCATGATAGACTTGGTGAGAATAAACCATAACAAGGTATTCTATGGCCTGAACTAAGGAAAGAAGGGCATTTCCAATGAGATAAGACACAAATATTACCAGAAAGAAAGTTGTGGTCAAAAGCCAGAAGAAACTGGTTAACTGCATCAAAGTAAAGAGGTAAGTAAAGA
The DNA here is from genome assembly GCF_005190385.1 of Monodon monoceros. Taxonomy (NCBI): domain Eukaryota; kingdom Metazoa; phylum Chordata; class Mammalia; order Artiodactyla; family Monodontidae; genus Monodon; species Monodon monoceros. Next base: position 69,638,758 of record NW_021703768.1, read on the forward strand.
AAACAAATAATAAATTAATAATGGTGGGTAGGTAATCCGTAGAACAGGCAAAGGTACAAAATAAGTCTTAAAGCTCTAAGCATGTGAAGATTCACTACAATTATGGGAAGCCCATACCTGCTGCCTAAATAGGGCTGGCTTCCAAAAGTTTAAAGATTTTTAGATGAACATTCCTAGTGCCTTTCCTCATTCTTTAGTATTGAATCTTCAAGTCAATCCACCCTACCCTAGCCCCTCATAAACACATGCACAGAATAGAAAATTTGCAAGTACTATTTTCTGTGCTAGAAATAAGTTCCTAAGGTAATGGGGAAAAACAAACTTTTCAGGTTCTGAGCTATCATTTAGCATAATACCATAATATTTTCTCTCTGCTTGCATATTTTGCATGTATATTAATGCCTTCATATCAAGTACTAATAAATATGTACTCTTTTCATGCCTATGTTTTATTTAAATTTCCTCACTGTGAAATTTACAGTCCAGAAATATCAAATTATTTATAATCACTTCCAACACACACACGCATGCACCTGCATGCGTGCGCACGCGCGCACGCACACACACACACACACACACACACACAGGGCTGTAAACTCCTCAAGGTCAAAGATTGTATGACTTAGTCATTTGTATGTTCCCAGTGCCCAGTATAGTATTCAGTACATGTTCAATAAAATAAATTAAACTTATTGTGAAATTGGTGAGGGCAGAACAGCTGTATAAATAGAGATAACCATCCAAAAAAAAGCGTGTAACTATTACTTACTGTAGAGTAGTTCATAGGCAGTATGGGCCATCAAGGGATGCCAATTTCAGTTCCTCCGTCCCTACAAAACTGACAGAAAATGGCCCCAGAGACAGATATGAGAGAGCTTTCTCCTGAGATTTTACAGTAAGAAAGTAAAGCTATTTGGGAGTCATCTCCATTTTCTTAATAATAATCTTTTTTGGTAAGTAAATCTCATTGCAACTTTTCCTTCTGCTATCCACAGCATCATTATTTCTTTATCCTTCCCTCATATGAGTTTTCCACTCATTTACATTGTTGACTCACTATTAAATTTTCTCTCTCAGTTTCCTTAACTTATAATTTTCAGCACTTAGACCCACCCTGACTTGTACCAGAGCTGATTAAGATAGGAGGATTTCTGTTCAGCCATGGTTTACTCTCATTTTTGCACACCTCTCACTTGCTCCTTAATACATTGCTGGTCACTGTAGATCTAGTCCCAGGTCCTCTCTAGGTACCTCTGCCTGCACACTCTTACCCATATATTTAGAAATTATTTTATTATTCTAACATAATTAGCGCACCTCCTCTACTTTCAACTGTGCCCTGTTTATATGTACTTTCATTTTCAACTTTCCATCGTATTCTGAATTCTGATACTGTTGTTCATGTTGTTATCATTCTCCTGACCATTCATTCAAACTGGTGGCAAAAGTACATTTAATGAGCATAATTTTCATTTAACTACCCAAAGCACTCATGTCATTATCAAAGGCTCTCACATGACCAGATTGTGCAGATTTCTTTTCAATATATTCTGCTCACATCCTATCAGGGGGCCAGCTGCTAAAAACAGTCAACATATTATTCCTAGTCAGAGCCCATTATAATGAACTCTAAAGGGGTGTTCACACTTTCTCACTGTATTTGAATTTCATTACACTGGGTTCAGTGTTGCTCGCATGAAGGACTCACAAGTCCTTTTTTCTCAATTTAATCAGCCAAATATCATAGTTTCCTATCCATCGGGGCTACATGTGCTAAAGCATAACTAGCCTCCTTTCTAAAGTTTAAGGAGTCAGTTGACAGGTAGATTTGGGTTAATGGTGTCAGATTTAGCAAGGAAAAGTAAATTTAAATTTGAACAACTTTTTTTTTTAGTATAAATGTAACCCATGTGATATTTAAGATATATACATACTAAAAATTATTTATCTGCAATTCAAATTTAAGTATTGATAGTATTGACTATTTTTTAGTTTATGTCCTGAACATTTTATGGATATACTTATAGTAAAAATTATTTATCATTCATCTAAAACTTAAATTTAACCAGGAGTCCTATATTTTATCTGGCAGCTCTAACTTAGGTGCATTCTCAGATTTGAGTTAGATATAAAATGAATTCTACTGTCTGGAAGGCATGATGAGAACCACAAAGGAATTTGTGGAAAGAAACAAAGCCCTGAATTTTTTGAGAGCTTAAAATTAAGGATGGGCGTTCACTGATTTGGGATGTTAGATGCAATTTTGCTTCAAGAAAAGTAGAAGTTTCCAAAACTTGACTTCGCCTCTTTATATGTGCTTATGTTGTGCATATGTATGCACCCCCTCTTTAAATCATTGCTTAAGTTCCCTGAACAACTTGTTATAGATCAGTTTCAGTTGGCATATGCTAAATAGCTACAATTATATTTTTCTTTTTCTATGAAGGGAACATTCTAGGTTGTATACATAAGTTCTGAAGGCAAAAGAATGTTGTGTACTATCTTTATAAAGTCAAGCTGTCTGATGTTGAGTGATATACTGTGACATTTTTGGGTCAAACAGAAAAACCTGTATTTGCTCCCTGACAGATATTACTATATCCACAGTTCCAGGAGAAACCTATCATTAAGAACTTAAACTTAGCTTCCAAAAAAGAGAAAGAAATTTAATTCAGCCCAAAACAGGGAACATGGGAGCAGTTCTATTTCTTCAAACTTGTCTGCTACATTGGAATCAACTTTCTGCACTAATTTGCACCAGAAATTTAAGAACTAATTACCAGTTATTGGTCACAGAATCTCCCTTCTGGTTAGGTTTAGATAACATATTCCAATACATCCTTATTACAGAAAAGCAGATATACTTAGCTGAGGTATACACGATATGGAGTTAATTTATCTGTAGGAAATTGAAAGGGAGAGCGAAAGGATAGAGAAATTCACTTGCTCAAACTAACACAGATATAATTCTTGCAACCTGTTTAGCAGAATTGGCTCTGGGTGAGAGATGCCAGAGATTCCACTGATGTAGCAAATAATGTCATGAACATTGATTCGTAAAACTAATCTGGAGCACAAGGGGGTCATGTCTCGGTGACTGGCAAATGCATCACTTCACTGGTGGAGTCACTGCTAAGAAGCCTAGCTTAGTTCAGATACTAATAGAAATAAAAAGAGTTCATGGGGCCAGATTAGCAAGAGGTCCACAATAACTATACCTACAAAAATTCCAAATCTCATGTCTAAAGGGAAAAAAGAAAACATATTTATGTGTAATTGGCTGATATTTATTTAGTTATGAGTTCTGTGCTCTCATATATACAGTTATATTTACACATTTAATGGTGACCATATAATTTATTGTCCAAACCATAAAAATTTTGTCCAGGACAAATACTAAACCAGAAAAAATTCATGGACAATAGGCATAAACTGGGACTGTTCTGAGCAAACCTTAGGGTATATATATACACTAAGATCTGTGTATATTATAAAAAATACATAAATACAAAAAATGATTTTAAATCCATATAATGGACAAAACCACTAAGTCATTTGAATAGTCACAGTGAATGTTTATTTGGTGGTTACTATATTCTAAATACTCATCCTGGCATCAACTTTACAAGGTAAAGAGGCCATTTTACTAATTGGTAATTTATTATCTAGTGAGGCTAATGAATTTCATTAAAGTCACAAAGTTATGTATTATAGAGTAAGGATTTGAATCCATACAGTCTACATACATAGCTCATACCCTAAGTAACGTATGCTAATCTAGAATTAACTAAACTAAGTAAATATTAAGTATACTACTATATTCAATCACATAGTATAAGGAACTGGATAATAAGTACTCAAAATTTAAGTACAGATTCCTTTTTAAAGATAATGACTATGTTGTCAGCATATTACAAATGTGGCAAGTCTGCTTCCTGAGAACAAGATACTCAAATTTTAATGCACCCACTGCCCACACCAGATTCACCTGGGTACTTAGTAAAACTCAGATATTTGAGCCCCACCCCAGACTTTATGAAGAATTTGACTTGATTCTTATGCATGGAGTGTTTGAGAACATGTTTCCTAAAATACAGGAGCAAGAATAAATTTGTGACATTGGATTTATGTTGTTGTTTTGTTTTGTTTTTGTCTTTGTAAACTGTTAACATACAATTTATCATAACTAAGGGAAAGCATTGACTAGAATGACTAAGTACTCAAAAATAACTATGCTGATTTAATCTCAGTTAATTTAAAATATTCATTTCTACCCACCAGCTCACTAAATAAGGTTTTCTTATAAAATATTTTAACATTTAATATGAACAATGTATAATTTGATATAAAAATTAGGTACTTAGATAAGTCATTGTTATAAAATAACTACTATTGACAACATAGAAGAAATTGTTCTGATTATATCATCTGCATTAAAAAAGCTAAAGTTATAGATGATTTTTTAACTGCATCTAGAAAAGCCAAAATATCTTAGTTTTATTAGTACTCAGCATTATTTATGAGATTTTTTTAAAGTGTTTATTGAATGTATTATTCTCTTCAATTAATTTGAGATTATCACAATTTAGGGTGCTAAAACATAATGTCTTCCTTCTTTTTTTAAAATATTTATTTTATTGTTATTTATTTTTGGCTGCATCGGGTCTTAGTTGCAGCATGTGGGACTTTCGTTGAGGCATGTGGGCTCTTCGTTGTGGTGCACAGGCTTCTCTCTAATTGTGGTGCATGGGGCTTCCTCTTCTTTATTTGTGGTGCACAGGCTCCAGAGCACATGGGCTCTGTAGATGTGGTGCGTGGGTTCCAGAGTGCACGGGCTCCGTAGTTTGCAGTACACAGGCTCTCTAGTTGAGGTGCACCACCTCAGTAATTGTGGTGCATGGGCCTAGGGCATGTGGGATCTTAGTTCCCCGACCAGGAATCGAACCCGCATCCCCTGCACTGTAAAGCGGATTCTTTACCACTGTACCACCTTCTTTTAAACAATATCTGCTTACTCCTTGTCAGGCACTATTTTAGGTACTAATGACAAGTCAGTGAAAAAATAAGTACACAAATAAATTACTGCCCTCCTAGAGTTTACTGTTTAGTGAGTCTTGTGCTTCCTTTGCCTTAAAATGCATGGCCACTTATTAACAAACTTTCAGGTATGTGAAGAAATGGTATACCAATCAAAGAAAGTGGCTGCTGTCATCACTACAATTTCCAGGGAAGCTGGAAGAGAAAGTTAGGGTAGGAAAAGTATAAACCAAAGGACTAAAATAAGTTTCTGTAGGGTAAAGACCAAATGTTAACCTTCTTGTGTGAGGCAGGGTTCAGGTGGACTTAGATATTCTCAAGTTTGAAGGTCTGCAGACACATGAATCACCCCCTTAATTGGAAGAGACACCAAAGGTGATGGTACCTACATCAACTTTGTACTTTTCTAATAGATCTTCCTAGCCTCCTTGCTTGGAAAGGGAACTCTAAAGAAAATGAGGCAACCAAGCCCTTTAGTGGGAGTTAGAAGGAGGGAGAGCAGTGAGTTTACCTTATGGAATAAAAGCTCAAAGCAGAAAACCAACGGGACACCCAGTTACCTCAGAAACAGTATGCCAGGGCACACTAAATTTATTTGGGAAGATCCCCTTAAACTTGGTAAATTCCCTGTGTATTATTTCCATTCTGCCCTGTCTGTTCCCCGGTATTGATCATACAGTAGTAAAACCCAACTAATGAAAGTGCCTGTTTGCTTTTCTTTATGGGAAACTAGGGAAGCCCAAGAAAATCAAGTGGTAGCAAGGCAGCTTTTAGAGTGGAGAGGAAAACAAGTTTAGTCCTGAAAGCCCTGGTCATGCTGCCAAAAGAAAGAAAGAAAGAAAGAAATAGAGTACTAAGAGCTGGATGAGTCTGCAACATTTGTCCATGTCTAACAGAAGAGAAACCCACTTGGTGTACACAAAATTCGTGTTGGAAAGGAAATAGTATTTCAGTCATTCATGGTGGCAAAGGGCTAGACAATTACATTGTAACAATGCTTGTCTCTGTCTTTATTTCCTAATTCACTGTAAATCCTTCAAGAGCAAAGTTTAAGTCTGATTCATTTTTGTCTTCCCATGATCCAGCATGGTAGTTCATACAAATTACTCATAAAAGTTGATTAAAAAAAAGAGAGATGAATTAATTATTTAATTAGTGGTTTGAAATCCTTACAATTTTAGGAAAATAAAACATTTATAGAATTCTTATTATGGAATAGGTGCTAGAAAAATATGAATCACTGTCCTAGACGAGTTGATGTTTGATCTGAGTCTTGATCAATATGATGTGGAAAATGGGGAAAGGGAACTTTTAAGGGAGAGAGACTAGAATTTGCCGTGGGGTAGCAGTGACAATGCATCTTTTGGAGTGGCTCAAGTGTAAGAGGGATGATGTGAGACTGGAAAGGTGTGCTAGGGCCAGATCATGAGTAATCTTGAATGCCATGTTAGTAAGTTTGGGTTTTAATCAGTGGATCATGGGAAGACAGAGGAAATTTGTAAGAATAGAAATGTGATGTGGGATCTGATTTGTCTTTTGGAAAGTTAGAACTGATACTAGTTTGCATGAAGGACTAAATGAAACCTATAAAAGAATTGGGTTATGGGGCTATTGGAACAGTCAGGGAGACAATAAAATAAAATCTGAACAAAGATATGGATAATAGGCACAAATGTATAATGTGCTTAAACATAGAAAGCAGAAAATACATAAATCACATTATGTGTTAAAACATATAAAACACATTCCAAAGACTTACTCATGAATATGAAATAGATGATGTAGAAAAGACCCCCAAGTTTCTGGATGGGGAACTTAATAGAGCTCCTTTATGGAGAAGAACAGAAGGAGAGGAAGGATTCAGTGGGAAAAGCCACTTATCAGTACGGGAACTTGCCGAGTTTGAGGTGCCTGTAAACATTTTATGGAGATGCTCCTCAGACAATGGGATATGGAGTTTTACAGCTCTAGGAATGGCTAGGACTGAGTGTGGACTTGAGATTTATCAGCAAAGAATTAGAAGACTGTCCAAGGGAGAAGAAGCTCATCCCATGAAAGTGGTTAGATCCAGAGGAAAGAAGCTTGGAGTGAACTCCAAGGATGTCAACATCCAAGGAGCAACAGTTGAAGAGGGGACAGGGAAGGACGTTCAGGAGGTCATGGAGGAGACATGGGAGAGCTTCTTACAGGAGATAAAAGAAGCCAAACTTCAATGAGGTATAAAGTCAGGTGTCAAATGAAATGACTAGGAAAAAAAAAAAACCAATCTATTAGACAATTTGGAGGGATCTGGTGACATCATGCACTGTTTTAAATTGGGAAACCACATTAAAGAATATGGAAAAACCAATGGTAAAAGGAACTTGGTACATCATTGGCACTTACTTGGTGGTGAGAAGAAAGTGCAAGATGAGTTTGCTGCTTGAGAAGATGCCACAGTCAAGAAAATGTTCTCTCTCTGAGTAATTTTGCCTTTCTGATTCCTATTCAGGGACCAGAGAGGGTCTAAATCTGTCCTTGAGGCTAATTCCCTAACTTTTTCATTTTCCTTCTATCTTCTTCACCTTATATGTTTTCAGATTCAGCCCCTTCTTGTGAGTGTTCCTTATCTCATGTTCTGTTACCTTCCTACCTGGTGCAGCTTAGAAAGACTGAGATCCCACCAACACTGGAGATACCCAGTAATTAGGACAGTTTTGTGGGTTTGGGGACAGAGGGGGACATAGACGTTATCTGTTGCTAAGGAAACTATGTTTTTACCATTATACCCAAATAGCAGCATCACTCTCAAATTTGAAAAAGCTACTAAAATTCACAGAATACTTCACTTAAATATGCAATAAGCCTAAACTACTTCAATTTCCCCTTTTTTCACTTATTTTTGCCTCTGGAGAACTTTCTTTATATCCTACTGCTTTCCTTAGCCTCTCTGCTTTTATTAGGTATTTCCTAAATGTTTTGAAAGTCCTAACTGATATCATAAAGCTTTTTATTGAGATGAAAAACTTTTTTATGGGTCTTCGCTCATCTGCCCCCATCACCAAATGTATCTCCTTTTAAAGGACCAGGTGGTTTAACTCTAGAGACCACATGTATTTTGAAGAAACCCTGGCAATTATCCAGGAAGGAGAGAGTAGAATGTAAACACTAGTTTAGTCCATACTCAGTCTTAGAAATCTCATGAAAGATAGAAAGTTAATCTCATGTATAGCCACAGTTTATAAAAAAAAATTTAATATCTATGTTTTAATATATAGCTTATTTGATGTTTATTTTCAAATGGCTCAGAATAACTGAAAGTATTATGATTTGCCAAGGCAAAATTGTTCTGTTTTATTTCCAGTGTCACTGCCCCCCTTTATATTTTTCAAACACTTGCTTTTTTATTAATGTAAATCAGCCAAAGTTTGTTTCACAAAAGATTCCATATTGCTCAGCCCAAAATCATTCTCTGCCAAACACATGGAGGTGCCTTGCCCTCTGGAGAAACTGACAAATGTAAAAGTGGAGAAAACAGAAGCGCTTCTGTTTTCCCATTCCCAGAGCTCTGGCCCTTCATCCTGCCCAGACAAAGTCCCACAGCAGGCACTTATCCAAGGGAAGAAGCTTTCTCTCTGAGGGTCTTCAAGTTGCTGTTGTTCCTAATTCTAGAAAACCACAATTTCATTTATTTGCAATATGTTTCCAAAGAAAAATTGCCTACGGAAATGAGGTAGATGGAGCAGTTAGTAATTTGTCCCTTTAAATTCCCAGTGTTTGTTTCCTTCTAATTTAACAGTTTCAAGGTATCTTTTCAGAGAATTAGCATGCCCAAAGAAACAGGAAGGTCTTGCTCCTCAATGGCTTCTTATTTCTTGTTGAATAGCACCACCTCGTGGTTATTCTGTTTCCTTAATTATCACAAGGAATGAGTGACAGTGTTTGATTTCCTATCCCAGTATATTTTACTTTATAACCATGACTAAAACCAATATATATCAAAGTATGGGTAAATATAATCATTTCTCTGGTAAAGCTGTTTACATTTACCAATCCTCTCATCATTTGTATCTGAGGCTTATTTTTGTATCTCCTTGTGCACATAGGACATCACTTTCTATGCAGTAACTGCTGTGTGGATGTGGTTAGAGGAAACTTTCTTTGTCTGAGTCACTACTTTAATGGCCATCTACTTAATCATGGTTTATAATTTAATTTTCTTCTGTAATCTTGATAGAATTCAGTATCACTCATACAAGTATATGGACCTGAGAGTCTAATCATTTCCTAAAAATATGATAATAGTTTCACAACTTCTTGTAAAAATCTTTAGCATCATTACTTCTGAAACCCTGATTTAGAATCATAAGAACAGGAGGGCAGACAGCAGAAGCAAGAAGAACTACAATCCTGCCACCTGTGGAACAAAAACCAAATTCACAGAAAGATAGACAAGATGAAAAGGCAGAGGGTTATGTACCAGATGAAGGAACGACATAAAACCCCAGAAAAAGAACTAAATGAAGTGGACATAGGCAGCCTTCCAGAAAAAGAATTCAGAATAATGAGAGTGAAGATGATCCAGGACCTTGGAAAAAAGCATGGAGGCAAAGATCTAGAAGATGCAAGAAATGTTTAACAAAGACCTAGAAGAATTAAAGAACAAACAATCAGAGATGAACATACAATAACTGAAATGAAAACTACACTAGAAGGAATCAACAGCAGAATAACTGAGGCAGAAGACTGGATAAGTGACCTGGAAGACAGAATGGTGGAATTCACTGCTGCAGAACAGAATAAACAAACAAAAAAAATGAAAACAAATGAAGACAGCCTAAGACACCTCTGGGACAACATTAAAGGCAACAACATTCACATTATAAGGGTCCCAGAAGGAGAAGAGAGAGAGAAAGGAACAGAGAAAATGCTTGAAGAGATTATAGTCAAAAACTTACCTAACATGGGAAAGCAAATAGCCACCCAAGTCCAGGAAGCACAGAGAGTCCCAGGCAAGATAAACCCAAGGAGAAACATGCCGAGACACATAGTAATCAAATTGGCAAAAATTAAAGACAAAGAAAAATTATTGAAAGCAGCAAGGGAAAAATGACAAATAACATACAAGGGAACTCCCATAAGGTTAACAGCTGATTTCTCAGCAGAAAATCTAGAATCCAGAAGACAGTGGCATTATATACTTAAAGTGAAGAAAGGGAAGAACCTACAACCAAGATTACTCTACCCAGCAAGGATCTCATTCAGATTCATTGGAGAAATCAAAAGCTTTACAGACAAGCAAAATATAAGAGAATTCAGCACCACCAAACCAGCTCTACACAAACGCTAAAGGAACTTCTCTAAGTGGGAAACACAAGAGAAGAAAAGGACCTACAAAAACAAACCCAAAACAGTTAAGAAAATGGTCATAGGAACATACATATTGATAATTACCTTAAACATGAATGGATTAAATGCTCCAACCAAAAGACACAGGCTTGCTGAATGGATACAAAAACAAGACCCATATATATGCTGCCTACAAGAGACCCACATCAGACCTAGGGACACATACAGACTGAAACTGAGGGGATGGAAAAAGATATTCCATGCAAATGATAATCAAAAGAAACCTGGAGTAGCAACTCATATCAGATAAAATAGAATTTAGAATAAAGAATGTTACAGGAGACAAGGAAGGACACTACAAAATGATCAAGGGATCAATCCAAGGAGATGATATAACAAGTATAAATATATATGCACACAACATAGTAGCACCTCAATACATAAGGCAACTGCTAACAGCTATAAAAGAGGAAATCGAGAGTAACACAATAATAGTGGGGGACTTTAACACCTCACTTACACCAATGGACAGATCATCCAAAATGAAAATTAAGAAACAGAAGCTTTAAATGACACAATAGACCAGATAGATTTAATTGATATTTATAGGACATTCCATCCATAAAGAGCAGATTACAGTTTCTTCTCAAGTGCACATAGAACATTCTCCAGGATAGATCACATCTTGGGTCAAAAATCAAGCCTCAGTAAATTTAAAAATATTGAAATCATATCAAGCATCTTTTCTGACCACAATACTATGAGATTAAAAATGAATTACAGGGAAAAAAAGGGAAAAACAAACAAATGGAAGCTAAACAATACATTAGTAAATAACCAAGAGATCACTGAAGAAATCAAAGATGAAATCAAAAAATACCTAGAGACAAATGACAATGAAAACACTACAATCCAAAACCTATGGAATGCAGCAAAAGCAGTTCTAAGAGGGAAGTTTATAGCAATACAAGCCTATCTCAAGAAGCAAGAAAAATCTCAAATAAATAATCTAACCTTACAGCTAATGGAACTAGAGAAAGAAGAACAAACAAAACCAAAAGTTAGCAGAAGGAAAGAAAGCATAAAGATCAGAGCAGAAAGAAATGAAACAGAAACAAAGAAAACAATAGCAAAGATCAATAAAACTAAAAGATGGTTCTTTGAGAAGATAAACAAAATTGATAAAAAATTAGCCAGACTCATCAAGAAAAAGAGGGAGAGGATTCAAATCAATAAAAGTAGAAATGAAAAAGGAGAAGTTACAGCAGACACCACAGAAATACAAAGCATCCTAAGAGACTACTACAAGCAACTCTATGCCAGTAAAATGGACCACCTGGAAAAAATGGACAAATTCTTAAAAAGGTATAACCTTCCAAGACTGAACCAGGAAGAAATAGAAAATATGAACAGGCCAATCACAAGTAATGAAATTGAAACTGTGATTAAAAATCTTCCAACAAAGAAAAGTTCAGGATCAAATGGCTTCACAGGTGAATTCTATCAAACATTTAGAGAAGAGCTAACACCCATCCTTCTCAAACTATTCCAAAATATTGTAGAGGAAGGAACACTCCGAAACTCATTCTATTAGACCACCATCACCCTGGTACCAAAACCAGACAAAGACACTACAAAAAAAGAAAATTACAGACCAATATCACTGATGAATATAGATGCAAAACCCTCAAAAAAATTCTAGGAAACAGAATCCAACAGCAGATTAAAAGGATCATACACCATGATCAAGTGGGATTTGTCCCAGGGATGCAAGGATTCTTCAATATATGTAAAACAATCAATGTGATACACCATATTAACAAATTAAAGAATAGAAACCATATGATCATAAATAGATGCAGAAAAAGCTTTTGAGAAAATTCAACACCCATGTATGATAAAAACTCTCCAGAAAGTGGGCAAAGAGGGAACCTACTTCAACATAATAAAGGCCATATATGACAAACCCAGAGCAAACATCATTCTCAATGGTGAAAAACTGAAAGCATTTCCTCTAAGATCAGGAACAAGAGAAGGATGTCCAGTCTCACCACTATTATTCAACATAGTTTTGGAAGTCCTAGCAATGGCAATCAGAGAAGAAAAAGAAATAAAAGGAATACAAATGGGAAAAGAAGAAGTAAAACTGTCACTGTTTGAAGATGTCATGATACTATACATAGAGGATCCTAAAGATGCCACCAGGAAAATACTAGCGCTAATCAATGAATTTGGTAAAGTTACAGCATACAAAATTAATGCACAGAAATGTCTTGCATTCCTATACAGTAATGATGAAAAATCTGAAAGAGAAATTAAGGAAGCACTTCCCATTTACCATTGCAACAAAAAGAATAAAATACCTAGGAATAAACCTACCTAGGGAGACAAAAGACCTGTATGCAGAAAGCTATAAGACACTGATGAAAGAAATTAAAGAGGATACCAACAGATGGAGAGATATACCGTGTTCTAGGATTGGAAGAATCAATATTGTGAAAATGACTATACTACCCAAAGCAATCTACAGATTCAATGCAATCCCTATCAAATTACCAATGGCATTTTCTATGGAACTAGAATAAAAACTCTTAAAATTTGTATGGAGACACAAAAGACCCTGAAGAGCCAAAGCAGTCTTGAGGGAAAGACACGGAGCTGGAGGAAGCAGACTCCCTGACTTCAGACTATACTACAAAGCTACAGTAATCAAGACAATACAGTACTGGCCCAAAAACAGAAACATAGATCAATGGAACAAGATAGAAAGCAAAGAGATAAACCCATGCAGCTATGGTCAACTAATCTATGACAAAGGAGGCAAGGATATACAATGGAGAAAAGACAGTCTCTTGAATAAGTGGTGCTGGGAAATCTGGACAGCTACGTGTAAAAGAATGAAATTAGAACACTCCCTAACACCATACACAAAAATAAACTCAAAATTGATTAGAGACCTAAATGTAAGACTGGACACTATAAAACTCTTAGAGGAAAACATAGGAAGAACACTCTTTGACATAAATCACAGCAAGATCTTTTTTGATCCACCTCCTAGAGTAATGGAAATAAAAAGAAAAATAAACAAATGGGACCTAATGAAACCTAAAAGCTTTTGCACAGCAAAGGAAACCATAAACAAGACGAAAAGACAACCCTCAGAATGGGAGAAAATATTTGCAAACAAATCAACAGACAAAGGATTAATCTCCAAAACATATCAACAGCTCATGCAGCTCAATATTAAAGAAACAAACAACCCAATCCAAAAATGGGCAGAAGACCTAAA
>NW_021703768.1:69652511-69958998 GCF_005190385.1 Monodon monoceros
AATGTAAAAGCTTTTGCAAAGCAAAGGAAACTACAAACAAGACAAAAGGACGACCCTCAGAATGGGAGAAAATATTTGCAAACAAATCAACAGACAAAGGATTAATCTCCAAAACATATCAACAGCTCATGCAGCTCAATATTAAAGAAACAAACAACCCAATCCAAAAATGGGCAGAAGACCTAAATAGACATTTCTCCAAAGAAGACATACAGATGGCCAAGAAGCACATGAAAAGTTGCTCAACATCACTAATTATTAGAGAAATGCAAATCAAAACTACAATGAGGTATCACCTCATACCAGTTAGAATGGGCATCGTCAGAAAATCTATAAACAACAAATGCTGGAGAGGGTGTGGAGAAAAGGGAACCCTCTTGCACTGTTGGTGGGAATGTAAATTGATACAGCCACTATGGAGAACAGTATGGTGGTTCCTTAAAAAACTAAAAATAGAATTACCATATGATCCTGCAATCCCACTACTGGGAATATACCCAGAGAAAACCATAATTCAAAAACACACATACACCGCAATATTCACTGCAGCACTATTTATAATAGCCAGGTCATGGAAGCCACGTAAATGCCCATCGACAGACGAATGGATAAAGAAGATGTGGTACATATATACAATGGAATATTACTCAGCCATACAAAGGAACGAAATTGGGTCATTTGTTGAGACATGGATGCATCTAGAGACTGTCATACAGAGTGAAGTAAGTCAGAAAGAGAAAAACATATATCGTGTATTAATGTATGTATGTGGAACCTAGAAGAATGGTATAGGTGAACCCATTTGCAAGGTAGAAGTTGAGACACAGATGTAGAGAATAAATGTACGGACACCAAGGGGGGAAGCTGCATTGGGGTGGTGGTGGTGGTGTGATGATTTGGGCAATTGGGATTGACATGTATACACTGATGTGTATAAAATTGATGACTAATAAGAACCTGCTGTATAAAAAATTAAATAAAATAAAATTCAAAAATTAAAAAGAAAAAATAGAAGAATCATAAGGACAACTTGATTTCTACTTCTTTGTCTTTTCCTACTTTCAAATAATAGTACTGCCATTTCTTCCTATATCATATCCTTCCTTTCACTTTCTGCTGTCACTAAATCTGAGGTCCAGTTTTTGTTAAAGTTCTACTGAGGTTATAGCTATGATGTTAGCCATCTCTTCTTTAGCAGATCTCTTTCCACTTTATTTCAAAACACATGCTTTTCTCCTTAAATTCCACAATTAAAATTGAATAATACCATAGAATTACCCTTAAAACAATTGGCATCTCATTCTTTCCATCAAAGCTCTCTATATAAGGATAAATATTTAGGTGTAAGAGTTTTCAACATTACTTGATCTATAATACCATAAGACTGAAAACAAAGTAAATGTTTCTTTGGAGACAAGGAGATAAATGCTCCCATTTACAGAGAAGGATAAATTATTGTATATTCATACAATGGAATATTAAGCACCATTAAGAATAATGTTTTAAAACAGCAATTAATAGTTAATGAAAAGAGTAGAATACAAAAATATATAGTCAATTCAATCCTATGTTTTTAAATATATTTGCAAACAAAGACCAGAAAGAAATGCACAAAATGTACACAGGATAAGTGGTTAATAAGTTAATGTGGGGAATCCTTTCACCATGTATACATACATCAAATCATCACATTTCACACTTTAAATACCTTACAGTTTGTCAACCATACCTCAATAAAGCTAAAAAAATAATTATTACAAGACATACATTAAAAAAAAAATGGACAGCTGTCCTATAGCTCCTGAAAATAAAGAACTCCATTATGAAAGGCCCTAAATGAAATATTTAGAACAAAAATGTGTTATTTGTCAAGCTCAGTTCCTAACAGATAAGTTATTTTAGACAAATTCAACCCAGTCAGTGGGTTTCATAAAAGGAATTTGAGAGTTCTTCTGTATTTATAACTATATACTACTCTGGTGAATTGTCCACTTGGAATGGAAGTTGATCAGAAGCTTCCAATGGACACCTATGCCTTCAAGTCATCTCACAAATCCTTCACTAATGGCCATTTTTTTGGACACACACGGCAGTTCTGGTCTTGGTGAATGGAGTTCATTGTCTCAGCCCCTGCTGGGAAGCCTGGTATAGCCCATACACAGCTTCTCCTCACCCCAGTGCCTTGCCCTGCCACCAATAAAGTCTGTGGTGTCTGCAGGGTCAAAAGTGTTGTCAAAGAAAGGGGAAAATGGAAGAAAAGATATTAAGAAATGAAAGGGAAAGGATTTGGAAAAGATAATATATTAATACATGTATTGAGCATTTATCTTACTCTAGCTTCTCTCCTCAGCCCTTTTCATGTGTTGTCATACTTAAATTTCACAATGACCTTATGAGGTGGGTGCTATTGTTATCTCTGCTTACAAATGAGGAAATTGAAGCTTATGAAAAGTTGCCTAATGTAGATCATATTACTGGTTGAGAGCAGGTCTGCTATTTCCAAAACCATGCTCATAACCAAGCTCTTTTGACAGACTGCCACAGACTATGAAACATATTCCAGGTATTTCCTTTTGTGAAGATAAGAGAATGGAAAAGAGAAGTTCAGAGATCTGATTGGGTCCATGGCAAATTAATCTTACCTTATTCTTAGAACCTCAAAATGCAGAATCTGGATGTCTTCTTTAAAAGAAAGAAGTTCAGGTGACTAAAATTTTGCAAGAGACTAGCAAGCATGAAAGTCCTGGCAAGTACAAGAGCCTGGCTCTATTTAGTTTTCAGGGGATATCAGGAATACTTTTTAATGTGAGATTTCTCAGAATTCACCTTTACCAATCACTGTCCGTAATTTGTAATGCTTCTGCTTCTCCACTCTCTTCCCCATCGCATTCTGCCACCATCATTTCTTCCTTGGTCCTGATGTGGAAAAAGGGCTTTTATTTGTTCTAGGGACAGAGTTGTAGAGGGTTGAGTCTTCAATGGAGTAGAGGAAGAGAAACACTGAAGGAGGTTAGGAGAAAGGATAGGAATTTTCTCATGTTCCCTTGATCAACCATTCCCCAACTTTTTCATGTGCCCCTGATCAACCCTCCCCAAGAAGCCAACCACCATCTCACCTCTCCCGCTAGCATCCATTTCTCAGTCCAGAAGCTCATTCCTTCTTACTATTGCATAGTCATTGCTCCCTTGACCAAGTGAGTGTTGGTGAATGGAGCTGGAGAGAATTCCCACTGAGCCCTGGAGATAGATGTTTTCTGGGACCAAAATGTTAATGTATTTTATTTGGATTTTGAATGTAGAATTTTTTGTATACTTTGGGAGTATATTTATAAAACAGTCTCCATATCTTTTTGACCAAGAAGCATAACCACAATGAAGGCAATAATGACACTGCATATAAATGGATTGGTTTATGCTGCAGTTTGAATCCAATGCGAAGTTTTAGAGGCACACTAATCTATTTCTTAAACTTGAAGAAGTTTCCATGTGGTCATTTTCAAATGGAAAGAGAGTACAAATGATTGTTTATAAAACAAAATCTATAAACTATTCTACAACACCAGTCTATCATACATGTTTACAATTAAAAACTAAGGGAGGCTATAAATCAGCCACAATATTAGCATGTGCTGTCACCCAGATAAACAAACCGCAAAAAAATTCAGCTCACACCTACATTTTACTCTATAAATTTGGTAGAATTATAACAAAGATCCCAATAACTCTTATAAATAGCAGCCTTACCCCATTCTTTAATGCCTCATAGCAAGATTTATTTTGATAATTTAAAATAAATTACATTGTAAAGCAAATAGAAGTGTTTTGGCATTTTGACCTTTAAAAAATGTAGAAAGTGAAATAAAGTTACACTCTTATTAGGTTCTTCTTATTTAGAAATCTTAAAGAGATTAAAATGAAGTTAGATACACATGTCTATTTTCCCCCATTATACCGCAATTTGAGGAGAAAAAAAATCATTATTTATTTTTATACTACTTTAACCAAGTAAAAACAGTAATTTATTCATTGTAAATGTTCAAATATCTTCTGCAATACTTATTTTTCCCATGTAAAGTTAAGACTACTGTAATGAAAATCTATCATAACACAGAAGAATTTATGTGCAAAGAATTCTTCTGAAAGTTTTTCAAATTTTTTTCATACATAATATTATCTTAGTGTTACAAGGGAAGATGTGGTGTTCATGAAAAAATATTTATAAGGTAATTGGCAGTATTCAAATGTTCAGTGATGGTGTAAATAGCAATCCCTCTATGTGTGGGTAGAAAAATAACTACTTAATTGTTGAAGACTAAGCAAGAGCCTCGCTCTTACCTTCATTGTGAACTGTTGACAACCTGTTGGCCATAATTCTAAGAATTCCTAGACATCTGGGTTAGTAAGGGGGAGAAAAGAGGAATTTGAGTGGGATCACAAAACAAACTGTTGAATTAACCCAAGTCATAGATTTTGTAGAACAGGGGTTAGAAGAAAATTGAAATTTAAAAGAGAATACAGATTATTTTAGATGACAAAGAGAAGGAGTTTAGCAGGTAAAGCTTAGGCATATAGACCCAAAGTCACACAGTGTTTATAAAGTCAGTAACTACAAGCCTGAAACTGAAAATATACAGAATTCTTTTATGCAGTTACATGTATAATCCTCAAAGTCTTGTGGGCCAGATATTATAATTCTGTCCATTTTACAGGTGGTAGATTTGAACTCAGAGAAATTAAATAACTTGCCCAAGCTCATAAATCTGAAACTAAACACACATCCATATAAAGTCTATCCTTTCCTGATTCATTTCCAGTTAGAAGAAAGTTACTATGAAGAGGACATTTCTGTGCAGGACAGTTATTATATTTCTAAGAGGTAATCACCATAATCCTTAGCTTGTGGAAGCAAAAATGGGGAACTTACACAGATACTACCCAGTTAAAAAATCTAATTTTATAATGACTTTAATATTCAAAATGAATACCATCATTCATGTTCAAATATTTGTCAGATGTGAAATTTCATATACATACTTAACATTTGCAGCAAATTCATAGGTATACTTAACAGGTTATTTCCCTTTGTTTTTCATTTCAAATTTGTTTTAATGGAGATTATTTTTAACTTTATTAGCAAAATGCAGACAAAGAACTCTAAGTCCTAAAACCTAAAGTGACCATAGGGAATGAGTCAATAAACATAGCAAGTGGGCAGTGGACAAGGACAGTAGGGACTTCATGTTAAAGAGGTCAAGGTCTCAGTAATGGAACACTGATAAGAAACTTTATTTCTGGTCATTTATTAATTCTTTCAACATACAGTAAATGAATGCCTCCTATGTGCCAGAGACTGTGCTAAGAACTGTAATACAAATAAGAAAAAGGCAGGTCCCTGTGCTCATGAAGTTCCTGGTCTAGAGGAGGAGAGCAGGCCTGTGGCAACCGAAGGCTGCTCTGGGGCTCATAGGATAGGGGAGCCCCGAACCAGCCCTGGGGAAGTTTGGTAGAGGGTGCAGCAGTCAAGAATAGCTGTTTAGAGAAAGGGTTAATTTCAAAAATTTACAAACAGCTCATGCAGCTCAATATCAAAAAAACAAGGAACCTAATCCAAAAATGGGCAGGAGACCTAAATAGACATTTCTCCAAAGGAGATATACAGATTGCCAACAAACACATGAAAGAATGCTCAACATCACTAATCATTAGAGAAATGTAAATCAAAACTACAATGAGGTATCACCTCACACCAGTCAGAATGGCCATCATCAAAAAATCTACAAGCAATAATCTACAAGCTGGAGAGGATGTGGAGAAAGGGGAACCCTCTTGCACTGTTGGTGGAAATGTAAATTGATACAGCCACTATGGAGAACAGTATGGCGGTTCTTTAAAAAACTAAAAATAGAACTACCATATGACCCAGCAATCCCACTATTGGGCATATACCCTGAGAAAACCATAATTCAAAAAGAGTCATGTACCAAAATGTTCATTGCAGCTCTATTTACAATAGCCAGGAGATGGAAACAACCTACGTGTCCATCATCGGATGAATGGATAAAGAAGATGTGGCACATATACACAATGGAATATTACTCAGCCATAAGAAGAAATGAAATTGAGTTATTTGGAGTGAGGTGGATGGACCTAGAGTCTGTCAAACAGAGTGAAGTAAGTCAGAAAGAGGAAAACAAATACCGTATGCTAACACATATCTACGGAATCTTAAAAGAAAAAAAAATGGTTCTGAAGAACCTAGGGGCAGGACAGGAATAAAGACGCTGACGTAGAGAATGGACTTGAGGACATGGGGAGGGGGAAGGGTAAGCTGGGACAAAGTGAGAGAGTGGCATGGACATATATATACTACCAAATGTAAAATAGATAGCTAGTGGGAAGCAGCCACGTAGCACAGGGAGATCAGCTCGGTGCTTTGTGACCACCTAGAGGGGTGGGATAGGGAGAGCGGGAGGGAGATGCAAGAGGGAGGCGATATGGGGACATATGTTTATGTATAGCTGATTCACTATGTTATAAAGCAGAAACTAACACACCATTGTAAAGTAATTTTACTGCAATAAAGGTGTTAAAAAAAAAAGAATAGCTGTTTAGAAAAGCTAATCCTAAACCTCGGTCTTTAAAGACAAGTAGGAATTTTTTGTATCAGGTGATAATGGTAAAGGCATTGAAGGCCAAGAGTGAAATTATGCAAAAATTGAGAAAGTGTGATTGGCTCAAAAATAGTAAGTCATTCCAAATTGTGAGAAGCTAAGGTACATTTGGGAAATGAAAAAAAAAGAAAAAAACCAGAGAGTCTGGAAGAGGAAATCATGACAAGCCTAATATGCTCCACTAAGGAGTTCAGGACCTTATACTGAAGGTGGTACAGAGCTAGTAAAGATTTTTCGATAGTAAAGTTCATGAATACGTAATATTTTAGAAATATTAAGCTAAAATTATATTTTGGTGAGTTTATAAAACAACAAGAGGAATGCTTTGATGGCATGTTAACTAAAATGACAAGGTAAAACTCTGTGCAGACATAAATTATAAATATGATGTTTCTAACATTATCAAAAAGAAAAAAGACAAAAAGATTGAACAAAAGGAAATATGCCTAAATGGCAATGATGGCTGACTTTGGGCACTAGGATTATGACAGAACTAATTCAGTAAACACATATTGTGTATTTAAATTTTATCTTCAAAAGATTCCAAACTTCATGGCTCTCTTTTCAAAGAGCTAAAAAGTAGAATGTTGTGTCTTTTTTATTGTCAATATGTGTTAAAATTTCATATTGCCACATGAGACTAAAGTATCTTTAAAGTAGTCCTTATTCACTATGAATTCACAGTGAATTTAGTGTTTCATCTGAAACTTGGAGTTCATATCGTCAATATTGTTTTCCTCCAAAGGGTACAGGAATTGATCTGGAATCGTAATTTCTAGAGAGAGGCAGTATGGTTTATAAAAAAAAAGACATGCTCAGGCTAGCATAGGTTTATTTCCAGATGTTTGTCCCCTGACAAATTGCTTAATATTTCTGGAAAAGGATGATGATAGTGATGACCACGGATGTGTGGAGGTTGCAGTGGGTGTGGTAATGGCAACAGGCTGTGTGGGCAAATTTCACTGAATTCCTTTTACCATATCCCATTAATCCTGACATTGTGAGAAGTGGTTGAAAGAACAGTGGTCATTCTTACAGATATGGTGAATTTTTACCCCCCAGACTTATTATCCTATAAATATGGTTTAAATTATCTTCCCTCAAGGTTGTTTCCTGACATGTCAGGATTCAAGTATCGCTGCTGCTTTTCTGTCCACTTATGTGGATTTGTAAGATATTCTATCAGTGACTATTCCACCATCTTTCCATTTCCTTGCTTGGAAATTGGTGACTCATCTGAAATTTTGGAAATGGAATCCCAACCTTAACTCTTTCGGATTACTTGTGGATGGATGTAAGAAAGTTACGAAATTCTAATGGCCTATCTTTGATATGGCTGTTTGTTCTTGTGTCTGCCCAGATATGGGTACAGCACTGGAGCAGGTCTTGACAAATTTGTAGAGTAGCCACTACTCTAGCATTTAATTTCTAAACACGCATCACAAAGAAGGAAGAAAAATACCTTCATTTGTGTGGATCATTCTTCTGCCCCCAACCTACCAGTGGTGTCTTATTTCAGAGTAAAAGCCAAAGTACACATATCTGTAAGACACTGTAGTTTCCTCCTCTCTCTCTCTCTCTCTCTCTCTCTCTCTATCTACCTACCTACCTACCTATCTATCTATCTACCTCTCTCTCTCTCTGACTTCAGCTACTATGGCTCCCATTCCTAGCTTAGCTCAAGCTGCACTGACCATCTTGCTATTTCTTGTACATGTCAAGACTTTGTACTCGCCATTCCCGTCTTTCTGCAACATTTTTCCCCAGATCTCTACCTGGTTTACTCCATCAGCCTCCTTTAAGTCTCTGGTCAAATGTTAACTTACTAGTGAGTTCTTCCCTGCTCATGTTGCCTAAAACAGTAACTACTCCCACTAATAATTCTCAGCTCATCCCTTCCATTCTCACACTTGCCTTTTCAGAAAGGAAGATTTCTTTACAGAACTTATAAACATCTCTTTATTTTCTGTTTTCATCAACTAGAATGTAAACCCCATGAGACTGGGGATTTGTGTGAGTTTTGCTCACTGCTGTATCCCCAGCATCTAGAAAGATATCTTCACATACTACGTGCTCAATAAATATTTACAGTATAAATACATTTATTTATCAGATGAAGTTAGAAAAACTATTTCAAAGAGAATTTAATGGAAAAATAAGTAGTGGGTCTATTTATTGTAAAATTGTATTGTAATATCTCAAAGTAAATAGGATATTTCTTTCAAATAGTAAGGATAATTCATCAGAAGGAAGAAAGATAAGTGGTATTGGAAGCCAGTAGAAAACACTTCATCCCAGCACACGAGACACCAACTCAGACACGGGCAGAAGAAATTGTTGTCAGCAAAAATCTGGTCTCAGAATTTCATTATTTAAGGCTCCATAGAGTAGGGACAGGTGGTATTTTCCTTTCCAGTTAGAGGACTTTGGGACAGTGACAATAAATACCACTATTCTACCAACTGGGGACAGGTGAGCATAAATAGGATGTGTTTGACCAGGTCTGATAAAAATCTACAGTCTATATAAAGCAAATCAAGGAAAAAAACATAGGATTGTAGAGGAGAAAATCACTTGCCACTAAGGAATTCTAATCCTTGTTTCATAATTCACTGGGGTGGCCACCAGCCATCACTAAAGCCCTGCAAAGCTGAGAATTCTGGTTATTTTCGAAGCTGAGACTTAAGACTCCATGAAATGAAAATATCACCCTCTTGCTGTGATTGTGAGAAGAGTGGGTACTTAGCAAGCACTAAGCACACCAAGAAGTCAACTTTAATTATGTGGAAGCTAAGGCTTATCTGGGAAGGTTCTGGCAACAAGTGGCAGGAAAGGGAGAGGGAGAATTTCCAGAGGAATGGAACTTTTATACTCTGTGAGCACATAGACTTAGTTTACTCTTGGGACTCTCTCCCCTTTTGTAGGGACTTGGGAAACAGGCAAATCCGAGGAAGAAGAGCTTCACACCAAGTACAGGCAGAATATGACCCTAAAAGGAACTTGGTAAAGGGTTCTATTTACTATTCTCTGGATTCCACAGTGGGGAGCAGACATGGGAAAAGGAGATTATTTTAATAACAGGAGTCCACCGTCTTCAAAGAGACAGAATCTTGGGAATGGGCACTGAATTTCAAGGTCACAAGCCTCAAGATAAAAAATCAACTTGACATTCTGATCACATCAATTCCCTCATGCTCAAGAAACAGCTGTTTGTTCTCATTCCCCAACTAAAATATACAAAAAATTTTAAGCGATTTCTTCTGGTTTTGGAGAAGTCTGCCTATGATAGTTTCTCATTTTAGGACTGCAAGTCACAGAGACTGAGTAGCCTATGAAGTTTTCATAGGACAGTGGATAGTATGCTTTTATCTTTTCCAGAACATTATCTATGGAAAGAGTTTATGGGTAACCTTCCTTTCTGGGTACTACAAAGATTTTGCTGAAGAAAAAGTGTAATCAAAAGAAAATATTAATTTTTAAAACAAAATATTATTTGCAACTGCTTAAGACTTCCTAAGTGTAGACATTTACCAAAGTAAATTTTTCTTTGGTTCTAGGAAAACATTTTGATAGGCCACATTGGGTATTTTTTTATTGTATGTAGTAGGGGCCTTAGGATAATCAAGATAGACAAGACTTCGAGAAAAAATTAAGTGAAATCTCTCTCTTTGAAATAAAGTAACAAGGATTTTGTAATTATCTACCAACGCTTGGTAAATGGGAGTGAAAATCTTGAAAAAGAAAGGGAATCAAGCTTCTAGACCCACACTATTCAACATAGTAGCCACTATGCACATTAATTTAATCAAGTTAAAAATTCAGTTCCTCAGCCACTATAGCTACATTTCAAGTGCTCAACAGCAGTATGATGCTAGAGGTTACTGGGATGGACAGTGCAAAAGTTTTTTCAGACAACACTGGTCTAGACAGGATTCTCAGCGACATGGTTTGTGAGAGGGCAAGTAGAATTGCCTTCTGACTATGTGGGAATTATTGTCTTATCTCCCTAAGTCTTTAGCAGAAATCTGTTTACCATAGAATCTTAGTCATTTAATATTAGTGGTACTTTGAGGAATGAAGGATGGGAAGCAAAGTTCCAAAGTTGTAGGTGGAAACCAGCCACAAAGTAATGAAAGCCTGTGGTTGGGCGAAGGAGTTATGATTATGAGCCCTGGAGATGACAGTAGAAAAGCAAACTTGAAATAGCCTCCATTTCTCCAAATATTTTAGATGAAGTTGGCCCCCTAAAGGAGGGGGAAGTAGATGGAAGCTAGGTAATATTATTTTATATAAAGCCATTTTATTGAGCCATTTTATTTAAATGTTAGAATGAAAGATGGCCCCAGGAAGCTGGAGGTCTACGTGAATTCCAAGAGGAAGACATTTTGTTTCCCTTAATATAAATGATCAAATACTTTGTGAAGTAAGATCTTTGAGTATTGACCTCCTGGATGTATCCCCCAGAGACTTAAGTGCTTTACTTGGGGGAAATAAACGAAGGGTGCTATTTAACAACTTCAGTTCGTTATAGATGAGGAGCATTATTTTCAATAGTAATCTAACTAATATTTAATCTTTCCCAAGATAATTTCATATCAAGGACATGAACAACCACTCTCAGGCTTATCAGGACTTTTTCTGTAAAAGATGGAAGATGATAGTTGTAAGACCTGGGTGGACTTTTCCTTGAATATATTTTTCCAAATGGAAAACAACAACAACAAAAAAGCCCTACAGAGCCTCCCTGTTTAAAGAAAAAAGAAAATAGGAGGAGATATAATTATCTCCAAAATGAATGACTCAAATTTATGTTTTCTAGAACTTTACTATTTGAGAAACATATTATAATTATAGGGTTATATCCCTTATAGTATTCACTAAATACGAATTTCTTAAAATGAGACAATTGATATCCCTCACAATGATTAGAAAAGTGCATTGACGTGGTAAATGATAACCAATATATCCTACTTGCTTCCCAAGTCATTGCAAAACTGTAGAGCTGCACTCTAACTACTGAGTACTTGAAACATAGCTAATCAAAAATTATATCTCTTTTAAGTATAAAATATACAACAAAAATTGAAGATTTCATATGAAAAAATATTTTTAAATCTCAATTTTTGTATTAGTTACATTTGAAAGAATAGTTTTTATGCTGAGTTAAATATTAAAATTAATTTCAACTATTCTTACATTTTTTAATAAGGGTACTGGAACATTTATTAACTACATATTTGGCTTGCATTACATACCTACTGGACAGCACTGATTTAGGAAAACCATAGAAGTGGAAGAACCTTGAAAGAGAAAGAGATGTTGAACAATAAGAACACAGACCAGAGCAGAAATGCAACACAAATAAAGATCAATCATTTTGAAGCACTTATAGGAAGGCATTAGAAGTAAAAGCATTTCTCTTTAATACAATTATTTAACACACTGCATTTAAGCTCTGAAATTTGATTTACTACATGCAGAGTGAAGTCAGACAAAAATAAGAGGAATAGTAGATGCTTGAGAACAAAAAATATATACCTGAAGCCAGTCATGACAGAGACAGATCTCTCAGCCACTCTGGGATAATGGTTTCAACAAATAATGATGAGGAAGAATTGGAAGCTAAAGTCTGAATTCCACTTATATTACTTTTAGTTTATTCTACAGTAGAACAAAAAAAAATTTTTGTTCTTATTAGTCATCAATTTTATACACATCAGTGTATACACGTCAATCACAATTGCCCAATTCATCACACCACCACCACCACCACAACCCCTGCAGCTTTCCCCACTTAGTGTCCACAGGTTTGTTCTCTACATCTGTGTCTCAATTTATGCCCTGCAAACTGGTTCATCTGTACCATTTTTCTAGGTTCCACATATATGTGTTAATATACGATATTTGTTTTTCTCTTTCTGACTTACTTCACTCTGTATGACAGCCTCTATATCCATCCACATCTCAAAAAATGACCCAATTTCATTACTTTTTATGGCTGAGTAATATTCCATTGTATATATCTACCACATCATTTTTATCCATTCGTCTGTCGATGGGCATTTAGGTTGCTTCCATGACCTGGCTATTGTAAATAATGCTGCAATGAACATTGGGGTGCATGTGTCTTTTTGAATTATGGTTTTCTCTGGGTATATGCCCAGTAGTGGGATTGCTGGATCATATGGTAATTTTATTTTTAGTTTTTTAAGGAACCACCATACTGTTCTCCATAGTGGCTGTATCAATTTATATTCCCACCAACAGTGCAAGAGGGTTCCCTTTTCTTCACACCCTCTCCAGCATTTGTTATTTGTAGATTTTCTGATGATGCCCACTCTAACTAGTATGAGCTGATACCTCATTGTAGTTTTGATTTGCATTTCTCTAATAATTAGTGATGTTGAGCAGCTTTTCATGTGCTTCTTGGCCACCTGTATGTCTTCTTTAGAGAAATGTCTCTTTAGGTCTTGCACCCATTTTTGGATTGGGTTGTTTGTTTTTTTAATATTGAGCTGCATGAGCTGTTGATATATTTTGGAGATTAATCCTTTGTCCATTGATTCATTTGCAAATATTTTCTCCCATTCTGAGGGTTGCCTTTTCATCTTACTTATGGTTTCCTTTGCTGTGCAAAAGCTTCTACATTTCAGAAGGTCCCATTTGTTTATTTTTCTTTTTATTTCCATTACTCCAGGAGGTGGATCAAAAATGATCTTGCTGTGACTTATGTCAAAGAGTGTTCTTCCTATGTTTTCCTCTAAGAGTTTTATAGTGCCCAGTCTTACATTTAGGTCTCTAATCAATTTTGAGTTTATTTTTGTGTATGGTGTTAGGGAGTGTTCTAATTTCATTCTTATATACGTAGTTGTCCAGTTTTCCCAGCACCACTTATTGAAGAGACTGTCTTTTCTCCATTGTATATCCTTGCCTCCTTTGTCATAGATTAGTTGACCCATAGCTGCATGGGTTTATCTCTTTGCTTTCTATCTTGTTCCATTGATCTATCTTTCTGTTTTGGGGCCAGTACCATATTGTCTTGATTACTGTAGCTTTGTAGTATAGTCTGAAGTCAGGGAGTCTGCTTCCTCCAGCTCCGTGTTTTTCCCTCAAGACTACTTTGGCTCTTCAGGGTCTTTTGTGTCTCCATACAAATTTTAAGAGTTTTTATTCTAGTTCTGTAAAAAATGCCATTAGTAATTTGATAGGGGTTGCATTGAATCTGTAGATTGCTTTGGGTAGTATAGTCATTTTCACAATATTGATTCCTCCAATCCAAGAACATGATATATCTCTCCATCTGTTGGTATCATCTTTAATTTCTTTCACCAGTGTCTTATAGTTTTCTGCATAGAGGACTTTTGTCTCCCTAGGTAGGTTTATTCCTAGGTATTTTATTCTTTTTGTTGCAATGGTAAATGGGAGTGCTTCCTTAATTTCTCTTTCAGATTTTTCATCATTAGTGTATAGGAATGCTAGACATTTCTGTGCATTAATTTTGTATCCTGCAACTTTACCAAATTCATTGATTAGCTCTAGTAGTTTCCTGGTGGCATCTTTAGGATTCTCTATGTACATTATCATGACATCTGCAAACAGTGAGAGTTTTACTTCTTCTTTTCCAATTTGTTTTCCTTTTATTTCTTTTTCTTCCCTGATTGCCATGGCTAGGACTTCTAAAACTATGTTGAATAATAGTGGTGGGAGTGGACATCCTGGTCTTCTTCCTTATCTTAGAGGAAATGCTTTCAGTTTTTCACCATTGAGAATGATGTTTGCTCTGGGTTTGTCATATATGGCCTTTATTATGTTGAGGTGGGTTCCCTCTATGCTCTCTTTCTGGAGAGTTTTTATCATACATGGGTGTTGAATTTTGTCGAAAGCTTTCTCTGCATCTATTAAGATGATCATATGGGTTTTATTCTTAAATATGTTAATATGGTGTGTCACATTGATTGATTTGCACATATTGAAGAATCCTTGCATCCCTGGGATAAATCCCACTTGATTATGATGCATGATCCTTTTCATGTGTTGTTGGATTCTGTTTACTAGTATTTGGTTGAGGATTTTTGCATCTATATTCATCAGTGATATTGGTCTATAATTTTCTTTTTTTGTAGTATCTTTATCTGGTTTTGGTATCAGGGTGTTGGTGGCCTCATAGAATGAGTTTGGAAGTGTACCTTCCTCTGCAGTTTTTTGGAAGAGTTTGAGAAGGATGGGTGTTAACTCTTCTCTAAATGTTTGGTAGAATTCACCTGTGAAGCCATCTGGTCCTGGACTTTTGTTTGTTGGAAGATTCTTAATCACAGTTTCAATTTCTTTACTTGTGATTGGTCTGTTCATATTTTCTATTTCTTCCTGGTTCAGTGGAAAGTTATACCTTTCTAATATTTTGTCCATTTCTTCCAGGTTGTCCATGTTATTGGCATAGAGTTGCTTGTAGTAGTCTCTTAGGGTGCTTTGTATTTCTGTGCTGTCTGTTGTAACTTCTCCTTTTTCATTTCTTCTTTTATTGATTTGAGTCCTCTCCCTCTTTTTCTTGATGAGTCTAGCTAATGGTTTATCAATTTTGCTTATCTTCTTAAAGAACCAGCTTTTAGTTTTATTGATCTTTGCTGTTGTTTCCTTTGTTTCTGTTTCATTTATTTCTGCTCTGATCTTCATGATTTCTCTCCTTCTGCTAGCTATGGGTTTTGTTTGTTCTTCTTTCTCTAGTTCCTTCAGGTGTAAGGTTAGATTGTTTATATGAGATTTTTCTTTTTTCTTGGAGTAGGCTTGTATTACTATAAACTTCCCTCTTAGAATTACTTTTGCTGCATCCCATAGGTTTTGGATCATCATGTTTTCATTGTCATTTGTCTCTAGGTATTTTCTATTTGCTCTTTGATTTCTTCAGTGATCTCTTGGTTATTTACTAATGTACTGTTTATCCTCCATGTGTTTGTGGTTTTTTACATTTTTTTCCCTGTAATTGATTTGTAATCTCATAGCGTTGTGGTCAGAAAAGATGCTTGATATGATTTCAATTTTCTTAAATTTACAGAGGCTTGATTTGTGACCTAAGATGTGATCTATCCTGGAGAATGTTCTGTGCACACTTGAGAAGAAACTGTAATCTGCTGTTTTTGGATGGAATGTCCTATAAATATCAATTAAATCTATCTGGTCTATTGTGTCATTTAAAGCTTCTGTTTCCTTATTTATTTTCATTTTGGATGATCTGTCCATTGGTGTAAGTGAGGTGTTAAAGTCCCCCACTATTATTGTGTTACTGTCGATTTCCTCTTTTATAGCTGTTAGCAGTTGCCTTATGTATTGAGGTGCTCCTATGTTGGGTGCATATATATTTATAATTGTTATATCTTCTTCTTGGATTGATCCCTTGACCATTATGTAGTGTCCGTCCTTGTCTCTTGTAACATTCTTTATTTTCAAGTCTATTTTATGTGATATGAGTATTGCTACTCCAGCCTTCTTTTGATTTCCATTTGCATGTAATATCTTTTTCCATTCCTTTACCTTCAGTCTGTATGTGTCCCTAGGTCTGAACTAGGTCTCTTGTAGACAGCATATATATGGGTCTTGTTTTTGTATCCATTCAGCAAGCCTGTGTCTTTTGGTTGGTGCATTTAATCCTTTCACATTTAAGGTAATTATCGATATGTACGTTCCTATGACCATTTTCTTAATTGTTTGGGGTTTGTTTTTGTAGGTCCTTTTCTTCTCTTGTGTTTCCCACTTAGAGAAGTTCCTTTATCATTTGTTGTATAGCTAGTTTGGTGGTGCTGAATTCTCTTAGCTTTTGCTTGTCTGTAAAGCTTTTGATTTCTCCAATGAATCTGAATGAGATCCTTGCCGGGTAGAGTAATCTTGGTTGTAGGTTCTTCCCTTTCATCACTTTAAGTGATGATGCCACTCCCTTCTGTCTTGTAGAGTTTCTGCTGAGAAATCAGCTGTTAACCTTATGGGGGTTCCCTTGTATATTATTTGTCATTTTTCCCTTGCTGCTTTCAATAATTTTTCTTTTTCTTTAATTTTTGCCAATTGAATACTATGTGTCTCAGCATGTTTCTCCTGGGTTTATCCTGTATGGGACTCTCCACACTTCCTGGACTTGGGTGGCTATTTCCTTTCCCATGTTAGGGAAGTTTTTGACTATAATCTCTTCAAATATTTTCTCTGGGCCTTTCTCTCTCTCTTCTCCTTCTGAGACCCCTATAATGTGAATGTTGTTGCCTTTAATGTTGTCCCAGAGGTGTCTTCGGCTATCTTCATTTCTTTTCATTCTTCTTTATTTTTTCTGTTCCACAGCAGTGAATTCCACCATTCTGTCTTCCAGGTCACTTATCTGTTCTTCTGCCTCAGTTATTCTGCTGTTGATTCCTTCTAGTGTAGTTTTCATTTCAGTTATTGTATTGTTCAGTTATTGTATTGTATTGTTCATCTCTGTTTGTTTGTTCTTTGGTTCTTCTAGGTCTTTGTTAAACATTTCTTGCATCTTCTTGATCTTTGCCTCCATTCTTTTTCCAAGGTCCTGGATCATTTACACTATCATTATTCTGAATTCTTTTTCTGGAAGGTTGCCTATCTCCACTTCATTTAGTTGTTTTTCTGGTGTTTTATCTTGTTCCTTCACCTGACACATAGCCCTCTGCCTTTTCATCTTGTCTATCTTTCTGTGAATGTGGTTTTTGTTCCACAGGCTGCAGGGTTGCAGTTCTTCTTGCTTCTGCTGTCTGCCCTCTGGTGGATGTGGCTATCTATGGGGCTTGTGCAAGTTCCTTGATGGGAGGGATTGTTGGTGGGTAGAGTTGACTATTGCTCTGGTGGGCAGAGCTCAGTAAAACTTTAATCTGCTATACTGTCCATCGGTGGGGATGGGTTCCCTCCCTGTTTGTTGTTTGGCCCGAGGCAACTGAACACTGGAGCCTACCTGGGCACTTTGGTGGGGCTAATGGTGGACTCTGGGATTCCTCACGCCAGAGAGTGCTTCCCCAAACTTCTGCTGCCAGTGTCCTTGTCCCCACCGTGAGCCACAGCCATCCCCTGCCTCTGCAGGAGACCCTCCAGCACTAGCAGGTAGGTCTGGTTCAATCTCCCGTGAGGTCACTGCTCCTTCCCCTGGGTCCCAATGCACACACTACTTTGTGTGTGCCCTCCAAGAGTGGAGTCTCTGTTTCCCCCAGTCCTGTCGAAGTCCTGCAGTCAAATCCCACTAGCCTTCTAAGTCTGATTTTCTAGGAATTCCTCCTTCTGTTGCTGGACCCCCAGGTTTGGAAGCCTGACATGGGGCTCAGAATCTTCACTCCAGTGGGTGCACTTCTGTGGTATAAGTGTTCTCCAGTCTGTGAGTCACACACCCAGCAGTTATGGGATTTGATTTTACTGTGATTGCGTCTCTCCTACCATCTCATTGTGACTTCTCCTTTGTCTTTGGATATGGGGTGTCTTTTTTGTGAGTTCCAGTGTCTTCCTGTCAATGATTGTCTAGCAGCTAGTTGTGATTCTGTTGTTCTCGCAAGAGGGAGTGAGAGCACATCCTTCTACTCTGCCATCTTGGTTCCGGGCTCTACAGTAGAAAATTTCTTAACCAACTCTCTTAAACCTACTTCTCAACCAACTCACAAGATTTCATTTCTTCTATAAAGCACACTGACTGATACCCAAAGCATGCTGAATGCTACAGCGTGAAAATCAAATTAAAACTATTACCACCCCACCCAAGACTCTTACTGTAGGTACTCTCAAATTTGTCCCCATTAAATTAAGACTGGGAAGATAGAGCATAAAGGCCAGTAAACAAAGTTCAGCTTTTCCAGGCTTATAAACCATGTTTATATATTTGGCTATGGTTACTCTTACATGGAAATGATCAGAAGTGAATACCAGAGATGACTAGGTTTTTCTAAGAAATTAAGTGCTGGCAGGCTGACCCTGTAACCTCTTTAGCAATAAAATTCCCATAATTTTTTGAACCTTAAAGCAACCCCTGGACCCCCAACAGAGCCCCCCACTAGCAACAAAAAACCATAAGAGCTGTGTGGCCCCCAAGAAAGGCATATAATCCATCACCCACTTCCTGAAAAATAATTGATAAGGCAAAAGTCTAAGGACCATTGAGGACCATGGATAGGGTTTTTCTCCCAGGGAATAAAACCTAGACTTGCAACTGGACTGACCAAGAAACTTTCTCTGGTGTCCTGGCACTTTGCCTTCGCATTTGCCACATTTTCCATTTTTCCTTTTTCTGAATAGAGATTTCTATTGTGGTTATACTGTTCCTACTTCACCATTGTACAATGCATGTGAGGGAAGAAATAGAATTTGCCTTTTAGAGTATAGGTTACCAGAACACACTGAGTCTGACTCAGTGGGAAGGACTGAACATTACCCAGAGACCTTGCATTTGCACGCATGAACTAGATGAGACAATGTGAAGGTCTCTATTGAAGATGCAGATGTTTTCTGTGTGGGAAAAAGTATTTGATGTGCAGGAATAAGTGGAATTTGGATGGATAAAGACAGATACATGCCTAATATGTTCAAAGACTGAGGCAAGAATACAAATGGAGGCATCAACCTAGATTTAAAAAAACAAAGCTATTAAATAACGGCCATCTGGCCATGACAGTCCATCCCATCCCGCATGCCTTTTTGCAATATGACTTTGCCAAGGTCCAATTAAATAATTGGACTTATTTGCCCTCCCTTTATCTGGACTGGTCCTATGACTTGCTTTGGGCACTAGAATATGTGGAAGTGTGATTTCTGGGTCTAGGCCTTAAGAGGCCTTACATCTTCCTATTTTCACCTTCTTAGAAGTCAGCTTTCATGTAAAGAAATTTATAATAGATGCTTCGGATCATAAGAAAACACATGGAAAGAGAGGTCATATGAAGAAAAACAAGATACCCCAGCTGGAAGCCAGCACCAAGGCTCCAAACACATGAGGGAAGCATCTTGGGTCCTCTAGCAATAGCCTACAGCTTGTGGAACTGTCCTCACTGGAACAATAAATGATTGTTGTCTTAAACCGCCATGCTTTGGCATAGTTTGTTACATAGCCATAGACAATTGAAACCATCTTCCTACTTTGGCAAATACACCTACATAATGAGCTGAAAGGCTAGATTCAGTTTTCAATTTTTCTACTGTCTCTGAGTTCTGCATTTGCATTATCCAGTACCAGGTAAGCTGGTTCATACTCTCCCATTCTCTTCTCACGTCCGACTCTGACTCTATAGGGGACATCACACACATATGACATTCCCAGCCTGCTCATCCAAGCTGCTTTCATACTTCTGTAGTGCATGTAATTCATCCTCCAGAGGACCTACCTGAGGCAATCGAAGCAGGCCCAGGACTGTTCAGACGGAATTTTGAAGTCCTGGTAGCCAGGTTTAGAAGGAGGGTATGATTCCAGTTAGGCAAGTCCTCTTGGCCCCGTGGGCTCCTCACCCTGTGTGGAGTGGCATAACCAGAGGACAGTCAGAACAAAACCTGGTAAAACATTTGCCTGGTTTCAAAAGAATCACTGGGCAGTAGATCTAAATATTTTAGAGACTGCTTTGTGTCTCTCAATATCTGTTCTCCCCTTCTCTCATTCTTACATAACAGTAGAATTTTTAGTCAATGTATGGTCACCCAGCTAAAAGGCTACATTTCCTAGCCTCCTTTGCAGCTAGGTATGACAAAGGAGATGACTAAATGTGGTCAGGTGATGTGTGCAAATTATGGGTCATGTCATTAAAGTGAAGAAGTTATACTTTTCTTCTTTCCCTTTTGCTACTGCCTGGAATTTTGAATGTAACAGCAGGAATGGGAGCAATCATTTTGTTCCACTAGTTGGAGCACTAGAGTAGTTAGAAGAAGGCTAATGATTGTTGAGCCAACCCGTCAGCCTTAAAATACCCAACCAGATTTGTCTGTTGGAGAGAGATAGAACTTTTTCCTTTGGGCCAATGTTAATTTAGCTTCAATGTGTAGGATGATTCCATCCTACTGTGGAATCATCTTTATAATTATATAATTTAATTAAATTCTGCATTAATTGAAAAATATGAGTGTGAAAAGAAACTCACTGTTACATGCAAATTAAGTTAAATGCTTTGGAAAGGCTTCATAGAGTCTAGGACCAAAAAAGAAAAACAAACAAACAAACGTTGAATTATTTGAGTGAAAAACAGATGGGAGATGAGAGAATCATAAAAATATAGAATGTTTCTGCACTCAGCTTCACAAGAATCTGTACATTTTTTCTACATATTAAAGATACTAAAACACCAAAACTAGACATTTTTAAAAGACGCATTATATGTACGGTTTATTCAAGGAAGATTAGGTACAAGTCTAAATAGTGGGCATACAGAAAAGGGCTTCATTCTGCATCTAAAGGCTAGAGAATGCACATTTATATCTTTTAAGTTAAGCAAATGTTGAAGGTACACCTAGCTTTAAATAATTTGATTAGCCAACTCTCTACAGGACCCAAACACAGGAGAGGGCTTTTGCTGTATACAATTACACTTATGGAAATTGCATAATAAATAATACATACATTCTTATTTCAGACTGTGGATTTGGTCACTCTAAAATAACTGTTTTAGGGACTTCGTACAATCACAAGCACCCCTAATTATAGACTAATGTTTGAGTGAAGCAGACTACAATTTCAGTCAACTTGGTCAAGAAATTGGTGGTCAGGCCCCCTTGTAAAATTCTTTCTTAATAAGGTTTATTTCTACTTGTTTAATACTCAGGTGATAAGTCCTAGTATTTTATTCACCTATTTTATCAAATAACTGTAATCTGCTGTATATATTGCCATTTAATATAACTTGAACTTCCTGTCTGTTTAAAAAGTGGAGAGAGGAAATCTTTCATTTTCTACAATTAAGTACAAAGATAATGTATTCTCTTCACTATTTTCTTTTTCTCTCTGAGCACACATTTTTCTTATTTTATCTTTAAATGTCCCCATTCAATTCCCTAACACTCCCTGAATTTGACACATGTAGACAACAATCTCTAATTGTTGTCTTTAGAATTTTAGGTTGTTGTCCCAAATTCTTCCTTGGTTCTCCTAATTTCTAGATGACATTTAACCTGTGACATTTTGTAGACACTATTCTCCATAGTATATCAGGATATTAAAGCTTTGAAAATCTTGTTTCTTCCTCAAGACCCACAAATACACTCAAGAATATGGACACAGGATTACACCAGAAATATGAATATTCTAAGGTGGCATTTTCTAGAGAGAAAATAAAAACATTTTGAGTTAGAAAATAATTCCTTTCAAAAATAAATGCTGTTTTTTTCCTTAAAGCCCAAGAGATCTCTTGAAATATGTTTTCAGAACACATTTGAACAAACTTGAAATAATTTTCAAGTTTTTTTCTATAGGTAATTTTTGTTATTTAAAAAAAAATGCTTCTTTACATTCATACCTAACCCCACTGTTGTCACTAGTTTCTTTTGTAATTTGACTAACCATGTGGTAGATTTATTTAGCTTGATGAACTTAAACATGTTTTGATCTTTGTTATGGAAATTCACTGACAAATATTCCCTGCTTCGGCCCCTGATCCCTGGTCTTATGTAGAGTAAGTCTGTCTTACTCTCCTGCTGGTGTGTTCTGAAACCCAGGGACAAGAATATACATATATATATATATATATATATTTTTTTTTTTTAAAGCTCTGGAATACTAAGTCACATCCCCAAAGCTATTTCTTATTTTGGGGTGAGGAGGAGGGAGAACCACAGGAGGGAGTAACCAGATAAAGGAATTAAGAATTTATTCATTTAAATCCCTAACATAAACTTTAATGTAACTATGTTTCGTCAACCCTTTACATTATCCATTCCTTATTTCTTTGTCAGATATTTTTAGTTGTAAGAAGCAGTATAACATATTGGTTGAGGGCATAAGTTTTAAGGTCAGACCATCTGGTTATTAATCCTTGATCCATCACTGGCTACCTGTGTGATGTTGAGTAAATTGCTCAGCTGTTCCAGTCCTCAATAAATGGCATAATAACAACCACCTCTCACCTATTTTATATAAACAAAAAAATATGTATAATGAGTTTAGCTTAGTACCTAGAATACAATAAGTGCTCAGTGAATGCCAGCTTTTTTATATTATATATTTAAAAAGATGATTCAGAAGCTCTTAATTAATTCTAAATGTTATTCAGAAAAAAATGATCAAACAAAATGGCATATAAAGGATAATTATAATGCCAATTCAGAGGCATATATGAATGTTTGGAGGGATCAAGAAAAATTAATAGATGCTATGGTGAGGCTGTCAGTAAATTTATTTTTTAATGACAATGTTTTAAAGTTAGTTTTATCATATAAAACAAGTGTTTGGAATCCAGTTCTCCACTGTATGACTCAATAACATGTTTACTTATTAAATTGTCTGACTCATTCTTCCTGGTACAGCACAAATATGTGAAAGAAGAGCTAAGTGGGAGAAATCTAATAAATCCCATTACAAGGGTTTAGTTAGACACTACCATTTGTCTGTGCTTGGTGTTCATTTGCAGAAAATACTGTATTATTATTTGCAGAAAAATATGACATTAGGCAATAAATGAGTGTATAAAAAATGCAGATAAAGAGATGTGGTGACAAAGAGCAGAACAGAGGAAAGGAAAGAGCTCTTCATCCTGATGTGTTTAACATTCCTCCCAGGGGATAGCATTGATCCAATCCTGAAAAACATTGATCAAGAGCTTTTCAGATGCAACGGTTGTCAAACTCACTTCCAGCCTTCCTCCTCACCTTACAGACACCTACTTGGGTTCTCCCTCGTGGAATCTTGCATCTAGGAGAATGCTGAGTAATATCTCCTGTCATGTGAGGAATAGTAAGACTATATTTTGAAGGAAAACATGTTAACTTTTCTTCCATAAGCATTCTGAAAACAATGGAATATTGCATAATTATCTGATAAAAACTAAATTAATAACAGTAGAATAGTAAAGTCATATATTAAGAATACTTAACTTCATAATTTGTAATAGCTTCAACAGAACTAAGTTAAAATTTACCATGACTGGCCCTATGAGTTGGTGTTCCAAAATATGTTATTTTAAAGTTTTAAAGTTGGTTTTACATTTTTTAATGAGTCCACTTGATAAATTAATGGTTCAAACAGGGTTACAGTACAGTACTTTTACAATATTTAAAGAAATACATAATTTCAAGCACGTCCTGTATTTTAAAAAACACCATTATATATACATGCAAAACAGTTGATAGCATCCTTGCAAACCACTTTTATTAAAAATGAAAGCATCTGTAAGACCTAATTTACGATTTTAACTCAGTTATAGTGACCCTGTAACTTTGAGAACAGACAAGCAAAGCCTAACAAAATAAGCTCATATTTTAGGATTGTGTAATGAATAGAAATGAATGGACTACATCTAGGTATTAGTAGACATTTAGTCTACATATCTCCAACTACTTCTACATCTAATACAAAGTACTTACTAAAAATGGGTTAATGTGTCTTCCTTTTTTTTTTGAATTTTTGAATTTAATTTAATTTATTTTTTTATACAGCAGGTTCTTATTAGTTATCTACTTTATACATATTAGTGTATATATGTCAATCCCAATCTCCAAATTCATCACACTACCCCCCACCCCTGGCCATTTTCCCCCCTTGGTGTCCATATGTTTGTTCTCTGCATCTGTGTTTCAATTTCTGCCCTGCAAACCAGTTCATCTATACGACTTTTCTAGTTTCCACATATATGCATTAATATACGATATTTGTTTTTCTCTTTCTGACGTACTTCACTCTGTATGACAGTCTCTAGATCCATCCACATCTCTACAAATGACTCAATTTTGTTCCTTTTTATGGCTGAGTATTATTCCATTGTATATATGTACCACATCTTCTTTATCCATTCATCTGTTGATGGGCATTTAGATAGCTTCAATGTCCTGCCTATTTTAAATAGTGCTGCAATGAACATTGGGATGCATGTGTCTTTTTGAATTATGGTTTTCTCTGGGTATATGCACCGAAGTGGGATTGCTGGGTTATCGATAATTCTACTTTTAGTTTTTTTAAGGAACCTCCATACTGTTCTCCGTAGTGGCTGTATCCACTTACATTCCCACCAACAGTGCAGGAAGATTCCCTTTTCTCCACACCCTCTCCAGCATTTGTTGTTTGTAGATTTTCTGATGATGCCCATTCTAACTGATGTGAGGTGATACCTCATTGTAGTTTTGATTTGCATTTCTCTAATACTTAGTGATGTTGAGCAGCTTATCATGTGCTTCTTGGCCATCTATATGTCTTCTTTGGAGAAATGTCTATTTAGGTCTTCTGTGCGTTTTTGGATTAGGTTGTTTGTTTTTTTAATATTGAGCTGCTTGAGCTGTTTATATATTTTAGAGATTAATCCTTTGTTCGTTGATTCATTTGCAAATAGTTTCTCCCATTCTGAGGGTTGTCTTTTCGTCTTGTTTGTAGTTTCCTTTGCTGTGCAAAAGCTTTGAAGTTTCATTAGGTCCCATTTCTTTGTTTTTCTTTTTATTTCCATTACTCTAGGAGGTGGATCAAAAATGATCTTGCTGTGATTTATATCAAAGAGTATTCTTCCTATGTTTTCCTCTAAGAGTTTTATACTGCCCAGTCTTACATTTAGGTCTCTAATCCATTTTGAGTTTATTTTTGTGTATAGTGTTAGGGAGTGTTCTAATTTCATTCTTTTACATGTAACTGTCCAGTTTTCCCAGCAGCACTTATTGAAGAGACTGTCTTTTCTCCATTGTATATCCTTGCCTCCTTTGTCATAGATTAGTTGACCATAGGTGTGTGGGTTTATCTCTGGGCTTTCTATCCTGTTCCATTGATCTATATCTCTGTTTTTGTGCCAGTACCATATTGTATTGATTATTGTAGCTTTGTAGTATAGCCTACAAAGTGAGGGACTCTGCTTCCTCCAGCTCGGTTTTTTCCCTCAAGACTGCTTTGGCTATTCGGGATCTTTCATGTCTCCATACAAATTTTAAGATTTTTTGTTCCAGTTCTGTAAAAACTGCCATTGGTAATTTGATAGGGATTGCATTGAATCTGTAGATTGCTTTGGGTAGTATAGTCATTTTCAAAATATTGATTCTTCCAATCTAAGAACATGGTATATCTCTCTACCTGTTGGTATCATCTTTAATTGCTTTCATCAGTGTCTTATAGTTTTCTGCATACAGGTCTTTAGTCTCCCTAGGTAGGTTTATTCCTAGGTATTTTATTCTTTTTGTTGCAATTGTAAATGGGAAGTGTTTCCTTAATTTCTCTTTCAGATTTTTCATCATTAGTGTATAGGAATGCAAGAGATTTCTGTGCATTAGTTTTGTATCCTGAAACTTCACCAAATTCATTGATTAGCTCTAATAATTTTCTGGTCGTATCTTTAGGATTCTCTATGTATAGTATCAGTCATCTGCAAACAGTGATAGTTTTACTTCTTCATTTCCAATTTTTATTCCTTTTGTTTCTTTTTCTTCTCTGATTGCCATGGCTAGGACTTCCAAAACTATGTTGAATAATAGTGGTGAGAGTGGACATCCTTGTCTTTTTCCTGATCTTAGAGGAAATGCTTACAGTTTTTCACCATTGAGAATGATGTTCGCTGTGGATCTATCATATATGGCCTTTATTATGTTGAGGTTGGTTCCCTGTATTCCCACTTTCTGGAGAGTTTTCATCATAAATCGGTGTTGAATTTGTCAAAAGCTTTTTCTCCATCTATTGAGATGATCATGTGGTTTTCTTCAATTTTTAAAATGGTTTATCACAATGATTAATTTGCATATACTGAAGAATCCTTGCATCACTGGGATAATTGCCACTTGATCATGGGGTATGATTCTTTTAATGTGTTGTTGGTTTCTGTTTGTTAGCATTTTGTTAAGGATTTTTGCATCTATATTCATCAGTGAAATTAGTCTGTAATTATCTTTTTTTGTAGTATCTTTTTCTGGCTTTGGTATCAGGGTGATGGTGGCTTCAGAGAATGAATTCGGTAGTATTCCTTCCTCTGTAATTTTTTGGAAGGGTTTGAGAAGGGTGGGTGTTAGCTCTTCTCTACATGTTTGATAGAATTAACCTGTGAAGCCATCTGGTCCTGGACTTCTGTTTGTTGGAAGGTTTTTAATCACAGTTTCAAATTCATTACTTGTATTGGTCTGTT
Organism: Monodon monoceros; assembly: GCF_005190385.1. Lineage (NCBI taxonomy): Eukaryota > Metazoa > Chordata > Mammalia > Artiodactyla > Monodontidae > Monodon > Monodon monoceros. The sequence goes on from NW_021703768.1 coordinate 69,679,420, forward strand.
CATATTTTCTGTTTCTTCCTGGTTCAGTCTTGGAAGCTTATACCTTTCTAAGAATTTGTCCATTTCTTCCAGGTTGTCCATTATATTGGCATAGAGTTGCTTGTCATAGTCTCTTAGGATGCTTTGTATTTCTACAGTGTCTGTCATAACTTCTCCATTTTCATTTCTAATTTTATTGATTTGAGTCCTCTCCCTCTGTTTTTGATGAGTCTGGCTAATGGTCTATCGATTTTTTTTATCTTCTCAAAGAACCAGCTTTTAGTTTTATTGATCTTTGTTATTCTTTTCTTTGTTTCTATTTCATTCATTTCTGCTCTGATCTTTATGAATTCTTTCCTTCTACTAACTTTGGGTTTTCTTTGTTCTTCTTTCTCTAGTCCCTTTATGTGTAAGGTTAGATTGTTTATTTGAGATGTTTGTTGTTCTTGAGGTAGGCTTCTATTGCTATAAACTTCCCTCTTAGAACTGCTTTTGCTGCATCCCATAGGTTTTGGATTGTAGTGTTTTCATTGTCATTTGTCTCTAGGTATTTTTTGATTTCATCTTTGATTTCTTCAGTGATCTCTTGGTTATTTAGTAATATATTGTTTAGCCTCCATATGTTTGGTTTTTATAGTTTTTTTCCCTGTAATTGATTCCTAATCTCATAGCGTTGTGGTCAGAAAAGATGCTTGATATGATTTCAGTTTTCTTAAATTTACTGAGGCTTGATTTGTGACCCAAGATGTGATCTATCCTGGAGAATGTTCTTTGCGCACTTGAGAAGAAAGTGTAACCTGCTGTTTTTGGGTGGAATGTCCTATAAATATCAATTAAATCTATCTGGTCTATTTTGTCATTTAAAGCTTGTGTTTCCTTATTAATTTTCATTTTGGATGATCTGTCCATTGGTGTAAGTGAGGTGTTAAAGTCCCCCACTATTATTGTGTTACTCTCGATTTCCTCTTTTATAGCTGTTAACGGTTGTCTTATGTATTGAGGTGCTCCTATGTTGGGTGCATATATATTTATAATTGTTTTATCTTTTTCTGGGTTTGATCCCTTGTTCATTATGTACTTTCCTTCTGTGTCTTTTGTAACATTCTTTATTTTAAAGGTTTTTTATCTGATATGAGCATTGCTACTCCAGCCTTCCTTTGATTTCCATTTGCATGGAATATCTTTTTCCATCTCTTCACTTTCAATCTGTATGTGTCCCTAGGTCTGAACTGGGTCTCTTGTAGACAGCATATCTATAGGTCTTGTTTTTGTATCCATTCAGCAAGCCTGTGTCTTTTGGTTGGTGCATTTAATCCTTTCACGTTTAAGGTAGTTATCAATATGTTTGTTCCTATGACCATTTTCTTAATTGTTTTGGGTTTGTTTTTGTAGGTCCTTTTCTTCTCTTGTGTTTCCCACTTAGAGAAGTTCCTTCAGCATTTGTTGTAGAGCTGGTTTGGTGGTGCTGAATTCTCTTAGCTTTTGCTTGTCTGTAAAGCTTTTGATTTCTCCATCGAATCTGAATGAGATCCTTGCTGGGTAGAGTAATCTTGGTTGTAGGTTCTTCCCTTTCCTCACTTGAAATATATCATGCCACTCCCTTCTGTCTTGTAGAGTTTCTGCTGAGAAATCAGCTGTTAACCTTATGGGAGTTCCCTTGTATGTTATTTGTCATATTTCCTGCTGCTTTCAATAATTTTTCTTTGTCTTTATTTTTTCCAATTTGTTTACTATGTGTCTCGGCACGTTTCTCCTGAGTTTATCCTGTATGGGACTCTCTGTGCTTCCTGGACTTGGATGGCTATTTCCTTTCCCATGTTGGGTAGGTTTTTGACTATAATCTCTTCAAACATTTTCTCTGTTCCTTTCTCTCTCTCTTCTCCTTCTTGACCCCTATAATGCAAATGTTGTTGTGTTTAATGTTGTCCCAGAGATCTCTTAAGCTGTCTTCATTTCTTTTCATTCTTTTTTGTTTATTCTCTTCCACGGCAGTGAATTCCACCATTCTGTCTTCCAGGTCACTTATCTGTTCTTCTCCCTCAGTTATTCTGCTGTTGATTCCTTCTAGTGTAGTTTTCATTTCAGTTATTATATTGTTCATCTCTGTTTGATTCTTCTAGGTCTTTGTTAAACGTTTCTTGCATCTTCTCGATCTTTGCCTCCATTCTTTTTCTGAGGTCCTGGATCATCTTCACTCTCAGAATGAATTCTTTTTCTGGAAGCTTGCCTATCTCCATTTCACTTAGTTGTTTTTCTGGGGTTTTATCTTGTTCCTTCATCTGATATGTATCTCTCTGCCTTTTCATCTTGTTTATCTTTCTGTGAATGTGGTTATTGTTCCACAGGCAGCAGGATTGTAGTTCTTCTTGCTTCTGCTTTCTGCCTTCTGTGTCTTCCTGTTAATGAGATTAAGAACAAGAAAGATTTGGAACATAGACTTCAGTTAAATAGAAAAATGTAATTAATCAGAATACCTCAGTTGCCAGTCTTCTTCTGATGGCTCAATTTGTCCATTGTTATAGGATTCTCATAGAAATCAATGGAATCCATTTTCACATTTTTTCCCATGTTAATTTGGAAATATCTGAAAACATTTAAGGCATTTACAGTGATTTAGGCTTCTCTAAGCTGATGAATACTGAAATGCTTTTTTAAATTTATTCATATTTTATTGAAGCATAGTTGATTTACAGTTGTGTTTTAATTACTGCTCTACAGCAAAGTGACTCAGTTATACATATATATATATATATACATTCTTTTCATATTCTTTTCCATTATGGTTTTTCACAAGATATTGAATATAGTTCCCTGCGCTATAAGTAAGACCTTGTTGTCTATCTGTTCTATATTTCCAGTTTGCATCTTCTAATCCCAAACTCCCAATCCATCCCTTTCCCACCCCTCTCCTGCTTGGCAACCACCAGTCTATTCTCTATGCCCTGATTCCATTTTTGTTTCATAGATAGGTTCATTTGTGTCATATCTGAGTTTCCATGTGTAAGTGATATCATATGGTATTTGTCTTTCTCTTTCTGACTTCTCTTAGTATGATAATTTCTAGTTGCATCCTTTTTGCTGCAAATGGCATTAGGAAATGCTTCTGTTTTTGCAAAAGCCCAAAATCTTTGCAGGTTTATTAGCTAACAGAACCTAAAACGATATCAGAGAAACATATAATTATGTATAGAGCTAGTGTTTTTCATTGCTGTTCTTCCAAAATAGCTATTCAACACAGGGAAAGCAATGAAAGAAAGGGCTAGTCAATGAAACAGCAAGTAGAGTGAATTCAGAGACTTTACTTTTGTGTTTGAAAGTTACTCATTTGATTCCTCAGGTTCAGTCTACACCAGATATTTCTTATTACATTCACTGTAGTTATTGGTTAAGGAATAAGGTTTAAGAACTAATTCCTGGGGCTTCCCTGGTGGCGCAGTGGTTGAGAGTCCACCTGCCAATGCAGGGGACACGGGTTTGTGCCCCTGTCCGGGAAGATCCTGTATGCTGCGGAGCGGCTAGACCCGTGAGCCATGGCTGCTGAGCCTGCGCATCCGGAGCCTGTGCTCCGCAATGGGAGAGGCCACAACAGTGAGAGGTCCATGTACCGCAAAAAAAAAAAAAAAAAAAAAAACTCTAAGATAAACTTAGTGGAAATCATCATTAAAATGGAACATTAATTGATGATTTAAACATTAAAATGATTTGCTACTCATCATTAAAAATGAAACTTTAACATTTTACAGAAGTTGTAGAAATTTAAAGAATGTTAAAAGTGTAGATATCATGCATCCAGAATATAAACTGGCAAAAGGAAGACTAGTATCTGCCTGAATGATTTGTAGCCCAACTAGACAAATGCTAGCTGTGCCTTAGATTTAACTTTTTAGTAACTCCTGATTAATTGAAATTAATACTACTTAGCTTAAATAAAAGAGAGGGATGGATTATCATAAAATGAAATTGTTGTGGGTGTACTTCACCTTAAGTATCTATAGATGGTGCCAATATGACATTCAAATCCCCTAGAAGTTACCTAAAATTCTAATGAACATGCTTAAATTTCTTTGTCTTCACTGATCTGAAAAACAGGCTATAATCAACTAAATCTGATTTTGGTTATCACTGAAGGACAATTTTTCTATTAGATTTCATGAGTTTCAGACACGTTCTGTATTAGGGACACAGAAATGAATTCTTGCAGGCTTGGCAAAAGAATTCCCAAAACTAGCAAACCACCAAAAAATCAATTAATCATACTTTACTATTTTTTATGTCTTTCCCCATATACAGACCAAAGTAAAAAGTCTTACATCCTATTTATATACAGCCCAAGAGGAGCAGATTCTAATTGCTGAGGAAACATTGAAGATTAACTATCTCTTTTTCTTGATAAGGACATTGAATCCCAAGGTGGTTATAATGTTCCCATTTTTCCTTAGCTGGTTTTCAGTAGAAACAGAATTAGAATTCACATTCCTTAGTTCCAACCCACTGTCCGTGAAGCATCCAAGTAGTCTTATTTGAGTCTTTCTGTCTCTCCCTGTCTCTCTTTCTTACAGAATCTCTCTGAAAGCTTCTTTAATTCTTCCTTCTTTAGAAACATCGAAGTTGTAACTTCCTGTCTTGGACAGTTCTAGCCAGTACCTCAAGTGTTCCTCAAGTTGGTTTATTAAAAAGTAGAAAGCTAATGTGTTCCCAAATGGCTTATATAATTATCTTCTTAAAGGAAGAGATTTTTCTTAATCACATTATGGTAGTTGTAGAGGATCCTACTCTGTTTTGTGTTAACCTAGATAATAAAACTAAAGAGAAAATGACCACACAGCAGCAAAATGTATGTTAGAATCTTGCTTTAAATGTATTAATGTTTCCAGCAAGCATACAGAATAGCTCAAATGTTATTAAATTGTCTGTATTAAACCACCTGTCAAATGACACCTCAGTCTCCATAGAGCCTGAGGTTAAAAAACAGAAAAAAAAAAAAAGAAGAAAAAACAGAAAAGAGCATCATGTATTCTGCACACAAATCTCTAATGTTTCATCTTCTGTGACAAACATTGTCTCACACAGGGAAAAGACCCAAGTATTGGTTCTTGTAGCAATAAAACTTCATGCTGTTATTTCTTGATCTCTGCTAAGTGCAGCTTAGAATTAGTTTTTCCCCTCATAAATTCAGTGATTTTTAGCTACAGCCTGCTTCTTTGAGAACTTCATACTACATTGTTTCATTCATGAAATTTTTCCTCCACTTTCCCCCAGAAACCATATACATTTAAACAGTCCATTCCTTCACACATGCAGAGAGAGAGAGAGAGAGGAAGAAAGAGAAAGAACCTCCTTCCATTAGAGGAATGAAATAAAATAGAATGTCATCAAATATTAATACTATATTAAAAGAAAATGGTGTTCATGGTTTTCAAAATACTCCCTGAAAGATAGTTCTAGATCAATCTAATTGATTCTTAGATATTTTCAGAGATATATCCTTGTGATCCAAACATCCCTTATGCAACCCTTATTTGCTATTGTTACTTACCTAAGTGGGGATTATTATGATAAAAATAAAATACAGTTATCTTCAGACAGCATACCTTATACACCTTGCCAAAAACAAAACAAAACAACTCTACAAGTTTGAAACTTGAATTGCTTTGCAGGTGATTTTTTTTATGAACTTAATACCTGGCATTTGATCAAAGACATTAAAACAGTTTTCAGCCTAAATATTTTTTGTCCAGGAACCTGACCAGTTTCACTTGAAAAAATTTATTTGTCCCCTTAGCTAAGAGTCTTCATTTTCACTCATCTTCTCATTAGAGGGGATGGTCGCAGTGGCTTTCTTTTTAAGCTGTCATCAATTTTCTTTTTACCATATAGTAAGCAAACAGGAAAATAGAAAACTTCAGTAGTAAAGATAATGGTTTGCCATAAGCCCCAGAAATCAGGCAATAGAGCAAAGCTTGTCATCCGTGTTATAAGGCCCCTTGAAGTAATACAGCCCCTCATTAGCTTTAATGTTTGGGTCCAACAGAATGAAAATGAAATTCTTCCCTGATTTCTTTAGAAGCAATTACTGGATATTTTGTTAATGAGTGCTCTATGTAGGCCATTTTGGAAACATTTAGTATATACTACAAGGAGTCCTTAAAAATATATAGATTCTTTATATGGGAGTTAAATTGTTTTGTTTTACTTTGACTATGAATAAGAAACAAGTATTTTTAATGAAAATATCATTGATGAGAGGGCAGTGAAAAAGCATTTTTCTTTGCTTTTGGTCCACATAAAAAGTTTAGGAAAGTGACTTGTCATTTGGACACAGATAGAAATTTGCCCTCCCTGTCTGTAGACCAGCAGTGGGTATGTGCTGCAGCTGTTTTCTTTCTCTGTTTTAAAATTTTGTTACATTTTTTGGTGGTAAGAGATACAAATACTTTTTTTTTCATTTTCCTGAAAAGAGCTGGTGGGAAGTAAACTGTGTAAGCTGTAAACTGCTAAGGGACTACTAGGTAACATTATATTATATTATATTATATTATATTATATTATATTATATTATATTATATTTTATATTATAATCTCCAATAGTCTCAATTTTACACTTGCTAAATTTTATTTTATTTTTATTTTATTTATTTTTATTTTTGGCTGTGTTGGGTTTTCTCTAGTTGCGGCAAGCTTTCTCTAGTTGTGGCGGGCTTTCTCTAGCTGGGGCGAGCAGGGGCTACTCTTCGTTGCGTTGAGCAGGCTTCTCACTGCAGCGGCTTCTCTTGCTGCAGAGCACAGGCTCTAGGCAAGTGGGCTCAGTAGTTCTGGCACACAGGCTCAGTAGTTGTGGCTCGTGGGCTCTAGGGCGCAGGATCAATTGTTGTGGCACAGGGTCTTAGTTGGTCCGCGGCATGTGGGATCTTCCCGGACCAGGGCTCGAACCTGTGTCCCCTGCATTGGCAGGCGGATTCTTAACTACTGCACCACCAGTGAAGCCCTACACTTGTTCAATTTTATCAGCTTGATATTTAGCTTAGAAAAATGAGATGCTGGAAAGTTAGGAGAAAGTATTTTGGAATAGTAACGTGTCACCGCTATGTGCTATAATAATTTATTTTTCTTCTTCAGGAAGTTAAGAAATGTATGGATATTAGAACAATGTTTCTCAAACTTTAATTAATATAAGAATCATCTGGGATGCTTGTTAAAAATTTTTTTGGATTCCTGACCTCCCCACATATACTCAAATGTAGTAAATCAGAGTCTTGGGGGTCAGAAAGTAATTCCAGTGCAGGTGGCCTAATATGACTTTTTAAATTCTAACCCCTCACCTTTCTGCTGTCAAGATGGCTACAGAGATATGTTAATGCTATCTTTAGCAGTCTGGTCCAGTGGTTTCATGACCCTGGTCTCCTACTAGATGTACCAGGGAAAGTTGATGACCACAACACAGACCAACTGAGTCAGACTATTCAGAGATGAAGCTGATGCACACACAGCTCTAAGTATCCCTGACTTAGAACAGACTGCTGAGGATTGAGAGGAGTAACAAGATTTTGGTGCCATATTCTCCTGAAATACTGAATGTGAAATCCCAGAAATACCTACCAGCAACATAAGAATAGGTAATGTTTACAGTATGGGGATAAGACTAAAGATAGGCAAAAAATAATTGCTATCATCTAAAAAATCTAAGTGATATTGAAATATATCTAGGGAGTTTTTTTCTTCAAAAGATGAAAGATGTCATTTCTCATCTGTATTGACATAAACACACATAGAGAAGAGGGTACTTAAGCATATTGCTCAGTTTATTGGCATAATGTGTACAATCCTGTATAACCAGCTCCAGACCAAAAAATAGACAATCACTAATGGTTCTCATTATTCTCCCTTCAAGTCACTATATCATTAAGGAAAACCACTATCCTGAATTTTAAAAGAATAAATTAATTTTGCTGGTTCCTACACTTTATATAAATGGAAGCTATACTCTTTTGCAAGTTCATCTCCCTTAACAATATGTTTGTGAAATTCATCAATATTGTTGCTAAAGCTGTATATCACTCATTCACATTCCTATTTACTCTCTGTGTCTATTCACCAATTCTATTATTGATTAATATTTTGGAAATTACAATTTTTGATTATTATGAATGGTACACAATGCATTTTGGAAAACATATGTATACTTTTTACTAAATAAACCTATGAGTTGAATTACTTGTTGATAGAATATTCATATGTTCCAAAGTTGTACCAATTCACAGTTCCACCAGCAGTGTATGGGAGTTCCAATTTCTCTCTGTCTTCACTAACATTTGTTTTTTAATTTCAGTCATGTTGGTGGCTATGAAGTATTATCATGTTATAGCCTGAATTAATTTACCTTTCTCTTGTAACTATTGAATTTATACATCTATTTATAAGTTTACTGGCCATTGGGATATCCTTATTCATGAAGTTTCTTCAAATCTTGCCCACTTTTTTGCATCATCAATCTTTTTCTTATTGATTTGTAGGAGTTCTTTATATATTCTTGACAAAAGCCTTTTCTCATATATATGGATTGTGAGTATTTTCTCTCAGTCAATATCTTGCCTCTTTACTTCATTTTTGGTATCTTTTAATGGACAGAAATTCTTATCTTTAACATAATACAACTTTATTTCATGGTTGTTACTTTTTATGTTCTATTTAAGATTTCTTTGCCTACTCCAAGGTCATGAAAATGTACTTGTACGTTTTGCTCTAATATTCTTGTTTTGGATTGTATTTCAGCAATCCACCTATAACTGACTTCTGTATATGTGGTGAGGTAGGAAACAAAGTACCTTTTTCTCTGTATAGTTATTTATTAAACCCAGCACAATTTATTTAAAAGATAAATCAGGGGGCACCTTCAAAATGGTGGAGGAGTAAGACATGGAGATCACCTTCCCACAAATACATCAGAAATACATCTGAATGTGGAATAACTCCTACAGAACACCTACTGAACGCTGGCAGCAGACCTCAGACTTCCCAAAAGGCAATAAACACCCCACATACCTGGGTAGGGCAAAAGAATAAAACAGAGACAAAAGAATAGGAAAGGGACCTGCCCCCGGGGGAGGGAGACTGTGAAGGAGGAAAAGTTTCCACACACTGGGAAGCCCCTTCACTGTTGGAAATGGGGGGTGGACAGGGAGGAAGCTTCGGAGCCATGGAGGAGAGCACAGCAACAGGGGTGCAGAGGACAAAGAGGAGAGATTCCTGCAGAAAGGATCAGTGCTGACCAGCACTCACCAGCCCAAGAGGCTTGTATGCTCATGCGCCAGGGTGGGCGGGGCTGGGAGCTGAGGCTCAGGTTTCGAGGTCAGATCCCAAGGAGAGGACTGGGATTGGCTGCGTGAACACAGCCTGAAGGGGGCTAGTGTGCCACAGCTAGCCGGGAAGGAGTCCGGAAAATAGTCTGGACCTGCCTAAGAGGTAAGAAACCATTGTTTCGGAGTGCGTGAGGAAAGGGGACTCAGAGCACTGCCTAAACAAGGTCCAGAGACGGGCTATCAGCACGGACACCAGAGCTGGGCATGAAACACTAAGGCTGCTACTGCAGCCACCAAGAAGCCTGTGTACAAGCACAGATCACTATACATACCTCCCCTCCTGGGAGTCTGTGCAGCCCACCACAGCCAGGGTCCCGAGATCCAGGGACAACTTCCCTGGGAGAATGCACGGCGTGCCTAAGGCTGTTGCAATGTCATGCCAACCTCTGCCACCACAGGCTCACCCTGCATTCCATACCCCTCCCTCCCCATGGCTGAGTGAGCCAGAGCCCCCGAATCAGCTGCTCCTTTAATGCCATTCTGTCTCTGTGGGGAACAGACACCCTTAAGAGACCTACACACAGAGGCGGGGCCAAATCAAAAGCAGAACCCCAGGAACTGTGCAAACAAAGAAGAGAAAGAGAGATCTCTCCCAGCAACCTCAGGAGCAGTGGATTAAATCTCCACAATCAACTTGATGTACCCTATATCTGTGGAACACCTGAATACACAACGAATCATCCCAAAATTGAGGCAGTGGACTTTGGGAGCAACTGTAGACTTGGGGTTTGCTTTCTGCATCTAATTTGTTTTTGGTTTTATGTTTATCTTAGTTTAGTATTTAAAGCTTATTATCATTGGTATATTTGTTTATTGATTTGGTTGATCTCTTCCTTTATATATATATTTTTTTCTTTTTCTTTTTGTGTGTAAGTGTATGCTCCTCTGTGATTTTCTCTGTATAGCTTTGCTTTTACCATTTACCCTAGGATTCTATTTGTCTTTTTTTTCTTTTTTTAGTATAGTTTTTAGCATTTGTTATCATTGGTGGATTTGTTTTTTGGTTTGGTTGCATTCTTCTTTCTTTCTTACTTTTTTTATTACTTTTTAATATTTTTAGTTTTAATAATTTTTATGTTAATAACTTTATTTTATTTCATTTCACTTATTTATTTATTTTTCTCCCTTTTCTTCTAAGCTGTGTGGTTGACAGGGTCCTGGTGCTCTGTCCAGGTGTCAGGCCTGACACTCTGTGGTAGGAGAGCTGAGTTCAGGACTTTGGTCAACCAGAGACATCTCGGCCCCACATAATATCAAATGGCGAAAGCTCTCCCAAAGATGTCCATCTCAACACTAAGACCCAGCTACACTCAATGATCAGCAAGCCCCAGTGCTGGACACCCCACGCCAAACAACTAGCAAGACAGGAACACAACACCACCCATTAGCAGAGAGACAGCCTAAGATTATAATAAGTTCACAGACACCCCAAAACATAACACTGGACGTGGTCCTGCCCACCAGAAAGACAAGATCCAGCCTCATCCACCAGAACACAGGAGCCAGTCCCCTCCACCAGGAAGCCTACACAACCCACTGAACCAACCTTAGCCACTGGGGGTAGACACCAAAAACAACAGGAACTAGAAACCTGCAGCCTGCAAAATGGAGACCCCAAACACAGTAAGTTAAGCAAAATGAGAAGACAGAGAAACACACAGCAGATGAAGGAGCAAGGTAAAACCCAACAGACCAAACAAATGAAAGGAAATAGGCAGTCTACCTGAAGAAGAATTCAGAATAATGATAGTAAAGATGATCCAAAATCTTGGAAACAGAATGGAGAACATACAAGAACTGTTTAACAAGGGCCTAGAAGAACTAAAGAGCAAACAAACAATGGTGAACAACACAATAAATGAAAGTTAAAATTCTCTAGAAGGAATCAATAGCAGAATAACTGAGGCAGAAGAACGGATAACTGACCTGGAAGATAAAATAGTTGAAACAACTACTGTCGAGCAGAATAAAGAGAAAAGAATTGAGGACAGTCTCAGAGACTCTGGGACGATGTTAAATGCATGAACATTCAAATTATAGGGGTCCCAGAAGAAGAAGAGGAAAAAAAAAAGGGACCAAGAAAATATTTGAAGAGGTTATAGTTGAAATTTTCCCTAGTATGGGAAAGGAAATAATCAAGTCCAGGAAGTGCAGAGACTCCCATATAGGATAAATCCAAGGAGAAACACACCAAGACACATACTAATCAAACTATCAAAAATTAAACACCAAGAAAAAATAGTAAAAGCAACAAGGGAAAAACAACAAATAACATACAAGGGAATCCCCATAAGGTTAACAGCTGATCTTTCAGCAGAAACTCTGCAAGCCAGAAGGGAGTGTGAGGACATATTTTAAGTGATGAAAGGGAAAAACCTACAACCAACATTACTCTATCCAGCAAGGATCTCATTCAGATTTGTCAGAGAAATTGAAACCTTTACAGACAAGCAGAAATTAAGAGAATACAGCACCAGCAAACCTGCTTTAAACAAACGCTAAAGCAACTTCTCTAGACAGGAAACACAAGAGAAGGAAAAGACCTACAATAACAAACCCCAAACAATTAAGAAAATGGTAATAGGAGCACACATATCGATACCTACCTTAAAAGTAAATGGATTGAATGCTCCAAGCAAAAGACATAAACTGGCTGAGTGGATAAAAAAACAAGAGCCATATATTTGCTGTCTACAAGAGACACACTTCAGACCTAGGGACACAATACAGATTGAAAGTGAAGGGATGGAAAAATATATTCCATGCAAATGGAAATCAAAAGAAAGCTTTAGTAGCAATTCTCATATCAGACAACATAGATTTTAAAATAAAGACTATTACAAGACACAAAAAAGACACTACATAAAGATCAAGGGATTAATCCAAGAAGAAGATATAACAATTGTAAATATTTATGCACCCAACATAGGAGCACCTCAATACATAAGGCAAATGCCAACAGCCATAAAAGGGGAAATAGACAGTAACACAATAACAGTAGGGGATTTTAACACCCCACTTTCACCAATGGACAGATCATCCAAAAGGAAAATAAAGAAACACAAGCTTTAAATGATACATTAAGCAAGATTAACTTAATTGATATTTATAGGACATTCCATCCAAAAACAACAGAATAAACTTTCTTCTCAAGTACTCATGGAACATTCTCCAGGATGGATCATATCTTGGGTTACAAATCAAGCCCTGGTAAATTTAAGAAAATTGAAATTGTATCAAGTATCTTTTCCGACCACAACGCTATAAGACTAGATATCAGTTACAGGAAAAAAACTGTAAAAAATATAAGCACATGGAGGCTAAACAATACACTACTTAATAACCAAGATATCACTGAAGAAATCAAAAAGGAAATCAAAAAATACCTAGAAACAAATGACAATGAAACACGACGACCCAAAACCTATGGGATGCAGCAAAAGAGGTTCTAAGAGGGAAGTTTTTAGCAATACAATCCTACCTCAAGAAACAAGAAACATCTCAAATAAACAACCTAACCTTACACCTAAAGCAATTAGAGAAAGAAGAATGAAAAATCCCAAAGTTAGAAGAAGGAAAGAAATCATAAACCTCATATCAGAAATAAAGGAAAAATAAATGAAGGAAACAATAGCAAAGATCAATAAAACTAGAAGCTGGTTCTTTGAGAAGATAAACAAAATTGATAAACCATTACCCAGACTCATCAAGAAAAAAAGGGAGAAGACTGAAATCAATAGAATTAGAAATGAAAAAGGAGAAGTAACAACTGACACTGCAGAAATACAAAGGATAATGAGAGAGTACTACAAGCCACTGTATGCCAATAAAATGGACAACCTGGAAGAAATGGACAAATTCATTGAAAAGCACAACCTTCTGAGACTGAACCAGGAAGAAATAGAAAATATAAACAGACCAGTCACAAGCACTGAAATTGAGACTGTGATTATAAACATTCCAACAGACAAAAGCCCAGAACCAGATGGCTTCACAGGTGAATTCTATCAAACATTTAGAGTAGAGCTAACACCTATCCTTCTCAAACTCTTCCAAAATAGAGGGAGGAACACACCCAAACTCATTCTACGAGGCCACCATCATCCTGATACCAAAACCAGATGAAGATGTCACAAAAAAAGAAAACTACAGGCCAATATCACTGATGAATATAGATGCAAAAGTCCTCAACAAAATACTAGCAAACAGAATCCAAGAGCACATTAAAGGATCATACACCATGATAAAGTGTGGTTTATCCCAGAAATGTGAGGATTCTTCAATATACACAAATCAATCAGTGTGATATGCCATATTAACAAACTGAAGGCAAGAAACCATATGATCATCTCCATAGATGCAGAAAAAGCTTTTGACAAAATTCAACACCCATTTATGATAAAAACCCTCCAGAAAATAGCCATAGAGGGAACTTACCTCAACCTAAGAAAGGCTATATATGACAAACCCACAGCCAACATCATTCTCAGTGGTAAAAACATGAAACCAATTCCACTAAGATCAGGAACAAGACAAGGTTGCCCACTCTCACCACTGTTATTCAACATAGTTTTGGAAGTTTTAGCCACAGAAATCAGGGAAGAAAAAGAAATAAAGGGAATCCAAAATGGAAAAGAAGAGTAAAACTGTCACTGTTTGGAGATGACATTATACTATACATAGAGAATCCTAAAGATGCTACCAGGAAACTACTAGAGCTAATCAATGAATTTGGTAAGGTAGCAGGACACAAAATTAATGCACAGAAATCTCTTGCATTCCTATACACTAATGACAAAAAATATGAAAGAGAAATTAAGGAAACACTTCCCATTTACCATTGCAACAAAAAGAATAAATTACCTAGGTATAAACCTATGTAAGGAGACAAAAGACCTGTATGCAGAAAACTATGGGACACTGATGAAAGAAATCAAAGATGATACAAACAGATGGAGAGTTATACCATGTTCTTGGACTGGAAGAATGAACATTGTGAAATTGACTATACTGCCCAAAGCAATCTACAGATTCAATACAATCCCTATCAAACTACCACTGGCATTTTTCAAGAACTAGAACAAAAAATGTCACAATTTGTATGGAAACACAAAAGACCCCGAATAGCCAGAGCAATCTTGAGAAAGAAAAATGAAGCTAGAAGAATCAGGCTCCTTGACTTCAGACTATACTACAAAGCTATAGTAATCAAGACAGTATGATACTGGCACAAAAACAGAAATATAGTTCAATGGAACAAAATAGAAAGCCCAGAGATAAACCCATGCACATATGGTCACCTTATCTTTGATAAATGAGGCAAGAATGTACAATGGATAAAAGACAACTCTTCTGTAAGTGGTGCTGGGAAAATTGGACAACTACATGTAAAAGAATGAAAATAGAGCACCATACACAAAAATAAACTCAAAATGGATTAAAGACCTAAATGTAAGGCCAGACACTATAATACTGTTAGAGGAAAACAGGCACAACAGTCTATGACATAAATCACAGCAAGATCCTTTTTGACCCACCTCCTAGAGAAATGGAAATAAAAACAAAAATAAACAAATTGGACCTAATGAAACTTAAAAGCTTTTGCACAGCAAAGGAAACCATAAATAAGGTGAAAATACAACCCTCAGAATGGGAGAAAGTATTTGCAAACGGAGCAACTGACAAAGGATTAATCTCCAAAATATACAAGCAGCTCATGCAGCTTGATATCAAAAAACAAGCAATCAAATGCAAAAATGGGCAGAAGACCTAAATAGACATTTCTCCAAAGAAGATATACAGATTGCCAGCAAACACATGAAAGGATGCTCAGCATCACTAATCATTAGAGAAATGCAAGTCAAAACTACAATGAGGTATCACCTCACACCATTCAGAATGGCCATCATCAAAAACTCTACAAACAAGAAATGCTGGAGAGGGTGTGGAGAAAAGAGAACTCTCTTGCACTGTTGGTGGGAATGTAAATTGATACAGCCACTATGGAGAACAGTATGGAGGTTCCTTAAAAAACTAAAAATAGAACTACCATATGGCCCAGCAATCCCACTACTGGGCATATACTGTGAGAAAACCATAATTCAAAAAGAGTCACATACCACAATGTTCATTGCAGCTCTATTTACAATAGCCAGGACATGGAAGCAACCTAAGTGGCCACTGACAGATGAATGGATAAAGAAGATGTGTCACTCTCATAGCACAGGGATATCAGCTCGGTGCTTTGTGACCACCTGTAGGGGTGGAATAGGGAGGTTGGGAGGGAGGGAGACACAAGAGGGAAGAGATATGGGAACATATGTATATGTATAACTGATTCACTTTGTTATAAAGCAGAAACTAACACACCATTGTAAAGCAATTATACCCCAATAAAGATGTTAAAAAAAGAAAAAAAGATAGGGGATTTTGATAGGCATTGCATTGAATCTGTGGGTAGCTTTGTGTAATATGGACATTTTAACAGTAGTTCATGAGCGTGGGATGTCTTTCCATTTATTTGTGTTTTCCTTAATTTCTTTCAATAATGCTGTAGTGTTCAGTGTACAGGTCTTTCATGTCTTTGGTTGGACTTGTTCCTAAGTATTTTATTTTTTTTGATGCTATTGTGGGTGGAATGGTTCTCCTGATTTCTTTTTCAGATTGTTCATTGTTGCTGTGTAGAAATGCAAGTGATGCATATATGTTGATTTCATATTCTGCAAACAAACTTTGCTAAGTTGTTTTATTAGTTCTAATAAATTTTTTGTGAAATATTAAAAAAAAAACTAAAAAACAAAGAAAACAAAACAACAAAAAAAAGAAGATGTGGCACATATATACAGTGGAATATTACTCAGCCATAACAAGAAACGAAATTGAGTTATTTGTAGTGAGGTGGATGGACCTAGAGTCTGTCATACAGAGTGAAGTAAGTCAGAAAGAGAAAAACAAATACCGTATGCTAACACATATATACGGAATGTAGAAAAAAAATGGTTCTAAAGAAAGAACCTAGGGGCAGGACAGGAATAAAGATGCAGACGTAGAGAATGGACTTGAGGACATGGAGAAGGGGAAGCGTAAGCTGGACGAAGTGAGAGAGTGACATGGCATATATAGACTACCAAATGTAAAATAGCTAGTGGGAAGCGGCCGCATAGCACAGGGAGATCAGTTCAGTGCTGTGTCCACCTAGAGTGGTGTGATAGGGAGGGTGGGAGAGAGATGCTAGAGGGAGGAGATATGGGGATATATGTATATGTATAGCTGATTCACTTTGTTGTACAGCAGAAACAAACTCACCATTGTAAAGCAATTATACTCCAATAAAGATGTTAAAAAGAAAAAGATAAAGCATTCTTTCCTATACATGCAGTGTCTTTTCTTTCTTTGATAAATCAGGTGAACATACACCTAATGGTATTTCTGAACTCTTTATTCTGTTCTATTTGTAGTTTATCTATCTCTGCACCAAAATCACACTGTATTAGTTATGTATTATCTTATAAGTATGCTAATGAGAATTTATTTGGTCATGATGCTCGTGTGTTTAAATAAGAAATTCTGTGGTAGATCTGTGCATATCGGGAGTGTGTGTCTGTGTGTGCATAGGCACGTGTGTGTGTGTCTTTCACATAACTATGTGGACTTTATTTTTTTGATTACAGACAACTAATTTAATTCTGTACTAATCAATGTGCCAGATCACATAGTTTTAGTATAGTTATTTTTTTAACGTATATTTAAAAAGGAGAAAGTAACTTTTGATTACTGGACTTCCACATGCAAACATATGATGTAATGGATTAATAATAAGAAGGCCAGGTTTGGTAAGGTTTTCCCAACACAATGCTAATGTTCCTTACAAGGCAACTTTTTATCCAGTTAATTGATGAAGGTTCAATGATTTGTCCCTTACAATGAATCTAGCCATAATTCTACCAAATAAAAACAAGTGATCATATAATTGATTATACTGTTAACCTTGAGGGAAGAGATTATAACTTGCAACAGTGTATAAAATATTGCAATCTGTTAATGATTCCATGTTCTACCTAATGGTCTATCAATTCTTATAATAAAATTAGATAAAATTCATGAGTTTATTAGCTTAAAAGACATCCAGTCTGAAAGAGTCCTCTTTCGTAGATTGAGATTTAGAGAATTGAATCAATTTTGCAATAAATCAAGAAAGGAGTCTTAGGCAAAAAAATGGGGGGTGTAGAGGGGGCAAATTATCTCTTTTGACTGCTTACTATAATTGCATTTAGTAAGTAAATTATCAGTTGCTCAGTTCAGTGTTTTGGGTAGACTCTGTTATAATATTAGAATGTTTGACATGGTCAGGTTCTGTGGAAAACAGACGGAATCAGAGAACTGTGTGCAAGTGCTTTTTTGGGGGTGTTCTTGGAAACGACACCTCAAAGGCAGTGAAGGAAGCAGGTTTAGGCAATTATATTTATCCTGTAATTCAAGGTCTCAGTCACTCCCATAAGGAACTCCGAAGTTGAGATGGTACTTCAGGAATGTCAAATTTATAGAAAGACCTGGGCCTTTGTACCTATGCATAGACCAGTGATTGGATGTGGAATGCTCTTTGAGAGAGGGTGGAACCATGGCCAAGGCATTTCCCCTGGTTGAGGGCACTTGCAGAAGAGGGATTCAACTCAGCCATCAGCAGGCAACATTCCCAGCAGGTAGGAAGAAGAGTGCCTCATCCCAGGTGGACTCTGACCAGTGAACTACAGTATCATTACAATTCAGCACTGCACCTTTTGGATCCACTTGCTTCATATGATAAGTTTACTTCAGGTGCAGTTCCTCCAGGATTCTGATTGGTCTCATTTCCTAGGAAAACTTATATAAGAAAAAGGGTAGTGGGACAAATTACCATCCCCATGGCTGCAGCTACTTTCAGGACTGATTAAAAATCATTTCCATCCTATACTATCAATTCCAGATCAATCATACCTTCAGCAAGTACCTCTGCTGGTCTTGGTGGCTTACCTACTGGGATGATTGAGTTTTTCAGCCCTGAGGGGTCTAAATTACTGGAAACCATGCCCTTCTCAGGTCATGGTTGCTGAACATGTCCATTCACTGTCAAAATTTGAGGGGAGACTACCAATAGGAAACCCACTGAATCACCTCGGTCTCAATCAGATTCTTCCCTGACTCCATTGTATAACAACAGTCATATCTCTTCCTGATAATCAATTTAATTTCCCCTGCTAATCTAGTGAACAAAGGCACCAAGAGTGACTGGGTAACAGCCATAGCTAAAGGTTTAATGAAACCTTTGCTGTGTTGCTTGGTGAGAGCCTTGCCCTTCTGAGAACTAAAATCGCTAGAACCCTGTAATTTAGAATTGCAGTGACAGACCTACTTCGCAAGTGGATCACTGAGATGATAAGAGGGTCAACTCCTACTTTTACCAGTTTCTTCCAAAATCCATGTTTTCTACTCATTGGGGGCACGTGGCCATTCATTTAGGATGTATCCTGCATCTCAGAGGATCACACCTTGTAAGGTGTCATTTCTAAGCCAATGCATCAGCTCTGCCTTCAAAGGGCTTTTCAAGGGGCAGGAATGGGTAATGACTATAAGTGGACCTGAGGTTTTTTTGGGGGGTGATAAAAATGTTCTAAATTAGATTGTGGTCATGGCTGTATAATCTGTAAACATGCTAAAATTCATTGAATTGTACACTTAAAATGAGTGACTTCAATGGCATGTCAATTATATCTCAATACAACTGTTTTTTAAGGTAGTTCTATCGCTCTGTCGGGCCATCAGCTTGCCTTTGGCATGGTGTGTGATAGAGCCAGTGACTCCCGTGTTCAATTCCCACTACCACACTTCCTTGGCTGTAAAGTGCATCCCTCAGACATTATGCTGGAGCCTGTATTATGGATCAAACACTCTCTCCACTCTCAGATAGTAATCCTGGCTGAAGTTTTGCAGGTGGGAAAGACAAACCAGAATATGTATCTATTTCTGTCAAGATGATTTCTTCCTTTTCTAGAATAGAGGGGGTTCAATGTATTAAGTTGCCGCAAAGCAGGTGGTAGTTCTTCTAGAAAGATGGTGCCATATAAGGGACTCGCTATTGGTCTCTGTCGCTAGCAGGTTGAACACTAAGCAATAGCAGGTGCTAGACCAGTTTTGGTAAATGAGAGGCCATGATGTTGACTCCATGCATAGCTTCCACTCTTGCTCCCATTGTTAGGCTATTAATGCATTACACTGTACTAGCACTTGGCTGGCTGATGACAGAAGCTGGTGATTCACCTACTTGATTGTTTAGTGCTCCTTTCATGGTGGACAATGGTTGCCAACATTCAACACAAAGATCTGTACAATTTTTGTTCAATTATAAAATCTGCTTGGGTCCCTGGGAAACTAGGATAAATGAAGCTATAGGCTCTGAGAAACTCCCTGAGGAGAAAAATGGAGTATGTTCCTTGCTGTCTTCACCTCCTGATGACTCAATGAACAAAGAGTTTTTAAGCCTCAGGGTGAGGATCACAAAGAAACAGACCCTTTAAACAGCTTACTTCATGGAAATCTGTGGGTTGGTTTATTCAGCAATAGGTGGGCTGAGTCTGTTTCTCATGTCTTCTGCAGAAAGGATATGAGATCAAGGAACAGAAGACCCCATGCCACTGGCTCATGGAAGAAATTTTCACCTCTCACCACTTGTAGGACCCCCACCACTTAATGTTTGACAACCAAAGAGCCAATGAAATAAAAATAACAATCCAACAAATGAACTAGCAGTCAGAGTGTGCTAGAGAGTAAGAATAAACAGAACACATGGCCAGTCCTCAGAACTGCTGAAGGAGACTAGCAACTTTAACAGAAAAATAATAAGAGCATTTATGAGGAGTTCAAGTACAACATCCCTAGAGAAGCCATCAATCACAAGTTGGGTCTGACCCAGGTGACCCAGGGCTTCACTAAAAGGGCAGGGCTCTCAGCAGTCCCTTTGCCACATTTTCAGGTCTTGAACAATTTATCCCTGAAAAGAAAAAGGAAAAGAAATCTAAATTAGCATGGGAGGAATAAAGTATATCAGTAATTACACTAAATATTAATAAATTGAGTTGGCTGTTAAAATCAAACTATCAGAGAATATCAGAAACCTAATGCTAGCTCTAAGTTGTATACCCAACAAAGTCACTTAATACAAAGTTATTTTTAAAGATTAACTTCGATACACCCTTTTCAGAACTGAACAAATCTAGTAGAAAATAAAAACAAGTAATATCATGAGGAATGTAATCATTCAATCAGTAAACTTAATTTAATGCAGAGAAATTTTCATCCTTTGAACAGAGAATGTACACTTTTCATATATCCACAGAATATTTATTAAAAAATCATGTCCATCCATAAGGATGGAAGGCTATAAATGAAGTGTAATACAAAAAGATTGAAAGGGATATTCATTAGACAGAACTGATTTATTCTGCTTTCCACAACAGTTCCCACTGTAAGAGATTAAGATCTCAGGAGTTAGAGAGAAGGACAGACCTTAGAGAAGAAACAGAGCCTTAAGCATTTTATTTGTTTCTGTACTCTGCAAACTGCCACCAGCTAAATTGGAGGTGAGACCAGGCAGGGGTGTGGCATATCCCAGAGAGGAGCAGACACGTGCCTCATCATTTCATCTGGAAATTCAGAGTTGACAACTTTCTACATGGCATGAAAGTCAGAGAAATGAGACACATGCAAGGAGTGTCAGTACGAGAATGAATAGCCCCTGAACAGCCTGGGGACCTTGTAATTCCAGAAATTTGCAGGCGAGGACGTGTAACTATGGGAAAGAGTTTGAAAATTGTCCGAGGAAGAAAAAAAATCCGGCCTGTGTGCAGGAACCTCTGTGATGGGAGAAAAAGATGTGTATACTTCTGAAGCAAAGAATGAGGAGTGGACCACCTAGATGGGAATTATTCCATGGCATGAGGGAGAGCGCGGTTGAGGGAACAGTGAAATCAGTTACTTCTCAAAGGATGCCAGAACAAAACCCAAACTAATTGCGGCTGATAAGCGGGTACCCCCTCCCAGCCGATGCCTTACTAATTTTTGTGTAAGACTGCCTCTCAGCACAAACACTGCTAACAGAGATAATATCAACCTAGATTATTTTTTCCACATCAGACAGAATGGGGTTTCAGAACCGGAATTAAAATAGAAAAAAAGATCACGTTAAATTTTACATACCTGTACTTATGACTTGTGAAATTCTGTCTGCTCTACTATATTTTTACAAGATTTTCCACGCTGTAT
The DNA here is from genome assembly GCF_005190385.1 of Monodon monoceros. NCBI lineage: Eukaryota > Metazoa > Chordata > Mammalia > Artiodactyla > Monodontidae > Monodon > Monodon monoceros. The sequence goes on from NW_021703768.1 coordinate 69,701,049, forward strand.
CCCTTGTTCGTGGAACTTATTATAGCCTTTACTTTTTCCTGTATTCTAAAGAAAGAGATATTTAAATCCAATTACATACAGGTAGAAAGTTACAAAAAGGAAGAAATGTTATTTAATGAGAAAAAAACTTCAAAATACAAATAAGTACTAAAAATCCACTAGATTTATAAATTAGGAAGTCATTTGTGGCCTTGTTAAAAATAACATTTATTGAGCATTTACTGCAGGTAAGTGAGTGTTGAACAATTGACATGGATTATTTTATTTGCTTGACCCACAAATTCCATGAGAATGGTTATAATTAACCCCATTTTGCAGTTGAGAAACTGAGGTACAGGGAATTAAGGAAGCTCTCTGGTGACACAGAGAGTGACTGAGCCAGGTGTCCAGCCCAGCACTCTGACTCAAGAACCCACACACTTCACCAGCACATCAACTGCAAGAGTCAGCCATCAGGTAGGAATCATCTTGTGCTGCTAAAAACGAAACAAAAAGCAGAGACAAACAAATGAGGAGTTTGAGGATTTTGCCTGTCAAGTGTAGAGGAAGTCTGGAGGCAGGCAAACCAGGGATGTAGTAAACTAGAGTGACTTCCCTTATCACAAACTGTGCTCTTTTTAACTTTCTGCACCAGCATTCCTAAGGAATGACCCTCATTCTCATGCTCTCAAGGTTTCTGCCACAACTGCAGTCATCAGGCTGGCATTTCAGGCAGGTTAAAGGGAAGAACAAAGGGTGAAAAGAACCATGTGTATTGGAGTCAAGGTTTGCTTTTTTTTTTTTTGCTGTACGCAGGCCTCTCACTGCTGTGGCCTCTGCCGTTGCGGAGCACAGGCTCCGGACGCGCAGGCTCAGCGGCCATGGCTCACGGGCCTAGCCCCTCCGCGGCATGTGGGATCTTCCCGGACCGGGGCACAAACCCGCGTCCCCTAACATCGGCAGGCAGACTCTCAACCACTGCGCCACCAGGGAAGCCCTGGAGTCAAGCTATTTTAATGAGCTCTTATATCTCATTGGCAAAAACTCTTTCCCATGACCACCTCTAATGGCAAGAGACACTGGGAATTGTAATAGAGAACATTGCTACCTTGAATAAAATTAGGCTTTCTGTTAGTAGGAAGAGAAATATTGTGTATTAGATGGGCAACCAGCAGTCTCTACTATAAGTGGCTTCAGTGGGATAGAACTCAAAATGCAGTGAACCAAAAGTGTTTAAATTAAGTAAATTATATAGATTTTCTTTTACTTTTATTCAAAAAATGATAAAAATTTAACTTTAAAACATGGAAATATACATTCTTTTGCCAATCTTTTGGTCTAGGGCCACATCTTTCCTTAGAGTATGTGCCTACTGATTATAATTCTGCAACAGTTTTCTTGTATTTTTTACACTTATAATACAGTGTCTCTCTTTTCCCATTTCTTTAAAATGAAAAAAAAAGAAGCCCATGTTATAATTGAAGTGCTAAATTCTAGATATCCAGATTTTTCCATCTTTTACAGTTTTTTAAAATTTAAATAAATAACAAATTTTCAGTAAATGTTTATTGCTTGCTTTCCAAGGTATTCAAATTACTTTTGTAGAAATAGTTTTCTGTGTGTGCATGTTTCTCGATTCATAAATTAATCAAATTACATAATTATAATAGCAAATGCAACTAACATATGTTATGACACACAAATCAACTCGGGCTAAGCAGAAAATAGGGATGTACAAAGGAGTAACTTACTACTCTCATTTTGCTTGCCTTGAGTATTAGGATGTTTTATAAGGGAGATGGAGAGTGTTAATTGATCCAAAATTTGTTAATTGGCAGTTGGAGAAGAGAACTTTTATGTAGCTGCATTACTTACTCCTGTGCTAGTTTTTAAGTCTTTGTGGGTTTTTTGGTTTATTTAAATTGAGATATGATTGACATACAAAGAAACATATTTTTAATGTATACATTTTGATGAGTTTGAAAATAAGTATACATCTGTTAAACTGTCGCCATAAACAATGCCATAAACTAAATTGTCACTTCTAAAGATTTCCTCCCTCCCTCCCTCTTTTTTTTGTAATAAGAACATTTAACATAAGATCTACCCTCTTAACAAATTTTTAAGCATATAATATAGTAGTAACTATATGCACTGTGTGCACAGTAGATCTCTAGGACTTATTCATCTTTTAAAACTAAATTTGTACCTTTTGACCAATACCTTCCTGATTCACCCTCTGCTTCAATGAGATTGATTAATTTAGATTCTTGATATAAGTGGGACCATACTTATGGTTCTTCTATGTCTGGGTTATTGTACTTGGCATAATGTCCTCTAGGTTCGTCCATGTTAGTCCAAATGACAGGATTTTCTACTTTTTTAAAAGCTGGATAATATTCTATTCTATGTATATACCACATTTTCTTGATCCATTCATCTGTTGATGGACATTTAGGTTGTTTCCATGTCTTTATTATTCTGAATAATGCTGCAATGAACATGGGAGTTCAGGTATATCTTTTGAGGTCTTGATTTCAATTCTTCTGAGTATATACCCAGAAGTGGGACTGCTAGATCATATGGTAGTTCTATTTTTAAGTTTTTGAGGAACATCCATACAGTTTTCCATAGTGACTGTACCAATTTACATTCACGCTAACAGTATACAAGGATTACCTTTTCCCTTTTCTCACTTTCCTATAAGTGTCTAGCAGACACTTATATATATATTTTTTATAATAACCATCTTAACAGATATGAGGTAATATCTCCTTATGGTTTTGATTTGCATTTCCCTGATGATTAGTGATGTTGAGTTCCTTTTCCTATACCTATTGGCCATTTGTATGTCTTCTTCGGAGAAATGTCTATTCAGGTCTTTTACCCATTTTTAAAATTGCGTTATTTGTTTTGTTGTTATTGAGTTCTAGGAGATTTTTACACATTTTAGAAATTACTCTTTCTTCCTGTCCTATAAATAAATGTCAGTTGCTCTCTGAAAAGAGCTAAATACCCAAAGATATGAATTGTTAGCTTCTAGAAAAAAATTAGAAATGGTGAAATAAATCAGCTGAGGTATTTATTTCAGGTAAAAAATAATAAATATCTAGAAACAAATGTTAGATGCAAAGATTTTACTGATTTTCAAATGCTTGCTTTTCATGTTTCATGCTTCCATTTTTTAACAAGTTGAGAAATTCACTATATTATGATCATTTAAGAAAATGAGGTGAACAGTGAGTAATATGTTTTGATTAGGGTCACAGAAACCATTCTACCTGCCGGAGCTCCTAAAGGGCTTTACTTCTCAGGTCACTCTGTCAACTAATGCTAAGAATAGAAACTCAATTATATTTTAACCCTTGTAATGGATATAATCAAACTTCATATGCAGGATAATTGAATTTAGAATTCATTTAATTTAAAACAGAAAAGGGACAATTGCAGATGTGGGAATATTCAGCAGGGAAGAGAAGTGATTTGCTAATTAACTCCTAAAGTGTGAACCAAAACGTTAGAAATTCCCATGTCTCCTATCAGATTCAACAAATATGTATGTGGTCATTGTGAACCAGATATAATGTGGTATTACTTTCAGATTCCAACTCTGTTTTTCTTGCCTCACTTTGAACTAAATATTAATCAGCTTATCAAACTAGTACTTATTATAAACTGTTTTGCTACATATTAGCCTAATAACTACACTATCCGTTTAATGTGTCTTACACATACTTCATTCTCCTTGCTCCTACCTACTAAACACAAATCCAAATACACTTTACATGTCCCAGTTAAAAATTGCAGATTTCAATTTAATTTTCCAATTTCTAATGGTTACACCGATGGTAATAGATAATTTAACTAATAGAACCTGTTGTGTAGGTTATTAGTTATAAAGTTTCTGTTGGTTCTATATTAGATCATAAAGCAAAAGTATTCTAACCCATTCAGAATGCAGGAGTAAATTTGGAAATGCTTACACATATCCAAGTATGCTTTATTTCCTAATCATTCTCTAAACTGTCTGAAAAGAAAAAAGTATATTCAGCTTCCTAGTGATTTATATTTACTGGACTCTAAGTTCCAAATTCTTATCTCATTCCTATACGATTTAGTGACCCACATCAACTGTGGACTAAGTGAATGCTAGCTATCTAAGTGCCTTAATGCATATACATAGGGGCTCAACTGGGCATTACTCACGTGTTGGCACACAACCAACCCAGCCAGTATATACAGAACACATGCTACCTAAGTGAGGTATCTAACCTCTACCTGAGATCATTATTTATAAACCAGAATTGTAATAGGTAGATTTAAATTTATAACCTCCAGTTCATGGAGAGCTTATTATTAAGTGACAAGTATAACTTTTATACAATACAATAGACTACATGTTGCCACTTTACATATGAAATTACCTAAGCAAGATGAGAAAATATTAAAATGAGAAGCTATAGAACCAAGGCTTTCATTTATGCCAGTAAATGAAAGAGAATTCCAAAACAGTTTGCACTCCAAGTTTTATATATTCTTCTCTATGTGTGGCTAAGCCTGGTCTATGGCGTGAAGAACACAGATGAAACTAACATGAATTGTCAAAGCTGTTACCAATCAGGAAAAGTCATCTTGGTGATCTAGAGTATTAGCCATAGTGTTTATGTTTTGCATAAAAGACCTAGTAGTCTCCACCATTTTACTGATTAAAAGATATGAGTGGTTTACTTAAGGAAATAATAAACTCCTGGTTTTCCAAAGTTCTTTTGAGTAGTAGACACTTCATATTTGGGGATATTGTTATACTTTGCCAAAATATAAATAAATACCATTCATCTGATATTAAAAACATTGTCTAAAACCACAAAGGAAGTAATCATAGAATAGGTTCTCAGTATCTACCAAGAACTTGGCAACTGGATATCATATAACAGATACTCAGTTCACAATGATTCCCATTCATTTTTGAAGATTATTTTTTTTTCTCCTTTGAAAGGAAGGAGCAAGCAAGAGCAGATCAAAGCCTACATCACTCCCTGGGCACAAGGGCCAACTTCTGGATGTTTGACCTGTGCTTGGCTTAATGCTCTGATGTTGCTCTCTTGAAATTCTTAATAAATTTTTAACAAGGGACCCCATATTTTTATTTTGTCCCTGGTCCCACAAATTTTGTTACTGGTCTTAATAAGGAGATTGGCTATGGATTGAGAAACAGACTCTGGGCCTTATTTTGTTACCAGGATATAAACGAACATAAGCCCTTTTCCGTAGCTCTATTATTTCACATTCTCCATTAATGTTCGTGCTCTAGTTTCACACACATCCTGCTTCCTGGTCCTCTTTGCTAGTGAAAAAAGCATCGAAAAGTCACAGATTTACCAACCCTAAATGATAAGCAAATTGATATAAAATTGGCTTAACAATACATGTTGTAGGAAGACCAAGTTAATGCCAATTGAGAATACTTTCATTTTTTAAAACCGAGAAAGGATGCAAATAAGATATTTTTCCCGTAAAGAAAAAGTCCACATTTTATCAGCAATATTTGTACTAGAGGAATTATAGCATTATGCTTCAATGTCAGAAACACATATGAGTATACACTTATCTATAGTAAACTTTGTGATTTCTTATTTAAAAATATTTTGAAGACTAATATATGATTAATTTCTTCACATTAGAAAATACCTCAGTATAATAAAACTTCAAACACTTTTAGAACATCTGTTTCTGTGTTTTGAGGGAAGTTTTCTGGTTAAAAATTTCTTGCCTTTTAAACTCCTTCAAATCCAGAAAGAGCAGGTGATAATTAACCCAACCCAGGCCATAGTTGCAGGAGGCCTTATTCCCAGATAAGGGAGGTAACTTCTTAGTGGTATGATGCCATGAATGCTAGGACCCCCAGAGTCTTCACAATACCTTCCTCTCTCACACACTGTTGCCTAAAATCCTGAGCCTCAGACAGCTAGCTGTCAAATACCACTTGTGATGGTGCCAGGCATTGTGCTAAAAGCTTTACCTATGCAAGTCATTTAATCCTTTCAACAGGTGGATACTATTTTACACATGAGGAAACTGAGGCCCAAAGAGATTAAGTAATTTGCCTCAAATCACACAAGTTCAGGTACAGAAAATCTGCCCCAGAGTCTGTTCTTCGGCAGTAGATGTCACTGCATCACACAAGAATTTTATTCCTTTGCTTTTGAAACTCCTATCCGTTAAGGTGTAAATACTTTTGAATGAAGCTGCCATTTATAACTAAGAAGGGAGCAAGTTTGAAGTGGTGGAAGAGTGCAGGGCGTCAACAGAGGCCAAAGTGAGGAGGAAGAAAACGTGACTGGAAAGGAAAGCAGGGGGAGTGTGTGCCTTCTTCCTGTCTAACGCTATCAGGCCAGAGACTGGAGAGCTACAATTTGTTGTCTCCACTCACTTGCAAAAACCTTCCATATGTCCCACCCAGTGCGATGGGATTCATTACTGAGAGGATTTTTGTCATCAGTCAAAGAAAAAAAAAATAGTAACAGCAAACAGGAAGCTACCTAAACAAAATAGAATAAATGATTGAAGGCAAATGACCAAAGTTACCTAATCAATACATTTCCATTAGTTAACCCCCAAACATCATCCTAGCACTTACCATTGGCATCATTGCAATGATACCCAGATAAAGGCATCAGAATCCTCAAGATCCAGCCAGAGAGCACAATTCAGGTCATATTAATGTTCAAAATTCCCTGGCTCTTCATCCCTACCTGTGACCTTGTATTGTTCTTTATTTCTTTGTGGGAAAAATATATTCCAAATAATTATATACTACTTATAATGTGCCTTTATAAAGGATGTGGCCAATATATCTCTATTTTATATACAATAATCATTGAATTAATATTTCCGCTAACTACTACTCTACATGATTTTTAAAATTTTATAATAAACTTTCATTTTCTGTTCATTGAAGACCCAGAAATTGAAATTATAACTTTTGAAATGAATTATTTATTCATTCTTCCAAATCTTATTTCAATGTCATACCATCTTTCACCATATTCCTTAACAAAAGAGCTTTTTAATTGGGTTACTTTGCTAGAAGTTCAAACATTTATTTGTTCAAAACATTAAAAATATTTATTGAGCACCTGCTTTACATCAAACACTCAGTAGGTATTTGGCTACGTTGTTGAACCCAGCAGATGAAGATCCCTGACCTGATGGAATTTATGTATTAGCCGCCAGGAAACTGGGCTCTAATTCCTTCACATGGGAATCGTTTCATATTATTTACAGAAATTCCCCTTTTTTAGAGTTAATATGTATCTAGCTCACCATAACTGGTTTTATGGATTAATTTAATGCATAAATGATGTAAATGCAGAAGAGCATTATTTGTATCATTATGTGTCCCAAGACCATAAAATCCAGTAGCAACTTAGTCACAGCTTTGTATAGGATAGAGGTATAGGCTGTCCTACACAAAGCAAAGTGGAAAATTTCTTCAAATACATGTGCATTTTAAGGTCTCAATAGTTGAACTCATTATTTAAACAATATAGGACATCTTCAATGATGCATTTTTGGCAAGGAAAGGGAGAGTGCCAGTAGGAAAATAGAAGGGGATTTCTATATTAGCATTTCTTCAATCTTGTCCTTCAGTTTTCAGTGACCTGCAGCTATAAGTCCACTGTATTCATGCTTAAATGCTTTGGGTTCTGATTTTAAAACATTCTACCATTATTCAACCCACCACTGTTATGTATATTGAAAATACACACTGGCAGAAAATTCTAATATCTAGGTCATGTTTATTATTCACTTCCTTCTGTTGCTTTTCATCTGTAAGCAAATATACAAGGTATAAATCTGCAAACCAAATTCAATAATATTTTCTAACTGTTTTTAATATTTATAAAAGGAGCTGTCATAGGCTCTGTATACATAAAACAATTTATAAGATAAAAAGCATTTACCATTTCCACTCTTAAGAATCTAGTATACATTTTTAACAGTTGTAATACATGGCGAGTTTGACAGACACCAAAGGATACAGCTGCTTATAAAAGACACTGACCCTTGTGAGGTTTGCACGCTGTAACAATTTCTTAGTAAACAGTGCCATCATGTGGTGTTTCATTTTAAAAGGAATTTCAAGATTCATTATACAATTGAATGTTACTTTTAATAATATAGAATAACAAAAATATTATTCTTACAGTATAGCATTACAAAAAACTTTATGGCTAATATTTACTAGGATGCATAAATATTCACCAAAAGGGGTTTATATAAGTAAATACTTTTGTTCACTAAATATTTTTATGTACTAAATATTTTACAATAGTTTTACTTATTTTCATATAAAGGAATCCCCCTTTAAACCTAAACACATGTCACTGAAAAACAAATTGAAAACAATGGTCAAATCATAAGCTAGTTTTCTTAAGTAGTGGGTTCAACTTGGTGTGTAAAGACCATGAAAGTGCTTTTATTTTTTAAAAACTTTTTAACGCAAACACGTCCTGCTTTAATATAGTTCAAAATACAAAAATCTAAAAGTAAGGTGTGATTGCTTCATTATGAAAATGCTTTCAAATGTCTTAAAATACAGTTATATTTTTGCTCAACTATTGTAATGTATTTTAGAAAAATATGTTTAATGTAATTAGATTTATTTACTTCCTTCTTTATATTTACAGGTTTACTAAGTATTTTAAACTATAATGAAACTAATAGACAGACTAGAAGAGTATATAATGTTTGTTCTCGCATATGTAGAAGAAAAGAAAAAAAAACCTCTAGGAAAGATAAAGCACAATTTACCATTTTTATTTTATTTTGAAAATTCTTATTAGTAGACATTCTTATACCCTACCTAACTCTGTCATTTGACTATTTAAAGAAGTTTCCTCTTAATTTGTCCTCAGTTGGAAATTGAAAAGTAGTCCCTTAACCTTTGTGAGTTCTTCCTCATCTTATTCTTCTCCACTCAGTGAAGTCTACTGTATCACACCTAAATAACACGCTAACAAATAATACCTATCCATGGACATGACAAAACTTTCTAAAGAGTGTGAGAAAAATGTGGTGAGAAGTTTGAATAACAAAACACTTTATTTTAATTTAAATAAATATATTTTATATGTTATGTAAAAATGTAAAATAAATAATTTTGTTTCAATTTAAAATAGCAATTTTGTTCCCCTAAAATGTGGTGTTCAAGCCCCTTATCTCTTCAAAGAAAGGTTTCTTGAATGGTAGCATGCTTAATCAAATACATAGTCTTTTAGCTGAGACCCATCTATGTAGGAGAAAAAAGGAACAGAAAGCTTAAACTAAGAAAGAAGGCTTTTTTAAAAAAAAGGAAAATCAAGCTCATTAAAAAATAACGTAAAACTGATTTCAGATAGCTTTTTAACCTAGTCTAAAGGGAACTTTTTTCTGTAAGAAAATTGCCCAAAGAAAGTGAGCAAACATACTGAAATCCTATTAATTACTGTATAGTATTTTGACTTTGCAAGTTTTGTTGTTGTTATTAATCTTATCTTCAGGCACCTCCTATAATATCAGCCAGTTCTTCTATCACAAACAGTTTAGCTCTTAGGTGATAAATTAATTCAGTTGTTACCTAAATCCTGCGAGGAGAGGAAAAGCTGTCCTAATGACTGCTGTAAGTCTCAATCATTAGAGATAGTTTTGTCACTAAACTTAGCATTATTTTCTCCTATGTAGTCAGTAATCTTTAATCTTATCCCTTGATTAATTTTAAGCACAATATTACACAAGGCAACATATCAATGACTATTCTATTTAAAATGAGCTAATTTTCTTTTGCTTGTGCACTAAAATGCTTTTATTTCAGAGTTAAAGTCATTTAGAGATATGGGGGGAAGCTTTATTTTCTGTTCTTGAAATGTATAACCTCAAAATCTCTATGTCGCTGGATACAGATCAATGAACAAAATTCTACAGGAAAATGTCACTATAAAGTATAGATAGGACAAAGGGGAGTCTCTCTCTTGGACAGTGATTGAATGAAACATCAGAAAAAATTAGAAAAGTTAGTAAGACTACATTAAGTGGATCAGAGGAAGAAATCCTCCCTCCCAACTCTTCATCATAAGAATAGATCAGGGCTTCCCTGGTGGCGCAGTGGTTGAGAGTCCGCCTGCCGATGCAGGGAACACGGGTTCGTGCCCCTGTCCGGGAAGATCCCACATGCCGCGGAGCGGCTGGGCCCGTGAGCCATGGCCGCTGAGCCTGCGCGTCCGGAGCCTGTGCTCCGCAGCGGGAGAGGCCACAACAGTGGGAGGCCCGCATACCGCAAAAAAAAAAAAAAAAAAGATCAGAAAGGGAAAGATTATTCCCAGGAATTACAAATAGATTTGTAATAAAGTTACTAAATCAGAAGTTGTTTTCTCAAGTTCATATAGTAACTGAAGGCTAAACTATTTGATAGAGAAAAATTCCCAAAATTTCTATATCAAAGAACATAATATTAATCAATATTAAATGGGTGATTAGCTTAGGAAATGTTACTAAGATAAACCTGGGTAAAAGCATAAAGCTATCTTATGGGTAATACTGAGTTTCCTTAAAGTTTTCATCAATTTTTGAAAAAAACCTCACTTCTTTATCAAAGATATTGATTAGGCATCATTAAGTATTGTATATGATAATATACTAGGTTTTAAAATCTAGTTTCTCAGAAAAAAAAAAAAGTGAGATAAATACTACAGTTATAATGAGCTTCTATTATATTAAAAATTAAAACATTTTTAAAAAGTAATCTATTCTCAATAGGTAGCAAATGTGTTAGTAACGTGGCTTTTTAATATTACTTATTAACTGTTGCATTCAGTTCTTTTTCTTACATTTTGGATACCTTTAATATGAAAACCTGAATTTTAGGACCTTTAACCCTACTGACATCAGAATCCCCCAAGGATTAAGACTGACCTTTTGCTAGTATTTCAAAAGGAGTGCAACTTCCTAAATTCAAAATATCAGCAATGAGTCAGACACAAATCAGTACAGTCAGTATTTTTAAAGCAGAAGTTGAAAAGTTCTTTTTGTTGAAGGATTGTCTGCTATGTATGAGTGAGTATATTCCATTTTGCTTCATTTTCACAAAAATAGTCTCCAAAAGCTTGGACAATACTGAAGTTTTAGATTTTAAATCTTGCAAATAATGTCTATCTTTTTTAAAAAGTTGCTGAAGCAGGTTTTTTGCTTTTGGTTTTGTTGTTCTTATATAATTCTGCTGTGGTTTGTGTCCTCACAGATTTTCAGAATAATGTAAAGGAAGGGGAAGTAGACAATATTAGAAGTTTTACACACAAGATACAAATTCAGTAAATGGAAAATAATTACTGATCATAAATAAAAGAGAACTATAAAGAGAATAAATGGAAAACTAATTTTTTTTTTTTTTTTTTTTTGCTAGATGCTATTTTTTCCTAAAGGCTCTGATCCTGATTCTGCTTTCTGGTTGTAAGAGAGAGAAAGGTTAGTAAATATTAGGGAGGCATTAAGGATGTGATAGCACCAAATTTAGACTTTCTCCTTGACATAATTGTCAGAGGATTAGAAGAGAATTGCACAAAGGAATGACCTCCTTGGTTTGAAGTTCATCTGTGTAACAGCTAAAATCATCCAGTGAACAACCAGGAAACATTGCCCACACACTGGCAACCAGTGATCTGGGGCTCTCTCTTTTTCTGAATTTCTACAGCTGTATTATCACATGTACATCCCATGTATTTTGTATGCAAAGTGTATCTTTGGTGTTATTCTTTTTTAATCTGGTCTTTTTAACTGAACTTGAAGACTGCTTGAGAGCAAAGGCCATATAAATTTTTTTAGAATTCCAAATTACGAGAGTATGCTGCACATAAAGTTTTCCTAATTAGTATTTGTTCATCAAGTGGCTGTACATCTGCCTTGCCAGGATGCACAGATGGCATGAAAACATATTATTAGTTATGCTTGAAACAGCCCCATAGCAGAGTCTATATCATAAGCACATTTATTTTTCAAGAGATTACCAAAAGACCCTAAAATACATGTATTTGCTCAAATAAAGCTGACAGAAGATTTGGTATATATATATATATATATATATATATACACACACACACACACACACACATACACACATACATATAAAACAGTCCAAATCCCTACTTTTTATTTGGAGTTGGATGTGATTTACCATGTGTCCTGCATCTATTGACTATGTTTCATGGCATTTGATTTCTTCTTTTAAAAAACATCTTTATTGGAGTATAATTGCTTTACAATGGTGTGTTAGTTTCTGCTTTATAACAAAGTGAATCAGCTATACATATACATATCTCCTCCCTCTTGCATATCCCTCCCACCCTCCCTATGTAACTCCTCTAGGTGGTCACAAAACACCAAGCTAATCTCCCTGTGCTATGTGGCTGCTTCACACTAGTTATCTATTTTACATTAGGCAGTATATATGAATCCATGCCACTCTCTCACTTCATCCCAGCTTACACTTCCCCCTCCCCATGTCCTCAAGTCCATTCCGTACGTCTGCATCTTTATTCCTGCCCTGTCCCTAGGATCATCAGAACCATTTTTTTTTAATTCCATATATATGTGTTTGCATACGGTATTTGTTTTTCTCTTTCTGACTTACTTCACTCTGTATAACAGACTCTAGGTCCATCCACCTCACTACAAATAACTCAATTTCGTTTCTTTTTATGGCTGAGTAACATTCCATTGTATATATGCGCCACATCTTCTTTATCCACTCATCTGTTGATGGACACTTAGGTCGCTTCCATGTTCTGGCTATTGTAAATAGAGCTGCAATAAACATTGTGGTACATGACTCTTTTTGATTATGATTTTCTCAGGGTATATGCCCAGTAGTGGGATTGCTGGGTCGTATGGTAGTTCTATTTTTAGTTTTTTAAGGAACCTCTATACTGTTCTCCATAGTGGCTGTATCAATTTAAATTCCCACCAACAGTGCAAGAGGGTTCCCTTTTCTGCACACACTCTCCAGAATTTATTGTTTGTAGATTTTTTGACGATAGCCATTCTGACCGGTGTGAGGTGATACCTCACACTGTAGTTTTGATTTGCTTTTCTCTAATGATTAGTGATGTTGAGCACCCTTTCATGTGTTTGTTGCAATCTGTATATCTTCTTTGGAGAAATGGCTGTTTAGACCTTCTGCCCATTTTTGGATTGGGTTCTTTGTTTTTTCATAATGAGCTGCATGAGCTGCTTTCAAATTTTGGAGCTTAATCCTTTCCCTGTTGCTTCACTTGCAAATATTTTCTCCCACTCTGAGGATTGTCTTTTCGTCTTGTTTATGGTTTCCTTTGCTGTGCAAAAGCTTTGAAGTTTCATTAGGTCCAATTTGTTGATTTTTGTTTTTATTTCCATTTCTCTAGGTGGCGGGGCAAAAAGGATCTTGCTGTGATTGATGCCATAGAGTGTTCTGCCTGTGTTTCCTCTAAGAGTTTTACAGTGTCTGGCCTTACATTTAGGCCTTTAATACATTTTGAGTTTATTTTTGTGTATGGTGTTAGGGAGTGTTCTAATTTCATTTTTTTACATGTAGCTGTCCAGTTTTCCCAGCACCACTTATTGAAGAGGCTGTCTTTTCTCCATTGTATATTCTTGCCTCCTTTATCAAAAAAGAGGTGACCATATGTGTGTGGGTTTATCTCTGGGATTTCTATCCTGTTGCATTGATCTATATTTCTGTTTTTGTGCCAGTACCATACTGTCTTGATTACAGTAGCTTTGTAGTATAGTCTGAAGTCCAGGAGCATGATTCCTCCAGCTCCTCTTTTTTTTTTTCCTCAAGATTGCTTTGGCTATTCGGGGTCTTTTGTGTTTCCATACAAATTGTGAAATTTTTTGTTCTAGTTCTGTGAAAAATGCCATTGATAGTTTGATAGGGATTGCATTGAATCTGTAGATTGCTTTAGGTTGTATAGTCATTTTCCCAATGTTGATTCTTCCAATTCAAGAACATGGTATATCTCTCCATCTGTTGGTATCATCTTTAATTTCTTTCATCAGTGTCTTAGTTTTCTTCATACAGGTCTTTTGTCTCCTTAGGTAGGTTTATTCCTAGGTATTTTATTCTTTTGTTGCAGTGGTAAATGAGAGTGTTTCCTTAATTTCTCCTTCAGATTTTTCATCATTCATGGATAGGAATACAAGAGATTTCTGTGCGTTAATTTTGTATCCTGCTACTCTACCAAATTCATTGATAAGCTCTAGTAGTTTTCTGGTAGCATCTTTAGTATTCTCCATGTATATTATCATGTCATCTGCAAACAGTGACAGTTTTACTTCTTCTTTTCCAGTTTGGATTCCTTTTATTTCTTCTTCTCTGATTGCTGTGGCTAATACTTCCAAAACTGTGTTGAATAAGAGTGGTGAGAGTGGGCAACCTTGTCTTGTTCCTCATCTTAGAGGAGAGGGTTTCAGTTTTTCACCATTAAGAATGATATTGGCTGTAGGTTTGTCATATATGGCCTTTATTATGTTGAGATAAGTTCCCTCTATGCCTACTTTCTGGACAGCTTTTATTATAAATAGGTGTTGAATTTTGTTGAAAGCTTTTTCTGCATCTATTGAGATGCTCATATGATTTTTCTCCTTCAATTTGTTAATATGGTTTATCACACTGATTGATTTGCACATATTGAAGAATCCTTGCATTCCTGGGATAAACCCCACTTGATCATGGTGTATGATCGTTTTAATGTGCTGTTGGATTCTGTTTGCTAGTATTTTGTTGAGGATTTGTGCGTCTATGCTCATCAGTGATATTGGCCTCTAGTTTTCTTTCTTTGTGACATCTTTGTCTGGTTTTGGTTTAAGGGTGATGGTGGCCTCATAGAATGAGTTTGGGAGTTTTCTTCCCTCTGCTATATTTTGGAAGAGCTTGAGAAGGATAGGTGTTAGCTCTTCTCTAAATGTTTGATAGAATTCACTTGTGAAACCATCTGGTCCTGGGCTTTAGTTGTTGGAAGATTTTTAATCACAGTTTCAATTTCATTACTTGTGATTGGTCTGTTCATATTTTCTATTTCTTCCTGGTTCAGTCTCCAAAGTTTGTGCTTTTCTAAAAATTTGTCCATTTCTTCCAGTTTGTCCATTTTATTGGCATAGAGTTGCTCTTAGTAATCTCTACGATCCTTTGTATTTCTGCAGTGTCAGTTGTTACTTCTCCTTTTTCATTTCTATTTCTATTGATTTGAGTCTTCTCCCTTTTTTTCTTGATGTGTCTGGCTGATGGCTTATCAATTTTGTTTATCTTCTCAAAGAACCAGCTTTTAGTTTTATTGATCTTTGCTATCATTTCCTTCATTTATTTTTCCTTTATTTCTTATATGATCATTATGATTTCTTTCTTTCTGCTAACTTGGGGTTATTTTGTTCTTCTTTCTCTAATTGCTTTAGGTGTAAGGTTAGATTGTTCATTTGAGATGTTTCTTGTTTCATAAGGTAGCATTGTATTGCTGTAAACTTCCCTCTTAGAACTGCTTTTGCTGCATCCCATAGGTTTTGGGTCATCATGTTTTCAATGTCATTTGTGTCTAGGTATTTTTTGATTCCCTTTTTAATTTCTTCAATCTCTTGGTTATTCAGTAGTGAATTGTTTAGCCTCCATGTGTTTGTATTTTTACAAATTTTTTCCTGTTGTTGATATCTAGTCTCACAGCATTGTGGTCATAAAAATACTTGGTACGTTTTCAACTTCCTTAAATTTACCAAGAATTGATTTGTGACCCAAGAGATGGTCTATCCTGGAAAATGTTCCGTGAGCACTTGAGAAGAAAGTGTATTCTGTTGTTGTTGGATGGAATGTCCTATAAGCATCAATTAAGTCCATCTTGTTTAATGTATCATTTAAAGCTTGTGTTTCCTTATTTATTTTCATTTTGGGTGATCTGTCCATTGGTGAAAGTGGGGTGTTAAAATCCCCTATTATGATTGTGCTACTGTCGATTTCCCCTTTTATGGCTGATAGCATTTGCCTTATGTAGTGAGGTGTCCTATGTTGGGTGCATAAATATTTACCATTGTTATGTCTTCTTGGATTAATCCCTTGATAATTATGTAGTGTCCTTCTTTGTGTCTTGTAATAGTCTTTTTTTTAAAGTCTATTTTGTCTGATATGAGAATTTCTACTCCAGCTTTCTTTTAATTTCCATTTGCATGGAATATCTTTTTCCATCCCCTCATTTTCAGTCTGCTTTTGTCCTTAGGTCTGAAGTGGGTCTCTTGTAGACAGTAAATATATGGGTCTTCTTTTTGTATCCATTCAGCCAGTCTGTGTCTTTTGGTTGGAACATTTAATCCATTTACATTTAAGGTAATTGTCAATATGTATGTTACTATTACCATTTTCTTAATTGTTTTGTGTATGTTTTTGTAGGTCCTTCCTTCTGTTGTAGTTCCTGCCTAGAGAAGTTCCTTTAGCATTTGTTATAAAGCTAGTTTGTGGTGCTGAATTCTCTTAGCCTTTGCTTGTCTATAAAGTTTTTAATTTCTCCATCGAGTCTGAATGAGATCCTTGCTGCATAGAGTAATCTTGGTTGTAATTTTTTCCCTTTCATCACTTTAAATATGTCCTGACACTCCCTTCTGCCTTCAGAGTTTCTGCTGAAAGATCAGCTCTTAACCTTATAGAGATTCCCTTGTATGTTATTTGTTGTTTTTCCCTTATTGCTTTTAATATTTTTTCTTTATATTTAGCTTTTGATAGTTTGATTAATATGACTTGGCCTGTTTCTCCTTGGATTTATCCTGTATGGGACTCTCTGAGCTTCCTGGACTTGATTAACTATTTCCTTTCCCATATTAGGGAAGTTTTCAACTGTAATCTCTTCAAATATTTTCTCAGTCCCTTTCTTTTTCTCTTCTTCTTCTGGGACCCCTATAATTCTAATGTTGGTGCATTTAATGTTGTCCCAGAAGTCTCTGAGACTGTCCTCAATTCTTTTCATTCTTTTTTCTTCATTCTGTTCTGTGGTAGCTATTTCCACTATTTTATCTTCCAGGTCACATATCCGTTCTTCTCCCTCAGTTATTCTGCTATTGATTCCTTCTAGAGAATTTTTAATTTCATTTATTGTGTTTTTCATCATTGTTTGTTTGCTCTTTAGTTCTTCTAGATTCTTGTTAAACGTTTATTGTATTTTCTCCATTTTAATTCCAAGATTTTGGATCATCTTTACTATCATTATTCTGAATTCTTTTTCCAATAGACTTCCTATTTCCTCTTCATTTGTTTGGTCTGTTGGGTTTTTACCTTGCTCCTTCATCTGCTGTGTGTTTCTCTGTCTTCTCATTTTGCTTAACTTACTATGTTTGGGGTCTCCTTTTCACAGGCTGCATGTTCATAGTTCACGTTGTTTTTGGTGTCTGTCCCCAGTGGATAAGGTTGGTTCAGTGGGTTGTGTAGGCTTCCTGGTGGAGGGGACTAGTGCCTGTGTTCTGGTGGATGAGGCTGGATCTTGTCTTTCTGGTGGGCAGGATTGCATCCAGTCGTGTGTTTTGGAGTGTCTGTGACCTTATTATGATTCTAGGTAGCTGCTACCTAATGGGTGGGGTTGTGTTTCTGTCTTACTAGTTGTTTCACATGGGGTGCCCAACACTGTAGCTTGCTGGCTGTTGAGTGGAGCTGGGTCTTAGGTTGAGATAGAGATCTCTGGGAGAGCTTTTACCATATGATATTACGTGGAGGTGGGAGGTCTCTGGTGTACCAAAGTCCTGAACTCGGCTCTCCTACCTCAGAGGCACAGACCTGACCCCTGGCCAGAGCACCAAGACCCTGCCAGCCACACGGCTCAGAAGAAAAGGGAGAATGAAAGAAAGAAAAAAAGAAAATAAAAAGAAATAAAGTTATTAAAATAAATAATTATTAAAAATTAAAAAAAGAAAAAAGATAGAAGGAACAGAGCAACCATACCAAAAAACGAGTTCACCTATGATAACAAGCACTAAAAACTATTAAAATACAAAAACTGACAGAATCCTAGGACAAATTATAAAAGCAAAGCTATACAGACAAAATCACACAAAGAAGCATACACATACACAGTCACAGAAAGAGAAAAAGGAAAAAAAATTATTTTTTTTTAAAAAGGAAGACAGCAACCAAAGTAATAAACAAATCTACCAATGATGAAACAAGATAAACATAAATCAGAAACCAGTCAGTCGCGTACAGCAAACCCCATGTCTACAGTTGCTACCAAAGTCCATCGCCTCAGTTTTGGGATGATTCGTTGTGTATTCAGGTATTCCACAGATGCAGGATACATCAAGTTGATTGTGGAGATTTAATCTACTGCTCCTGAGGCTCCTGGGAGAAATTTCCCTTTCTCTTCTTTGTTGGCACAGCTCCTGGAGTTCAGCTTTGGATTTGGCCCTGCCTCTGCATGTAGGTCGCCTGAGGGCGTCTTTTCCTGCCCAGGCAGGACGGGGTTAAAGGAGCAGCTGACTCGGGGGCTCTGGCTCACTCAGGCCACGGGGAGGGCAGGGTACGGAATGTGGGGCGAGACTGCAGCAGCAGAGGCCTGTGTGACATTGCAATAGCCTGAGGCACGCCGTGTGTTCTCCTTGGGGAAGTTGTACCTGGATCACGGGATCCTGGCAGTGGTGGGCTGCATAGGTGCCCTGGAAGGGGAGATGTGGATAATGACCTGTGCTTGCACACAGGCTTCTTGGTGGCTGCAGCAGCAGCCTTAGCATTTCATGCCCATCTCTGCTGTTCACGCTGTTAACGGCGGCTCATGCCTGTCTCTGAGCTTGTTTAGGCGGTGCTCTAAATCCCCTCTCCTCGCGCACCCCAAAACAATGTTATCTTGCCCCTTAGGCAGGTCCACACTTTTTCCCGGACTTCCTCCTGGCTAGCTGTGGTGCACTAGCCCCCTTCAGGCTGTGTTCATGCAGCCACCCCCAGTCCTCTCCCTGGGATCTCACCTCCAAAGCTGGAGCCTGAGCTCCCAGCCCCCACCCGTCCCGGCGGGTGAGCAGACAAGCCTCTTGGGCTTGTGAGTGCTGGTCGGCACCAATCCTCTGTGCGGGAATCTCTCCACTTTGCCCTCTGCACCCTGTCGCTACACTCTCCTCTGTGGCTCCGAAGCTCCCCCCACCCCACCACCAGTCTCTGCCAGTGGAGGGGCTCCCTAGTGTGTGGAAACCTTTCCTCCTTCACAGCTCCCTTGCAGAGGGGCAGGTCCCATCCCTATTCTTTTTTCTCTGTTTTTTCTTTTGCCCTACCCAGGTACATGGGGAGTTTCTTGCCTTTTGGGAAGTCTGAGGTCTTCTGCCAGCGTTCAGTAGGTGTTCTGTAGGAGTTGTTCCACATGTAGATGTATTTGTGACATATTTGTGGGGAGGAAGGTGATCTCCACGTCTTACTCCTCTGCCATCTTGTGGGTCTCCAGCATTTGATTTCTTTGTGTTATTTTAACATTTTTATGTCAGCACATCTTCTGTGGTAATCATGTTTTTTTAGTTTTTCATAATTATCACTACTGAGATATAATTTATATACAGTAAAATGTACCATGCGTTTAATATATAGAACATTTCCAGTACTCAAAAAAGTTCCCTCGTAACCCCTTGTAGTCATTTATCCCGTCTCTAACCCTGTGAAACTACTGATATGCTTTCTGTCCTTATAACCTAGTTATGTCTTTTTCTAGAATTTCAGATGAGGAGAACCACACAGTGTTTACTTTTTTGTTTCTGGCTTCTTTTACAAAGCAATAATGCTTTTGAGATTTATCTATGTTTTATGTGTATCAAGTTCATTCCTTTTGTTACTGATATTCCATTGTATGGATACAACATTTTGTTCATTCATCACTTGTTGAATATTTGGTTTGCTGCCGGTTTGTTTTTTACCTTTTATCTTCTATGAACATCTGTGTTCATCTTTATACATATATGTCCGTGGACGTATATTTTTATTTCTCTTGAATAAATACGTAGGAGTGAAATTTCTGGGTAACGTAACAAACATCTGTTTAGCTTTGTAAAAGATTGCTGAGCTGTTCACAGTGGTTGTGCCATTTTCCATTCCTACCAGCAATGTATGAAGGTTTCAGTTGTGCACCTTCGCCACTTCTCAGGCCAGAATAACATTGTCAGTCTTTTTAATTTTAGCATTCTGATGGGGGTGTAGTGTATCTCATTGTGGTTTTAATCTCCATTTCTCTGATGACCAATAATATGGAGCATCTGTTTAGGTGCTTACTCATCATTTATATATCTTCTTTTGGAAAGTCTCCTCAAAACTTTGCCCATATTTTAATTGCATTGTTTCTCTTCTTACTGTTGAGTTTATAAGCTTTGTATATGTCTGGACACAAGTCTTTTGACATGTATATGTTTTATAAATATTTTCTTCCATTTTCTTAAAGCTGTCTTTGTAAGAGCAAAAGTTTTAAATTTTAATGAAGTCCAATTAATTGATTCTTTTCTCTTACAGGTCATGCTTTTTATATCCTATCCAAGAATCTTTGCCTAACACAAGGTCATAATGATTCTCTCCTGTGTTTTCTTCTAAACGACTTGTAGCTTAACTTTTACATATAGGTCTGTATTTCATTTTAACTTAACTTGTATGTGTGGTAAGAGATAAGGGTTAAGCTCAAATGCCAGCACCATTTGGTGAAAAGACTACCTTTTCCTCATGGAATTACTTTGCCATCTTTGCCAAAAATCAAATAAATATGTGTTTGTGGTTTATATTTGGACTATTGATTCTAATCCTTTTCCTAAATAAATATAGTTATGCTAATACCACATTATTTTAATTACTGTAGTTCAAAATCAAGTATCCTAAGTTGCCCAAATTGTCCACCTTTTTCAAAAGTCCTTGCATTTCCATACAAATTTTTTAATAAGTGTGTCAATTTCTACCAAAGAGCCCAATGAAATTTTGATTGGGATTATTTTAAATCTATTGATCACTTTGGGGAGAATTATAATCTTAACAGTATTGAGTTTTCCAATCAATGAATAAGATATATCTCTCTCCAATTTTAATTAGGGTCTTAATTTCTCTCAACAGTATTTTACAGTTTTCAATGTACATGTCTCAAACACATTTTATACCATTTATCCCTATGTATTTCATGATTTTACATGCTATTTTAAATGCTACAATAAATCTTATTTTATTTTTCAACTGTTCATCACTATTATATATAAATATAATTGTTTTTTTATATTGATTTTGTATCCTGCAAACTTGCTAAACTCACCTATTAGATCTAAAAGATTCTTGTAGATTCCTTAGGATTTTCAATATACGGTACCATGTTGTCTAAGAATAAAGATAGTTTTACTCTTCCTTTCCAGTCTGTGTCACATATTTCTTTTCTTTCTTTCTTTTTTATTTTTTGTTTTTGTGGCTTTATCACACAGGCTTGTTTGGACCTTCAGTACAATGTTAAGTAGAAATGATGAGAGTGGCTATCTTTGTTTTGTTTCTGATATAATGTGGAAAGTATCCTGTCTTCTATTATGTTAGTTGTAGGATGGATGGATGGATAGATAGATAGATTGATAAATAGATATATGTCCTTCATCATATTGTAGAAGTTTCCTTCAATTTCTAGTTTGTTTTCTTTAATCATGAGTAGGTGTTGAATTATGACAAATTCTTTCTCTGCATTCACTGAGATAACATACGTTTTTTCTCTTTTGTTTGGTTACATTCGCTTTTGAATGATAAGTCAACTCTGCGTTACTAGAATGCATTTCACTTTGCCATGATGTATTTTCCATTTTTTAAGTTGTGTAAATTGCTGCATTCAATTTGACAATATTTGTTACAGATTTTGAATATATGTTCATGAAGGATAGTCATCTTTAGTTTTCTTTCCCTGTGATGTCTTTGTCTGCTTTGCTTTCAAGGTAATATTAAAGCTGTAAAATGAGTTTTGAAGTAGCCCCTCTTCCTTTATTTTCAGAAAGAGTTTGTGTAGGATTGGTTTTGTGTAGGATTATTTCTTCCTTAAATGTTTGATCGAATTCATCCATGATGCTATTTTGGCCTGGTTAAAATAGTTAGTTTCTTTAATTGAATAAAGATATTTAGGGGTTCTGTTTCTTCTTGAATTAGTTTTGGTCAGTTATGTTCTTCAAGGAAATTGCCCATATAATCTACACTGTTAATTTATTGACATAGACTTGTTTGTAATATTACCTTTTTATCCTTTTAAGGTCTGTAGAGTCTCTGGTGATGTTCCTATTTTTATTTCTGATATTGTCACTTTAGTTCCTTTCAGTTTTTTCTTGATCAGTATAGGTAGAGACATCAATTTCATTGATTATTTTGGAAAAAAAAAAAAAAGTTTGAGGTTCATTGATTTTTCTCTATTTTTTATGATGTTAATTTCTTTGATTTTTACATTTATTTTTATTATTTTCTTTCTTTTTACCTAGGATTTAAGTTGTTCTTCTCTTTGTGATTTCTACATGCAAATTTAAATAATTTTTAGACATTGCTTCTTTTTAATAGTCACTTAACACTATATATTTTCCTCAAATCACTGTTTTAGTTTTGACTTATATATATATGAAATGTAATTTCATTTTCATTCAGTTCAAAACTTTTTCTAATTTCCCTTGTGCTGTGTTCTTTGTCTCATGGAGTATTTAGGCCATTTATATTTAATGTAATATCAATATGGTTTAAATATACCATCTTTCTCTTTATTTTCCATTTGTCCCATCTGTTCTTATTCTTTTTGTCTTATCTTTATTTTGGATTGAGTATTTTATTAGTACTCCATTTTTATTTTCACAATGGCTTATTATTAGGTCTATTCCTATATTTTTTTTAGTATTTTCTCTACTGTTATAAAAATACACCTTTAATTTGTGATAGTGTATCTTCAGATATTATATCATTTCAAATATAAGAAACTTACAGTAATATACTTCCATTTCCCTTTGTTCTTTACCCTATTGTTGTCATTTTACTATCTTCTTCTACATATATTTTACTTCTACAAATGTTACAAAACCCACATAACATTGTCACTGTTATGTTTTGGACAACTAAATATCTTTAAAAGAATTTAAAAATAAGAAAATTATATCTTTTCTATTCACCTATCTGTTTTCCATTCCCAGAGCACACACAGATCTCTATGTAGATCTGAGATTCCATCTCATATCATTTTCCTTCTGCTTGATGAACTTACTAGAACAATTTTTATAATGAAGTTCTGCTGTCAATGAATTTTCTAAACTTTGATTTTGTCTAAAAAGTCTTTATTTTATCTTCATTATGAAAAATATGGATATCTTAGTCCATTTGGGCTGCTATTTTAAAAAATAACAGACCAGATGTCTTTTAAACAAGAGAAATTTATTTCTCACAGTTTGGGAAGCTGGAAATTCAAGATTAAAGTGTCAGCATGATAGAATTCTGATGAAAGCCTTCTTCCAGTTTGCAGACTGCTGACTTCTCTCTGTGTCTGCAAAAGGTAGAAGAAGTGAGGCTCTCTCTGGGGCCTTTTTTGTTTTTTTGGTTTTTTTGCGGTACACAGGCCTCTCACCATTGTGGCCTCTCCCATTGCAGAGCACAGGCTCCGGACACGCAGGCTCAGCGGCCATGGCTTACGGGCCTAGCCACTCTGCAGCATGTGGGATCTTCCCAGACCGGGGCACGAACCCGTGTCCCCTGCATCGGCAAGTGGACTCTCAACCACTGCACCAGCAGGGAAGCCCTGGGGCCTCTTTTACAAGGGCACTAATACTATTCATGAGGGCTCTGCTCTCATGATCTAATCACTTCCCAGAGGTTTCACCTCCTTGGGCATTAGATTTTCAACACATAAATTTGGGGACACTAACATTCAATCACAATGTATATCAAAAACAGCACTGGATATAAAATTCTTTACCTTCTTTTTTAGCACTTATATGTCATTTCAGTGTATCTTGGCTTGATTAGCTTCTGGTGAGAATCATGCAGTCATCCTTTCCTTAATTCCTCTGTGCATAATGTGACTATTTTTTTCTTATGGTCATCTTTAATATTTTCCCTTTATGACTAAGTTACAACAATTTATAATGTGCCTTGATGTGGTTTTCTTGGTGTTTATCATGCTTGGGTTTGTTTGAGCTTCTTAGATTTGTGGATGTCTAGCTTTCACCAATTTTGGAAGTATTTTGCTACTATTTACATATTTTTCTGTTCCCTTTTTCTTCTGTGACTCTAATTGTGTGTGTGTCTGTGCCTGTATGTCTGTGTTAGGCTGCTTTGGGGTCACTAAGACTCTGTAATTTTTATTATCAGCCTTCTTTTCTCTGTGTTTCATTTAGAATATTTATATTGCTATCTCTTCAAAATCTTTAATTTTTTCTTCTGCAATGTCTAATTTGTAGGCAGTTCCATCCTATAAAAGTTTTATTTTTAAAAGTTCCATTTTGTTCATTTTTAATAAGTTCCTTTCTCTCATTGTATTCATGTTTTCCTTTAGATCATTCAATACATTTAATACCTACACACATGTGTGTATGTGTATGTATAAAATTATTTTAAAGTCATGTATGCTAATTCCATAATCATTGCTATTCCTGTGTCTGCTTTTATTGACTGAAGTTTCTTCTGGTTAAGGATTACATTTTCCTGCTTTGTTTGACTGTCTAGTACTTCTTCTTTGGATGTCAGACATTATGAATTTTATGTTGTTGAGTGCTAAATTTCATGGTATACCTTTAAAGAATGTTGGGCTTTGTTCTTGTAGGCATTTAGATTACTTCAGATCAGCATGATATATGTCAGGATTGTTTTTAAATTTTTAGAGTGGGTCTAGAATTACCTTTACTCTGGGGCTAGCTTAGTCCCCACTACCAGCATAACCCTTTTGGGATTTCTTCTGAATGCTCCACATACTCAATGAGACCTCTCTACTCTGGCTGGTAGGAACTCAAATAATTCCTTGCCCTGTGTAAGTTCTGAAAGTTGTTCACCATACAGTTCTCCATAAATTTTTCCTTCCCTGATAGTTTTTCTTTACCTCACCAATAAAGTTCCAATTTTATATGCACAGATTTGTGTTTGGCCAAAAACTCAAGGGGATTTATTTACAGATTTCCACAGCACTTTCTATGCATAGCAACCTCTTCTCTGTAAATCTTCCCAGCATATTCTAGCCACCTTGGCTTTCTGATCTCTGGTCTTGGTCCCTTCAACCCATTAACCTGTTAGGACCCTCCTCTTTCTGCCACTAGGTAGAAAGCTGAGGGCAGCCATAGAGCTCATCTCACTTGCTTTCCTCCTATCAGGAATTATGGTTCTGTGCTGTCTGATAACCAATATATGAAAACAGTTTTTTTTTTCATATATTTTTCCTATTTTCTAGTTGTTTTTGTCAAGAGGGCAAGTCCCATAGGGGTTTTCCATTCACAAGTGGAAAACAAGTCCCTATGGTAATCTAATTGTCTTGTGTAGAGATACTGCATGTGACTTTTATTAAAGAGACATTTTTGAGGGGACAATTTTGTTGTTGCCTCTGTTGAAAGTTACAGTGTTCACTGGTTTCAGAGAGATTTCACATTAGTTTCTTGGCTCAGAGTTTCCACAAGGATCATAAAGTTTCGGGGCTTTGTGACTGCATTTCCATGCATGGTCCAGGATGAATGATTATAATTTACATCCTTTCCTTCAATAAGAAGGAAGAGCATTTCTAATTGGACTGTATATTTGCAGCCTCTGGTTTTATGCAAAGTGCTGAGGACTAGTCTCTCCTGTACATGATCTACAACCTTGAATCCTGCTCTTCTGTTGCCATTAAAGCCCCAGCCTCTAAAGCATTCACCTTTGTGGGCCACACAGCTCCAGCTCCCTCCTATTACTGCTCGTTTCTGCGTGGTTACCAGTACTTGTAGATTTAACTTTCTTCTTTTGAAACTCAGCTACGTAATTTTACATAGCTTTGGCATTTTAATAGTTTTACTGTAATTCTATGTATTTATACTGAAGAAGTGTGCTTTCCAACATCAGCTAACACTGCCATTTTGACCGTAAGTGCTCCAAAATTTGTACATGCTGAAACTGCAAGTCAAGAGATTACAGTATTTGAACAGGATAGAAACTGGTTACTAGGAAAGTAGGATAGTGATGCTTTATAAATCAAGAAATATTTTGTTGAGCTTCGAATAATCTTGAATTGAAATTTTCGCTCACTGCCTCGAAGCAGAAATTAAATCTAGCTTGAATGCTGTAAACATAGAGCCCATAGTATTTAGCATATAAAAAATGTTCATAAATGTTTTTTGGATGATCATAAACAGCAGAATTATATTGAAAAATCACTGTTTTCAAATAAATATTGGAAACAGGTAGCAGAAATTTAAAATATAGTTGAGATTTTTAAAAATTTATTATTGGTATATTGTTTTTTTTAATATTGAAAATGATTTGCTAATGTGTTTGTTCTATAAAACTATATACCCTTGCCCTCCCCCCTGTCAAATTTAAGAGAGCGCATTTTGTTAAAAAAAAAAAAAATTCTGAGTAAAACTTTAGTCCATATCCAAATTTTGCTTGCTATAATTTTAACCACTGGTGAAATTGCCATCCTTTATAATGTTTTTTCTTCATTTTTTGAAAACATTTATTTTTAAAGGATGTTCACAAAAACAAAATTAAATGTCCTTGACAAAAAATGTGGGATTTAAATAGTATTTCCTTTTAATTTTTGTTAAATAGATTAGTTAAAGTGTGGACTGTGTCAGTCACTTTCTCCTCCAGGTTAGCCAGATGCTGCTTTAAAATAACACAACATTTCAAAACATTTGGGATCATTACTGCTATATCTGTTTCCACATTCTAGGCCAAATACAGAAATAAATAGATGTTACAAGTATAGTTAGCCAGTATGCACATATAAATGTCTAGTCCATTTATATCAGTCCAAATATGTCTCTCCTAATTTAATTTAAGCCTAAGTGCCTTGAATCAATATAATCAGACAAGGAAACAGATAACACAGCATTATTTACAGACACTGAAAAAACACATGAATGATCAGGACCAATAGCTTAAATTCTGATTAAATGATCAATTAAAAATAAATGGTGGCTAAGGGAAAAGAATCTGAAAGAAAAATAGATAAATATGTATGTATAACTGAATCACTTTCCTGTATACCTGAAACTAACACAACTTTGTAAATCAACTATACTTCAATAAAAATTAATTAATTAATTAGAAAAAAACCAAAAGGTGTCTATAAACTGAGCCTCAGTCATAGAAAAACCAGGATACTTAGGAAGAGAAGCACAAGCTAATTCATACAAATAATACAAAGTTACTAATATTATGAAGTCTGCTGACTTATAAATCACTACTGGGTAATTTTGCAGTAGGTGTAAATGTATCATCTGCCACATTTGTCCAAATTGAATACATGTCATATGGTGAAATCAAATATGAAGAACCACTTAGAAAATTATGGGCTAAATGTTACTGAACTACTTAACATTCTACATTTTCATTCCTGTAAATCCAATTTCTCTTCAGGCTTTTCTTTCTCCTCTACTAGCAGCATTAATAAAACTAGTAAATTAGTGGGTTGATCTTTAAAAATTAAAAAATTTATGAATCAAAACAATTAATGAGGGCTTCCCTGGTGGCACAGTGGTTCAGAGTCTGCCTGCCGATGCAGGGGACACGGGTTCGTGCCCCGGTCCGGGAAGATCCCACATGCTGCGGAGCGGCTAGGCCCATGAGCCATAGCCACTGAGCCTTCGCGTCCGGAGCCTGTGCTCTGCAACTGGAGAGGCCACAACAGTGAGAGGCCCGTGTACCGCCAAAAAAAAAAAAACAACAACAACAAAAACAACAATAAATTTCCAGTATACTCATTCACAAAACATTAAGCCATTTTCAACATGACTTTTTAAAGAACCAAATCCTGAAAATGTTTTCTAACTTTTTTTTTTTTTTTTTTTTTTTTTTTGCGGTACGCGGGCCTCTCACTCTTGTGGCCTCTCCTGTTGCAGAACACAGGCTCCGGACGCTCAGGCTCAGCGGCCATGGCTCACGGGCTCAGCCGCTCTGCGGCATGTGGGATCTTCCCGGACCGGGGCACGAACCCATGTTCCCTGCATCGGCAGGCGGACTCTCAACCACTGCGCCACCAGGGAAGCCCCTCTAACATTATTTTTGATAAATAATGATTGATAGGGAATAAGCATCCTGAGTTTCTGTTTTCAGAAGGACTTTTAATAAAATTTAAACATACTCCTCAACAAAGTAGAAATAAGAATAAATATAGGAAGGCAGCAATCTTGTAGGAAAAATCATCTTTTTAAAACCTTTTTGTCATAAATTTTTCCTGAGACAGGGGCTTATCCTCTTATGGCACTCAGCCATTTTTAGTATTATATATATATTATATGTATATTAAAATTTAAAAGCATTAGTTTCAAAATGCCCTAATATTATTTGGTTGTAGTTACAATAATTTAGAGACAGCCTAATTATCATCAGGAAGAAGCTGGTATTCACAATATCATGAAACGATTTAAAAAATAAGTCACTTCTGCTTGTGTGGTCCTTATGGAATGTCTACGATACCCATTTTTATAAAAACACAAAAAAATATATAGTGTATATTATATATATACATACAGGCACACATAATATAATAAATACATGTTTGTTAAGACCATAGAAAAGTATTTGGCATGATACACATCAAACTGATATGATTGGTGAAGGATGGAAAATTACTACTTCTTTCTTTATTTCCATGCTTTAAAAAATTTTTGAACTGTGCTAACAACCATGTACTATATTTATAATTTATAAAAACTAATAAATCAAATCATATCAGGGAGAGGGAGGCCCTGCAGATAACTACGGGCAGGACTGAGTCAAAATTTAAAATAGGCTAAGTATTAGTTTGGTGGAACAAACTGAGAGATTCTAAGTTTTTTCCAGCAATTTAGATCATAATCTCAGGACATAACTACTTCTACACCATCACCCCCACATCTCCAAATCAGTGTATTAGTTGGACCAATTCATAAGTGGGCATTATGCCATTTCATATATGGCATAATGCCCATTATGCCATATATGAAATTTTTTATGGGATTGGCTAAAAAGTGGTACATAAACAAGTGTATCCACACACTCCTTAGTGTTTTGTCACTTTGCTGAGCTTAGGGTGCAGTACCTGTGGGTGAGTGAAAGAAGCACTTCATCTTCTACAAAGGCCACCAGAGTGGATGTTGGAACAAGACATGGATGACTGGGGAGAAAGCAAGTTGGGAGTTAGATTAAAGCAGGTAAGAGGTGAAAATACTGAGAGCTAGATGCATGACAGAAGCTAGTTACTGAAAAACAGAGCAAACCATGCAGCTTATATGAAGCAGCAGGGAGGAAAGCTAGCCCAGCAACATGCCAAGGGAGCATAGTCATCTGTCACTTTAGAATCTGCAGAAGAGAAAAGCAAGCTCATCCAAAGAGTTTCTCCTCACAATTCACTTCTGATCATACTTGCAAAAATTTTACCCTCCTAAAGCAGCCATTTTGGTTATGCCATCTGTGCCATGTATTAACGTATTGCTTCTCCACAACAAATTCATCCTTCACTGCCTGTTCCTTGAAAACAGATCTGGGTCTTTTAAGTACTTTTCTTTTGCCAGCAGATATGATGTTAAGTCTTTTCAGCAGAGAGTGTTAGAGAGATATTGAAGAAGGAAAGGGT
The DNA here is from genome assembly GCF_005190385.1 of Monodon monoceros. Classification (NCBI taxonomy): domain Eukaryota; kingdom Metazoa; phylum Chordata; class Mammalia; order Artiodactyla; family Monodontidae; genus Monodon; species Monodon monoceros. The sequence goes on from NW_021703768.1 coordinate 69,730,790, forward strand.
TTTACTTCCTGGTTCTGGTGGCTTATTTGCCAAGTTCCTGCAATGCGTGCAGCTTCCTCAGGGCCCAGTTTTTGTGGTGCTGGTTGCTTACTCTGTGCCTGGCTTCTGAAGTACATCCAACTTCTCCAGTGTTTGGCTGCTGCAGTGCACAGCAGCCAGCAGGTTTCCTTGGCACCCTCTAGGGGTGATTTTGTAGCAGAGTGCTTCTGGTGAGACACCTCCCATGAACAGCTCTCCCTAGCACCCCAGAGAGCAGATTTCAGTAAATTTCCAAGGGCTAGTTTCCAGCAAGTCTCACTGGCATGGCACCACAGTAATTCTCTGCCATTCAGTGAGCCACAGATGGGCCCTCTCCAACATCTGGATCTCAGCCCTGAGGACCTCTCCTTGAACACTTTGGGTACTCTATCTTAGCCCTGTGGGTAGTGTTTACTCCTTATACCTGCCATTGCTATATTTCTTAGAGGTATCTTCTTCTTAACCAATCTCTCATTACTCCAATCCACTGTTATAGTTAATCACTCTTTATATGAAACTTTCCCTATTCAAATTATTGTGTGATTTCTCTTTCCTAATTGGACCCAGATTAATATAACACCAAACTCCTGAGATAAACATTCACTCTCCTCTACCCTTAGGGGAAATTCAGGGGAAAGGACTGAAGAGCACTTAAAGAAGAGTTTCCTCTCAAATATTTTTAGTCACAATTCAAATATGCAGCTATTTAATGCACTTGATTTTTAGACAGTTTTAGATCCATAGCAAAGTTGAATGGAAAGTATAGGGAGTTTCCATAGACACTCCCTGCCCCACCCATGTATGTATAATTATTTTTAACTGGCTCCTAAGAATAATGGTCACTTGTTTACTTTTTTATCCATTAAAATTTTTTGACAAATTTGTTGACCAAAAAATGAGAAGCAGCTCACAATGACTTCAAACCTTCTAAAATTTTATTCTCAAACTTAAATAATGACTTTCCTAAGATATTTATCAAAAACATGAACAAGAATGCCTTCCACTTTAAAATGAAGTTTGTTAAATATGAACCCTACTACTTATTTGGCAACTAATATGATCATGGATAAGAATGCTGATGTGGGTTTGATCGTAGACTCACCACTGTCCATATAACTTTATGTAAATTACTTCTCTGTATTTCAGTTTTTCTGAAATGTAAAATGGAAATAATGATATTGCTTGTTTTATAGGATTTTAGTGATTCTTAAATGAGATGATCCATGTAAAGTTCTAAATGATCACAGTTTGGCAAATAGTAGGTTCTCAAAGACATTGGCTGTTGTTATTGCTAGAAATAATATCATTTAAACCTTTAGTAAAAACACAATGAGATTTAGAATAATAAAAATCAAAGTAGAGTAATTTAGAAGCAAATCATTAGGGCAAGAAAATCTAGAAAAACTATTATGAATAACTTTGAGTGATGGCATATTTGGAGACTCAGCTAGTTTTCCAACCAGAATTGTAATTTTAAATATAAGATATGGTCTATGTATCATATAGCAATATAAACTCCACTTGGCTTTTACTAATTGCTAATATTATCATTTGGACTGAAATGCAATCTGGTATTAAACTGATATCATGTCAATTCTGTTTCTTATAAGTAAATTTAAGTATGTTGCCCTTTAGGCATATTCTGATTGACATGTGGTTGATTTCCTTCTAAAGAACACTTGTTCAAACGTGAGAAGAATTATTATTCAGATCCTAAAACTTAACACTTAAATTTAGAACGGCATTTTAATGGCTAATCTTTCTCTTAAAATGGCTGATAAGGAGATACTGTTATGAACAGTGACGGTGAGTCCTTAGACTATTTGGAGAAATATACAGATGACATCCTAATGTTGGATGATTATGGAAACCCATTCAGAACAGTAGTTAGTAACCTAGGCAGCAGATTTGGAAGGCAAAAGTGATCAGGCCCAACTTTAGGAGGTTTTGGATACATTTCAACTGTAAATGGATTGAATAGACCACAAAACAGATAACAAAACATTTAGGTTGTTTTCTTCAGCTGAAACAGCATAGATCATAATTTTAAAAATTGGCAGACAAAGACCAAGCGTCTCCATATAAGTAATAGGCTAGTATGTTCTTGTGTCTTTCCCACCTCTCCACAACCTCCAACCTCTACTTCACGCTGAACTTTGCTGACTACATTTTCAAAAAAAGTACAGATTTTATACGTTTCTTTTCTTATTTGGTGGAATCGCTTCCTATTTTGACAATTCAAGGAGTAAATGATAATGTATTCCATTTCCCTGAAATCAAGGCCTCCATTTTGCATAACACAATGAAGTTTTTAAACAGGAAAAGGAAAAGGAAGAATTTAATTAGTGGGGAAGTTTGAAAATATACTTTAAAGAATATCCAGGAAAGGAATAAGGGCATTTGACATCCTCTAGTGATCTTTTCTATATAACTAAAGCATATGAGAAAAGCAGATGTTACCAAGGGAAAGTGCAAAGCTGAAATGCCCCGCAGTTGCTCACCAAAACCAAAGAAAATGGTTCATAGGGGCCAGGATATTCTTCTCTCAGGAGACGTCTCTGGAAATTCAAATATATGTGGATAATCCTAGGGAATTGGTTTCTCTGAACGAGAGGCCAGGGATGATGTTAGGACACTGGAATAACCCCAAGTCAATGTTAAACTCAGATTTATTTTCACTAGTTGAATCTCTCTAATTTGCATTAGATTCTGTAGTCTTGAAATGACCAGGAGCCAGGTGATCCTCATCTGATTCTGTACTAACCTCTTGTCAGACAAAAGAATATTGGTCTAGTAATTATTTCCTTGTCATTGGTAAATTATCAACATGGAGAGAAAAGGACATGTGACTACAGCACAATAATACTCTATAGACATTGTTTCCATACAGTTGTTTCCAAAGGCAAAGGGTGAAAGCAGAAAATAATATCTGAAATGTCAGAAACTGAGAACCTGAGAAGCATTGGAGAAATTAACTCCTAACATATGAAAAAGAGTTGTTGTCAAATATAATGAATGAGGTTTTAGAAGTTATAGAGAACACTAAAGAAAGTAAAAAAAAAAACTATGTTATACTTCTCATTTCTTTTTTCCTTACCTAAATAAGTAGAAATTAAAGAATTATTAGAACTGTTTTCTTAACATTTTTAAAACATACAAGTTTAAATGGGATGTAACACTATTAACAGCTTTTGCCCTAATGTCAAGCAGTCTTTTTTGCTCACATCCAGAACTGCTTTTTTTTGGTTTTTAACATCTTTATTGGAGTATAATTGCTTTACAAGCGTGTGTTAGTTTCTGCTTTATAACAAAGTGAATCAGCTATACATATACATATATCCCCATATCTCCTCCCTCTTGTTTCTCCCTCCCACCCTCCCTATCCCACCCCTCTAGGTGATCACAAAGCACCGAGCTGATCTCCCTGTGCTATGCGGCTGCTTCCCACTGGCTATCTATTTTACATTTGGTAGTGTATATATGTCCATGCCACTCTCTCACTTTGTGCCAGCTTACCCTTCCCCCTCCCCTTATCCTAAAGTCCATTCTCTAGTAGGTCTGCGTCTTTATTCTCGTCTTGCCCCTAGGTTCCTCATGACCATTTTCTGTTTTGTTTTAGATTCCATATATATGTGTTAGCATACGGTATTTGTTTTTCTCTTTCTGACTTACTTCACTCTGTATGACAGACTCTAGGTCCATCCACCTCACTACAAATAATTCAATTTCGTTTCTTTTTATGGCTAACATTCCATTGTATACATGTGCCACATCTTCTTTATCCACTCATCTGTCGATGGACACTTAGGTTGCTTCCATGTCCTGGCTATTGTAAATAGAGCTGCAATGAACACTATGGTACATGACTCTTTTTGAATTGTGGTTTTCTCAGGGTATATGCCCAGTAGTGGGATCGCTGGGTCGTACTGTAGTTCTATTTTTAGTTTTTTAAGGAACCTCCATACTGTTCTCCATAGTGGCTGTATCAATTTACATTCCCACCAACAGTGCAAGAGGGTTCCCTTTTCTCCACACCCTCTCCAGCATTTATTGCTTGTAGATTTTTTGATGATGGCCATTCTGACCGGTGTGAGGTGATACCTCATTGTAGTTTTGATTTACATTTCTCTAATGATTAGTGATGTTGAGCATCCTTTCATGTGTTTGTTGGCAGTCTGTATATCTTCTTTGGAGAAATGTCTATTTAGGTCTTCTGCCCATTTTTTGATTGGGTTGTTTGTGTTTTTGATATTGAGGTGCATGAGCTACTTGTAAATGTTGGAGATTAATCCTTTGTCAGTTGCTTCATTTGCAAATATTTTCTCCCATTCTGAGGGTTGTCTTTTCGTCTTGTTTATGGTTTCCTATGCTGTGCGAAAGCTTTTAAGTTTCATTAGATCCCATTTGTTGATTTTTGTTTTTATTTCCATTCCTCTAGGAGGTGGGTCAAAAAGGATCTTGCTGTGATTGATGTCATAGAGTGTTCTGCCTATGTTTTCCTCTAAGGGTTTGATAGTGTCTGGCCTTACATTTAGGTTTTTAATCCATTTTGAGTTTAATTTTGTATATGGTGTTAGGGAGTAAGTACTGCTTTTTAAAGTCTGAAACAATTGTGAACATTTGCTCAAACTGCTTAAATGTGAATAATTATGTACAGTCATCATTCTATGGTATTGTTTATTGGTCAATATTCCATAATGCTTGGAAATAGCCAGATGGACTGAGAATAGTCATTCCTAAGACAGAAGCAAATAAGCTCAGGTTTCCATTAATCACGCCTGTATGCATGGCTGTAATGGTGACCTTTGAATATCTGTTGGTATTTGACATTGTTATAGGTATATATAAGTTTTATCTTTTTTGATATTCAAAACCGGGACATTGAATAACTTGTCAAAAATTACACAGCTAGTGTGTAACAGAGCCCAGATTCAAACCCAGATCAGTCTGACTCTAAAGCCCCATAGGTTTTCTCCTAAACTGCACCGCCATCTGAGGTGACTTGTTTGACAATGCTAAAAGGACTAGCTTCTTTTTTGTGTGTATGTTTGTAACATCTTATAAATAATGAGAACCTCCAGTGTTTTGTAGTAGTAATAGTCACTTAAAAAATATTTCCTGGATGAATGAATGAATGAATGAATGGTCAAATAACCAGAATCAAGAAGACCATCTCTCAACTTGCCCAGATAGTGTATTTTTAAACATCCTCAGAGAAGCATAATCCACAGTCTCACTTGGTAACCAACCTATGCTAATTTTTAACAATTATTTTCAGAATCTTAAAAAAATGAATAGCTAAGTACTTTACACAGTAAAATTTCAAAACAAGTGAAGCCTATCAGTTCAGTATGGAAGAAAACAACTAGTTAACACCATTTATTTGAAATCTTAAAAATAAAATAAAACAAAGAAAGTTGTATAGTGAAAATATTTCTTAGAAACACGAATTTAAATTTAACTCTTTTTCTTAAAAAAACTTACTGAAAATCATTTGTATTTCCATTTTTATTAAATGCAATTATCTCCACCCCTGAGATTGTGAAACAAACTATTTTCTGACTATATTCAGCCTTGTGATGATATAGAACTCTAGTAATCTACAATGAGTAGACAGAAAAATTTTGAATTCATTTATCTCACAGAATGATCCACTAATAAGTCAAGATGTTGCAAACTATAAATGTTTCAGTCATATGCTGAACCACCTAATATCGACACTTTTTTGAATCCCACAGAATTTCTCACTTTTTTAAAAAAAAAATATCACCAATATATCATCCAGATAGAATCAGCTGAATTGTTCTAAACCTGAAAAAGAAAAATATTGTCTAATAATTCACTTTTAAGTCAACAATTTGAAAAACACTTCAAACATCTCAGCCATTGCCTGCTACATTATGCCACAAGTGAGAAATGGTCAATGTAGACCAAGGGACTGGAACAACTCTTTGTCCAAACATGACAGTTTGCCTTTAATGAGAAATACTCTTGATTTTCACCCAGAGCTTTCTTCAAAGGTGGGCTGTGTCATGGTAGGAAGCACCCTGTAATGCTTACCCTTGAAAGTTTGCTCAGATGCTGCCTCATTAGGGAATCTCCCTGACTACCCCTCACCCACCTTCCAAGCAGAGCAGCCACTCCCTTTTCTCTATCCCAATGGACTCCACCAGGGCTAGCTTCATTATGTTGTAACAAGTATATGTTTTCTTCATTCTACTGTGAAATTTTGGGCTGAAGAAAGGTTATCTTAGTCATTGTTCAAATATTTGAAGACAGAATTTTCTTCCTCTCTTCTCCAAACTACACGTATATAATATGTCGTGCCATTTCACATAGAAAAGTTTTCCAAGTCCCTAAAGCACCTGCTCACCCTCCTCTGGATGCTCTTTGTTTGGAAAATGCCCCCCGTGCCTCATAAATAGCATCAAACATTGAAGTCAAATCTATTTATTTGAAGCTCACCTACAGAAGTCTCCAGAGTTTATGCAATTACGATCCTTTGGATGTAAAACCATCGTATAAAATGTTTCTCTAAACGACTAAGCATCTTAGATAGTACATAAAATAGATAAGTTATTTAACAGGCACATAAGAAGTAGCCCCTATGTCCCAGGCACTGTGCTAAGAACTGGAGATCCTGCCATAGGGACCCTCAAGGAGGCTCTTCTTACATGTAGCCTCCTGGAATGTATTAACATGTGTCATAAGTAAATGAGGGTTTTATAAACAAATACTTTACGGTCACTCTGAGGTATATCTTTTCCTTAGGACTTTTTGAGACTTCTGATATTCAAATGTAATCTGTGTCTCTCCAGGACTCAAAATATAATATGCATTATTTCCCAAACTTACCTGTTCACACCACAGTTTTCACAATGCATCTGGAAGAAGCAGTGCATGAGAATACTTTGAGAAATACCCTCTAGAGTATATAGACAAGTAAACAGATAATTGTGGTTTAAGGAAATAAGAGCTATGGTAGCATCACCGGGTGGAATACAAGTACAAAGGAAGGTTCCAAGGACTGAGTGCGTGTGTTACCAAATCCAAGCATGTACTTCTCGCTGCAGGACAGGCCAATAATTTGAGAGGTGAGTTGTTGGGGCAAGGAGTAGTGACTTTATTTGGAGAGCCAGCAGACCAAGAAGAGGTGGACTAGTGTCCCAAAGAACCATCTTACCCAAGTTAGAATTCAGGCCTTTTTTGTATTAAAAGGGAATGAGGGTGTATGGTTGGTTACTGTAAACTTCTTGGCGCCAGAAACCTTTGTTCTTGCATCTGTCCATGTAGGTCTGGTCACAGTGTTCCTATAAACCTCCAACAAGACAAATGTTATTCTCTGTTCTGCAACTTTTTATCTGTATATGGATGGAAAAGTGTTATACATTTAAAGGTCAGAGCCTTGAGAATGGGCTATCCTGTATATTTCAGGTTATAGGCAACATTCTTTTAGTTATTAACTTACAGCAGAGGTAATAGAATACAAAGGTTAAAGTAAAAGAAACAGATCCCCTATGGAGTCAGATTTGCTCTTCCCTATTACATGAGGGAAAGCTTCTACAAAGAAGTGATACAACAAATGGATCTCCGAGGACAAGTCTGAGTAAATTAAGTGAAAAGGGAGAAGTCAGTGGTGGGCTTTTCAGAAAGAATTTTCAGGCATGGGCAAAGCCCTGAGTGTCTTACTATGCACAGTGACATTCTGTAGTCAGAACTGCAAACACATCTATGTTAGCTGGGACAGGCATAAGAAAAAGGCAACACCAGTCCTTCTAAGTGAAAACAAGGCTACAAAAGTCAGGAATCCTTTCTCATCCTGCTCTTCCAAGAAGTACACAAAGCTAACAAGAATAAAAAATAAAAACTTAATAAAAATCTTTGCAAATAAACTAGGAAATATAACCTGAATATAACTATGAATTGACAAAAACAATTACGATTGGTCACAAGCAGTACAGAAGTTCATGATGAGTGGAATTACAGAAAGTGGAGTGTGCCTGATGTTGCAGGTTGTCCCAAAAAGCACCAACAAAAATACAACTTTCTCAAAATGAAAGACCCATTTTGAAATCCAAAAACCATAGTCCTTGTTTGCAGCAAGTGTGCTGGAACTGTGTTGAGCAATGCAGGTAGCAATTTGATTCGGTGTAGCAGAACATGAGTGGTTCTGAAGAAGCATCATGCTGATTAACCCTATTTGCAGGAGTACTCTGCTTCTGTGGCAGCAAACAAGGAGAAATATCCTAAGTGGTGACCCCTCCCTCTATTTAACTGGAATGGAACCTACAGAAAATAGCTGGTCTAGGAAAATTCAACCCATTTAACAATAACTAAAAGAAATGGAATAAGTACAAAATCAATACAAAGGCAGTATAAGAAAAAAAAATCTCACCAGAAAAATGTCACCAAGAACAAAAGTCAGACAGAAAAAAAGAGTAATTCCCACAATACCGTAAATCGTATCATAAAGCTTTAATAATTAAAACAATGTGGCAGTGACACATGAATTGCTAGATCAATGAACAGACTGGTAAATTTAGAAAGTGACCCAAATACACACATGAATCTAGTATACGGCAAAGATGGCATCTCAAGTCAGGGGGAAAAAGAGGGACTATTTAAGCAAATGGTGTGAAAGCAGCTGGTAAACTCCTGAAAAATATTTTTTTAAGTTAAATCCATACTTCACACCACACACCAACATGAATTTCAAATACAGCAAATGTTTAAATTTACCAAAGACTGCTAAAGAAACCTTAATTCATACTCCCATTATTAGCCATCTGTAAGGATATTTGATTCCCTAGTACATGATATTTTCAAACTTTCTGATCTTTGCAAATCTAATGGGTAGAAATATGACATCTTATTGTTTTAAGTTAGCATTTCGCTGATTACTGCAGCTTCTTATGTGTTTAATGACCATTTCGATTTCCTCTCCTGTGAAATTGCCTGTTTGCATCTTTTACACGCTTGTTTCTACTTGATTGTTTGTCTTTTTCATATTGATTATTTTAGGGTTTCTTTTTACTTCCTAGAAAACAATCTATTGTTTGCTTTATGTGAGGCAATTATTTTCTTCTGTATCATGGCTTAGCTTTTAATTTTATATGTGGTTTCTTCTGATGTGCACCTGTTTTTTATTTTGATGGAGTCAAATTGTCATTCTTTTCCTTTGTGATTTTTCCTTTTGTGTTTTTTTATATCCACTCTTTGAAAAAGATTGCTTTTGTGTTTTTATTGGTTTATATTTGCCTACTGAACCTCAGGAAGAATACACAATTAATTATAGTAGTTACCAGTGTATGTATAAGGGGGGAGGGGAGGGAAATGGGAAAAGGAGACTACGATAGAAGGCAGTCTTTGCAGACTACACATAATTAATTACATGGTTTTTTCTTTGAAAGATGATTTTATTACCTATTCAATGGATTATATTTAAAAATCAGTTTATTTTAAAGTAATATTAATATTAATTTAGTTTAAAAAAATAAAAGCCAAGCAATAAAAACGATGCCTTCGGCTATCTTTCTACCTATCTCAGAGTTTGAAAAGTCACACTTTCAGAGATATGGTGGGGAAGTGGTTCTAGTATGCAGCTGTTTTTATGTGTCAAAATGAACGAAGTTTCCTGAGATATTTCAGAACAGGAATTGTAAATTTTAACATGTTTTTTTCTAACGGAGACTATGAAGGGATGAAATAATTTATAGTAAGCTGAAGTAGTGAAAGTATTCCATGCAGTGCAAAAATGTCAACTTCAAAATTAATCTGAATATCACCTATAAAGAAAAAAAAATTTACCATTAAATGACCAGCTGACAACTTGAAGCAGAATATACTGAAATGCATAACATTTTATTATCATATCTATTTCTTGCAATTCAGAAAAACCATAAAGAATATCATCTAAATCTGTAATTTAATGCCTAACACTGTAACACATTTCTAAAGCAAGTTTTAAAATGAGTCAGCCTTATGAGGCTGAGTGACATTTTATCACTGGTTTAAAGGAAAATACTGTCTCTGTTAAGATCTTATAAAATATATAATAAAGAAAAATGCAGTATAAATTTAGACAAATTTGAGAATTTTATCACCTTAACATCAGAGTGTTAATGCATTTATAGCCACAAATATTTGAACTATCCCATTCATTATGTCAGATGACAAGAAAGGTGCCTGAAAATGGTCTCATTTGTTCATGTAAATTAAATAATGTCAGATCTATGAGTGATGTATTTGTCATTATAGGATCTAGATGTTCAGAGTATCATGGACCAAAACAACATTTGTAACGGTATGAAAATGAAATATTTCAACATTAATGTTTTCCCTGAAAGGATTTATTTTCATGGTTAATTTTTTTCTTTTGGACTAGCTGGCTTAGCGTGTTTTCTGCAGAAAAAGAACCTCAAAAACAAGTGTCAGTTTAATTAAGCACAGCAAAGGTAAAGAAACAAAGGGAGCATTAAAAATGGTTCTGAAGAACCTAGGGGCAGGACAGGAATAAAGATGCAGATGTAGAGAATGGACCTAAGGACACGGGGAGGGAGAAGGGTAAGCTGGGACAAAGTGAGAGAGTGGCATGGACATATATACATTACCAAATGTAAAATAGATAGCTAGTAGGAAGCAGCCGCATAGCACAGGGAGATCAGCTTGGTACTTTGTGACCACCTAGAGGGGTGGGATAGGGAGGGTGAGAGGGAGACACAAGAGGGAGGAAATATGGGGATATATGTATATGTATATATATAGCTGATTCACTTTGTTATAAAGCAGAAACTAACACACCATTGTAATGCAATTATACTCCAATAAAGATGTTTAAAGAAAAAAAATGGATAGGTGGGTGAGGATAGATGTTACCTGGGAACTATCTTGTGTTAGTTTAGTCACCTACGACTGTAAAGGCTAAATTTGGCTTGTTCTCACTGAAGAGCATAGACGGTGAACATGAATAAATGATCACAGGATGGGGCCAAAGGCGAGGACAGCTGAAACACAATGAGATACAAGAGCATAAAATAAAGGAAAAAGAAAAGAAAAGGACATTCTCAAGACCTTTTATTACAGATCTTGTGGAAATATTTTTTTTTGTTATTTTAAATATTTTAAAATTTGTTATTTAAAAAAAATAACATTTTTTTAATGTTGGCATTTTTATATATTAAAAAACATGTCGTTAATTTCAAGAGGTGAGGGGAGAGCAAGAATGCCCAGTCCTGGTGTCCCCATCAGCACAAGTCCTGCTCCATAAAGGTTCTTGGCATAGAAGGTACTGTGCCCCACCCAGGGCTGCACGGGTGGACATCAACTTGAATGAGAGAAGCAGGCCCAGGAGTGGGAACGGTCATGGACACTAGCCCCGCTACCATATGGCCAGATATTTTTTTATTTGTCAAGAGAAACTTAAAAAATCTGTATCATTCTTCTGATACTTAAATGTAGAAAAGGCTGAAGGAAACTAGTTTGCAGTCTGTGTACTTTAATAATAATGATAGCAAACCCTTATGCAAACTCCCTATGTACCAGAGATATGTTCCAAGTACTTTACATGACCTCGTTTCATCCTCCTAACAACCACTTGAGGTTTGTTCTATTTTATCCCCATTTTTAAGATGAGTAAACTGAGGCATAGACAAGTCTGTAACTTGCCCAAGGTCACACAGTTGTCAACGGCAGATGTAGGACTTGAAAGGAGAAAGTTTGTTCCACAGTTCACACTCTCAAACTCTAAAGCACCCCAATAAGAAAATTTCTCCTTCACAGAGCTGCTTGTAAGTATTTCATTAATTATGGAACTGAATTAACTATTTCTAGCACTATACTGATATATTTCCATATAATAATTTTTCTAAAGTCATTTTTTAAAATTTGGAGAATTTCATGAGTCACCATTGTTTCTAAAGGGCCCAGTTTGGAAGAGGGGATGTTTTGGAAAACTTAAGGTTGTTACTTATTTGAATATTTTCTAAGAGTAAAACATCATTTTGGAAAGTGTATTTTTTATCTTTCAGCTATCACTTCCCATTTTGCTTTTTATTAACTTTTTCATTGTGAAGTAATGAACTGAAACTAGAAGCCAAACTAAATAATGACTTCTAAGTTTTTTTAGAAGAATAAATTCATACTCTTTAAAAAATGCCTTTGTTTCAAATACTAGTAGCTCACCTTATATTATGCTTGAACTCTTTGAATTTTTATACTTTATTATCTCATTCTATATTCATATCAGTATTTATAACTCTAACAATTAAATTATGAGAAAGCAAAGGGGTTAGAGAATGCTTATTCCTTGTGTAGAAAATGCAGACATTTTTGGTATACACCACATGTACCTCAGAATTTCAGCTTATTTCAGTTTCATCTACTACTTTAAGAAATGGAATTTCAGATCACTCTTTGGAGAGGGTTTAACGTTAAGTGGTCTTAAAATTTATATTCAATTTAGCAATGCCAAACCACCAAGTCAGTCTTCAAAAATTCTAATATATATCAACATCTCGATTTCTGATAATGTAGTAAAATACTACATAATAAAGATATATATATGTATGTTTATATACATTTATACATGATTATACATGATGTATATATATATTAAATAACTCATAATAGTGGTGTGTGTTTACGTAGTGACAAAGCAAAAATAAACAAGTAGCGCTATCTGATAGTGGCCTCAATCAAGACATCCAGAAGCACTTCAGCTTTTTTTTTCTAGCTTTGAGATGTACTTGATATATTACATTGTGTAAGTTTAAGGTGTACAGTGTGATGACTTGATACAAGTATATATTGCAAAATGTTTACCAGAATAAGGTTAATCCATCCTTTACCTTGCATAATTACAATTTTGCTGTTATTGTTATGGTGAGAACATTAAAGCTCCACTCTTACAGCAACTTTCTTTTTCTTTAATTAAAACTTTTTTTTTAAATTTTATTTATTTATTTTTGGCTGCGTTCAGTCATTGTTGCTGCACACGGGCTTTCTATAGTTGCGGCGAGCAGGGGCTACTCTTTGTTGCGGTGAGCGGGCTTCTCATTGCAGTGGCTTCTCTTGTTGCGGCACATGGGCTCTAGGCACCTGGGCTTCAGTAGTTGTGGTGCAGGGGCTTAGCTGCTCCGTGGCATGTGGGATCTTCCCGGACCAGGGCTCCCGTGTCCCCTGCATCGGCAGGAGGATTCTTAACCACTGGACCACCAGGGAAGCCCTCACAGTAACTTTCAAGTGTACAATACAGAACCGTTAACTATAGCCACCATGTTGTATATTAGATATCTGGAACTTATTATAACTGAAAGCTTGTACCCTTTGGCCACTGTCTCCCCATTTTCCCCACCTCTCAGCCCGTAGCAACCACCATTCTACTCTCTGTTTCTATGAGTTTGCTGCTTTTAGATTCCACATGTAAGTGAATTCATACAGTATTTATCTTTCTCTGTTTGCTTCATATGAAGGTCCACTCATATGACTGGACCTTTGCATAATGCCCTGAAGGTCCAGCCATACTGCCACAAATGGCAGGATTTCCTTCATTTTTATGGCTGAATAATATACCAGTTATATATATATATCCTTTTATCTGTCAGTGAACTTTTAAGTTGTTTTCATGTCTTGACTGTTGTGAATAATGTTGCAATTAACAAGGAAGTAGAGATATTTCTTTGAGATAGTGATTTTATCTTCTTCATATATATATTTAGAAGTGAGATTCCTGGATCATATGGTAGCTCTATTTTTTTTTCTTTTGTATTGGAGTATAGTTGATTTACAATGTTGTGTCAGTTTCAGGTGTGCAGCAAAGTGATTTAGTTATACATATTCATATATTCATTCTTCTTCCTAAATAGGTTATTACAGAGTATTGAGTAGAGTTCTCTGTGCAATATAGTAGGTCCTTGTTGATTATCTATTTTATATATAGTAGTGTGTATATGTTAATCCCAACCTCCTAATTTATTCCCCCCGCTTTTCCCTGGTAGCTCTATTTTTAAATTTTTGTGGAACCTCTGTACTGTTTTCCACAGTGGCTGTACCAATTTACATACAGATTGATAGAGACTCTCTTAAGCTTTCATTCCAAGGTCTATGGCAAATCTCAAAGAATTTACAGACGTGGGTTTTGCTTGCCCTTGGGTGGTGTGCACTGTTTTTAGAGGGTTGACTACTCACCCTGCAATGGTACGGTATAAGCCTGTCCCATCATGTTTATGGCCATGTCTCTGAAATTTATATCCATACTTTTCAGATATGTCATTGTAAGGAAGACACCTGAAAAGTCCCTCCTGATACAATGATCCTCCACCAGGTTCAACTCTTTCCAAAGAATTTCTCTAGCAGAGTCCATGCTTGGTTGGGGAAGAAACATCCATATTCAGTGTACAGGAAGTTGGTCCTCCATATCTCCTCTAGGAAGGCTATTCCTTTTTCACTATTAAAGTTCTTTCTATCCCTAATATTGACTATGGGCTCACCATTATCTTTTTAAAATCCAGACTTCTGGCTTGCCCCAGCTCCAAAATCCTCCTACTTCTCCTTAGAATAAGTAGGAGTGATTTCCTTAAGTGCCATCATGAAGGGATGTCAAATTCTTATTGTTCCTTACCAACAGAAGGTACTAGGGAGTATTATTAAACCCAAACACATACACACAATAGAAACTAGTGCTCTGCCCTAGAATTTCCATTCCCTCCCTTACTCCATGCAGTTTCAGCCAGCAGAATGCTCAGCATTTTTACTGTGCTAAAATTTAAATATTTGAGTCACCCCTACCACCTTCTCCTCTGACTTGGCTGTTGCCAGCACTGAGGGGTAAGTAAGAAGTTTGAGGAAGTCGTTAAAAACTCGGTAGGCTTTCAGACCCTCAGTTGATTTTCTTCCAACTGAGCTGGGACCATGCAGACACAGTGCACAGCATTGGACAGGAAGCCAGTCTTAGCTAGGTAGCAGAGAGGTCTTAGATAAAGCAAACAAAGCAGGGCTTTGTGAGGTGACAAAAAGGAAATGAGCAAAGTCACACCCTCAGCCCATCAACCAACAGTCTAGTGAGCAGGAAACGAAAGCCGAAAGACCAATGGCCCCCAGTGGTGAGAATATTCTGCACAGGTGATCAGGAGGGAGCTAGAGTTAGGTTCTGTCCTTTTAACCACTTTGACGTATTCTAATTTCCTAGAGCTCTGCTCTAAGGAAATGAGGGAAGGGCCTTCTTACTTTTGAACTAACAGTAAACATAGTATATGACTTGCTAAAGCTCTTTTATAAAATAATATGAATCTGATCGTACAAAGTATTTTCTGATATGAACAGAGAAATCTTTAAGCTGCTGCTAACAACACTATTTACTTTAGAAGCAGAAAAAAATGAAAGACAACTTAAAGATTTAGCTTCTTCCCAGAATCTCTTTGTCCCTTAACAAAGATAAACCCAAGCCTTTGGAAGTTGACTACCTTTTTTCCCTATTCTCAAAATGCAGAAGGCCTTTGTTGATAATGAGGACCACTAGGGAATTTTGAACCAGAAAGCTTCTTGAACATTTAATAATATCTAAACAATAAGGAAATTACATCTAATCTGGAATTTAAGGACACTGCAATCTAAATGTTGAGTAAAGCAAAGAAACAGAATAATTTACAAACCATTAAAAGTTAGATTACAGAACAAATATCTTTGCCATGGACATTTGGGAAAGATAATTATGTGTGTGTGTTTAAAAATAAATTGAATGTCTAGATAATGTTTCATGAAGGACACAGGAAGATCTAACTGGAGTGTAAGCAAAGGATAGTAGCCAAGACATCCTCAATCCCCAGAAGCAACTTAATTAAAGAAAAGAGATAGGAATGAGTAGAAAGTATGTGGAGACAGAGTGAATGAAATTAGCCTGGGCAAAGTAGACTGAATATATTAGGGAACAATGAAAAAAAATCATACAGTCAGGTAGTCCCAGACTTGTATATATGGCTGAAGAACTTGAAACTGATAGGTCAGGAAGACATTATAGTTTCTGTAACTGGGGGTGACACCTGGACAGGATGTTTTAGGAATCTGTGTTGGTTGGGTCTGCAGAAAGATGAGTTAATTTATGCATATCAGCCATGAGGCTAAATCCATAATTCAGGCATATTATCATAAGAATCTGACTAATAGCAGGGTGCTTGAAAAGGAAACAAAAGGGTGAATTTGAGAAATGTTGAAAAAGGAGGAAACCCAAGTCCCTAATAGACTGGTTGCAGAAGAATAAGGCTAGCGTAACAAACATAACTCTAACAGTCCTTTATAAGGAGACAGGCCTATAGAATACTACTAGCAAACTACTGGGAGAAATGGGGAGTCTGAGAAACGGGGCCTTGAGTAGGGGTGGGGGGAGTGCACCCTGATTTATTTTTCATATCTACTATAATTCAAAGCAGTAACTATTGGCATTCAACATTGTCCTCGGTTGGCATTAAAGAAAGGAACGTTCTAGTTCTGAGGAGCTTTTAATGTAGTTGGGCAAAAATGCAACATAGACCATTGAACGAAACAAACATAAATAAAACTAAGTGTAAAAATGGGGATCATGAATAAATGATGTTTTTATCATTGATAGAATTGAAAATAAAGGAATAACACAGGAAGTGGGGGCAGTGGATTAGAATGCCACAACGGGAAAGTGGAGTACCCATACGCTTGAGAGATGAGAGAGGAGGAGGAACTGAGGTGGAGCCAGCCAGGGAGGGAATCTGCTGAGCTGTCAGAACGCGGCCCTGCGGCTGCCAAGCTGCAGAAGTAAAAGCAATACTAAGTGACAAGAACAAGCAGTTGCAAAAAGCCCACCTGAAAGGGAGGTTTGCAATGTACAAGGAAATTGCAAGTTTCAAGTTTCAATTACTAACTAGCAAGTAAAATAGAGGCAAGTGGCAGTACTATTTCTCCTGCTTTCTAATATAAACATTATCTTCTATGCAGGTGTTTGCTCAGTAGGGGTGGAGACCTTGCTGGCACTCCCCTTTCTATTAAAAAAAAATGTTAGTTGTGGCTCGAGGGCTCTAGAGCTCAGGCTCAGTAGTTGTGGCGCACGGGCTTAGTTGCTCTGAGGCATGTGGGATCTTCTGGAACCACAACTACTGAAGCCCAGGGGCCTAGGGCCTTGCTCCGCAACAAGAGAAGCCACCGACAATGAGAAGCCCGCTCACAACAAAGAGTAGCCCCTGCTCGCTGCAGCTAGAGAAATCCCGTGTGCAGCAACGAAGACCCAACGCAGCCAAAATTTTTAAAAATTGAAAAATACAAAAAAAAATAAAAGAAATGCTAGTAATTGTAACAAGCACTTCTTGAAAAATGCCACTTGTTTGAGTTACTATAGAAAGTTTTACACTTGAGAAAAAATTTTAATGAACTATAAGCAGGTACAATTTTGCTTTTTAATCTATAGAGTTCTCTGTCGGGGAGGAGAAGAAAGAGTAGGAAAGTAGCAGAAGACAAAGCAATAAAAACAAAAATTAAGCTATTGTACCAATCAGCACAGAAATGGGATTCTGTTAAGAAATAAAAGGAATGAACACAGGCTTAATGATGATGATGTCAGCCAAGCACAGAATGGAGCTTCAGTGTTAGTATCTCAAAGTTGGCAATGGCTACTAACCAGAACATATAAACTAACTTCTAATTAATTGTAGAGTGTATCACAGTGTTCAGGTTAGAAAGTACCTGGGTTCAAATCCTGGCTTCTCCACTTACTGCTTTGAATGTAGTACTATCATTATCTACCTCATCCAGTCATTGTGAGGATTGATTAAGACCCCATCTCTAAGTTACTTAGCACTCTGAGTGGCCCATAGCAAGAGCTTTTCAAGTGTAATATAGTTATTGATACTATTTGGAGAATTTCTTCTTATCTACTTAAATAAAAGGACTACGGGCAAACACCCTTCTTCCCAGTTTCCCAATCTGAAATGAAGATGATATATGTGATAATGAGCCCTTTGGTTCCCTTTGGATGACCTTTGAGAAAGGATTGTCAGTCACTGACATTTTTAGGTTCTTTCCAATTTCCTCTTTCATTCTCTTGGAAGGACATTTTTAGGCCTAATAGATATTTAAAATTACCTTATAGATAATTAATATTTCCTGCACACTATGAGTCATTTAGCTATAATATATTCCACAACATTAGCTGACTACCTGCCATGTTCCAGGAACTGAAGCAGTGATATAGTTTCACATATGATTTCTCTACATGTATCAAAACAATGGATCCCTGGGTAAGAAACCAAAAGCAGTTCAAAATTCAAAGCAATGGTTTGAAGAACACCATTAAAAACTAGGAAACTAACTTTGTCTTAGATTAACTAGTATTTCTTTTCATTGTCAAGACACCAATTTATGTATTTAGACTTTTTTTATAACATGTATGGAATTTCAAGTTATTACATCATAGTACCAACAAATAGATTATTCCATTTGTGTCTCCTAAACAAGCACTAGTATTGTATTTTGTCAATGAATTTTGCATATGTGGAAATATAAGCTACGTAGATCCGTACTATAAGAAAGATCTAGACATGTGTCAGTGCCCTCTTTCACCACTGTAACACTGTGCTATTGTTTGTATGTAAAATTACCGCCCACTAACTCTTGGGAAAGCACTTTGAGTTGTTTCCAACAACATATTCCACTGAAAAAGAAAAGAAGTGCAAGGAATTTTCAGTGTATATTAAATAGTAAGTTGTAGGAACAAGAAAGTGTGGATGCATTGTGTACTATTTCCTTATTAATTTCTGTCACTCACATCACATGAATTCTCTCACACTTAATCACAAAACATATCCTGACCTTTAACAACTAGCAGGGCTGAAATGTTAACCTTCAACATTTTGCAAAATCCTTCTTTAAACACTTCCTCTGGAAAACACACAGCTCAAAGTGCTAAAATTGTCTCCTGTAATAACCACAGCAGGATCCTAACAAACCCACTTTTAAAAACCAAATAAAGCCTTCCGTGGGGGTGGCTCACCACTTCCCCTTTCTTAACATGCAGGAACTAATTTAGCTGAGAAGATAAAGGCAAAAGCTGCCTACAGATGCACAAGGAGACTAGATCCTAGAACATCAAACACCTCCCTCAAGTGGCACAGGGGGTCTGCACGTGCTCTATAAAAAGGGCCTTCTCTGACTTAGAATGGCACAGATGAAAAGCAAGGAGTCTGAAATCTGTATACATTAATACAAATGGTAGACAGAAGAAGGAAGAAAAGACACACCAATTAGTTTCAGTTATATTTATTTACGTATTTTGCAGTTAAATAATTATACACCCATTTTCAATTTAATGCCATTATAAAGAGATCAAGAATTCAGGATTGACATATATACACTAATATGTATAAAATGGATAACTAATAAGAACCTGCTGTATAAAAAATAAAGAAAATAAAGAAAAACAATTGAAAACAAAACAACAACAAAAAAGAATTCAGAACTAAGTCAAAAGGCCTGAACTTTTTGTGGTAATCATTTCAGAATATATGTATACATCCGATCATTATGTTTTGCACCTATGTATAATTATATGTCAATTATGCTAAAAAATAAGATGAAAGGCTCCTTTCAAACTACCAACAATACCTGAAGAGTTAAGAGCCTAGAGTATTATCAGGTGACCAAACTCTCCCCTTTCTTTCATAGAAAGAATTCATGAAACTCATCTCTTCTATAAACCCTTCCCTCTTTCAGAAAGATGGTCATTAGATCCCATCCCAGGTGGTCTAAACATGCACACAACATGTGATTTTCTCACTGAGAACCCCATTAAATGCACTTAGTTCATTACTCATTTATAACTTCCCAACTTCATTTGCTCAATTTTCAGGTCATCTACTTGACTATACATCTGTGGGATGTATTGTGTGGACTCTGGTAGGTTATAAACTGTAAGATTATTGGCCACAAACCTCATCAACATATACGTTTTCTAACATCGTATAGTAAATGTGCTGTAGTTTTTAATGTAATGACGAAAGTGGAGGGAAATACAAATATATAAAAAATGCAGACTCTGGCCATCCTTCCAAGGCTCTTACTAAGAAGTTTGGACTATTAAACAATAAGGGGATATCACATTAAGTTTTCTGTGAATTTTTCCTTTAAAAAAATGTCAGAGAAAAACAGTATATAAGAGAGACAAACACATTAAATCTTATTCTTTAAATTAAAAAAAAAAACATGGTTTAAAAAATGTTTCATTAGCGAAACTTTCATATCTGAATGCAACTTGGCAACATTTTTTAATCTATTGTTACAAATTACTTTTTTTTTTTTAAAGAACATGTTGGGGGTAAGAGTTTATTAATTAATTAATTAATTTTTGCTGTGTTGAGTCTTCGTTTCTGTGCGAGGGCTTTCTCTAGTTGTGGCAAGCAGGGGCCACTCTTCATCGCGGTGTGCGGGCCTCTCACTATCGCGGCCTCTCTTGTTGCGGAGCACAGGCTCCAGACGCGCAGGCTCAGTAGTTGTGGCTCACGGGCCTAGTTGCTCCGCGGCATGTGGGATCCTCCCAGACCAGGGCTCGAATCCGTGTCCCCTGCATTAGCAGGCAGATTCTCAACCACTGCGCCATCAGGGAAGCCCCCAAATTACTTTTTAAAGGTGGGACTTGAATACCATATTAGGAGAAAATGTGCATGAAGGGTGGGTTTGATCACATGTGCTAGACAGAATATGAAGTATCCCCATCTGCATCCTCTCCTTTCTGAAGCCCATATGTATCCAGCACCCCCAGGCTACTTCCTGACTTCTTAGGGCACTCCAGTGAAATATATTCCAATGATATATTATTCCATTATATCTTCCTTCTACCTCCCTCATAAAATTTTTTCTGTACTGAATTCCATTGTGTCAAAGTTTGTTTTCTACCTATATACTTCATTTCTCCAGCCTTCACTTTCCAGAACTACGTTTGCCTTTTAGTAGGTGTTTTAAGAGATAACTTCTTAAACCAAGGGGTTTTTAAATCTTTCAAATTGTGTCAACTTTCTACATTACTGACATACCTATTTGGCTTGTGTAGATATTTTCAAACAAGTTAAAAATTAGAAAAACAGCAACAACAAAAATCAAGTGGTTGTTTTACATAGTTAAATAATAGCTTAAGTTTTCCTGTACACTGCCCCTACAGTTTAAAGCATGACAAAACCAGACTATTTTATTTGGTCTTACATTTTTACTATCTCTAGAGTGAACTCTATCAATGCAAATGGCAAAAGGAAAAATTAGGTAACTCTTCTCTTTCCCCCAACCTCATCCCTTCCCCATTTTGGCGAGGGGGGGTGGGGGGGGCGGGGGGGCTTGCGGAGAAGTAAAGAACCGTCAACTTGGACTCCTTCTTAAGCTAGAGAAGGGGCCAGTCATTACAGCATAATGTAGTTTCTTTCTTATTCTGGTAGGCTCTAAGCAGGAAAAAACAATTTCTACTCTACACAAAAATAGGTCTCATGCATTTTAAAAATAGCCTTAAGTTCTTTTCCTCCCCATATCCACAGCTTTGCCACATAACTTTGTAGATCCTCCTATCAGTAGGTGGAATGCATTTCTCTACCCCCTAAATCTGGATTAGTCACATGACTTGCACAGCTCGATGGTACTTTAGCAAATGTGACACAGTACAGGGTTTAAAGTGCTTTGCACTTTGGGACTTGATATCTTGATGCTCTGGGAACCCTTTAGCTGCCACATGAATAAGGCCCACTACATAAGTATTTTAGATAATGTGAAATGAGCAGGTGTGCTTAATGATGTGGGTAGATGTCCCAGATGATGAGAGACAGGTAACCCAGTGAGCTAACCTCCTGGACATGCGAATGAGGCCATCATCAACTGTGCCCTAGTTGAGTTATCAGTACACAGCAGACACAAGAGTGAGACACAATCAGCTACAATCAGGAGCAAAATTATCATATGACCCCAGCCCGAATCACCAACATGGTGATGGAAACAAAAGCTAAACAGTTGCTGTATGAAGCCATTAAATTTTGGTGTGGTTTGTGACTCAGTAAACTCTTATAGATATACTGACTCCATGGGAAGGGAAATGGGACTTGTTAATTAAGGAAACATTTCATTTCACAGTGCTAGTTTGGACTTTTGCTATTCCTGAAAGTGAATGTTGGTCTTTCAGAGAGGTGCATATGTTTGCCTTTAGCATGTTATAGTTTAATAATAAATGTACCTGCAGAGTCCACATTGGCTCAATTGTCCAAGGAGTAAGAAAACCAGAGACATAAGGGCTTAAATTTCAGCTGTGTCTCTGACCATACTAATGACCCTAGAGGCTCTTCTCCAGATGAAGACCTCAGACTGAATAAATGGAGGGAGTAGGAGTTGGAGGCAGAGAGTGGGAGCATTCGTGCAAATGGGATAACAGTTGATGAGAGGTGGGTTTGGAGATTATCAGAGAGAACTGAAAAAGATGCTAGAGAGAGGGCAAAAATCTCAGGAAAGTCAAATCAATTAAACAGTAGCTTAAGTTTTCCTGTACACTGCCCCTACAGTTTAAAGCATGACAAAACCAGACTATTTTATTTGGTCTTACATTTTTACTATCTCTAGAGTGGACTCTATCAATGTAAATGGCAAAAGGAAAAATTAGGTAACTCTTCTCTTTCCCCCAACCTCATCCCTTCCCCATTGGGAAGGGCCTAACTTACTTAGGTACTTTCTCTCTGGTACTTTGGGGAAAGTCCTAGTTATCAAGTGTTAAAATATTTCCTATGACATATATACACTAATATGTATAAAATAGGCAACTAATAAGAATCTGCTGTATAAAAAATAAATAAAATTCAAAAATTTATATATTTCCCATCCTACCGTATCATTCCCTTTTGAAATGATTCCATCCATACAATAATACAAATTTTGTAGATTTTCCCTGCCTGGTGTGGTAACCTTGAGTAGACTGCAACGAGCAACTGGGAAAAAAATATATGACCCTAAAGAGGACTGAAGAGAGACACCTAGACTGTCTTCTCCACCCTCCTCCCCCATATGTTAGAGGAAGCTGACTTCTGAAAGAGGAAGGCAGGAAGAAATCTGGGTTTCAATGACTAGAAACAGATAAAGGTGCCTGAGGTCCAGAATTATTCAGAAGATGCTAGATGGAAAAAAAAATCTCTTTTAAGCAGATTCCAGTTGTACATCCTTTCCTCCTGAAATAATCCATTTGAAATGGTTCTTGGTTGCAAGATGGAGAGGTTAATGCAGATGAAATACTAAACCAATATGTAGCTAATTTCATCTTTTGAATTACCTTAGGTAGCAGTCCTGTCTTCTCCTGAGGCACCATTTTCTTTCTTGTATTAGAGTTATTTCTGAATACATATTACACCCTCTGGTACACTGCAAGCTAGTCAAAAGAAAGTCAGGTGCTAGTCATTAATGAATACCGCAAGCACCCAGAACTACACATTATTTTGAGTAGTTGTTCAATATTCTTTTCATTTAGTTTAATGAATAGATGAGTGAATAACTTCCTCAATGTTTACACATTCAACAAATACCTATATGAATGAATTAAATTGATGAGTAAAGTGATTTTACTTCAAGAGTGAAGAGAACTATTGAGAGGTCCTAGATATAGTGAGTAAAACCTAGAAAAAATGAGGTAAGAGGTAGCATGTAAAAACAGGTCTCAAACAATATGCTTAGTCGGGTGCCATTAGTTCAGAAAAGAATCACACAGATATCTAGCTGAAGAGCTTATAGACTTTTGAACTTTATTCACTTCAGTAAGGAAAAAGTTCATTTTAAAAACAATAATTTTAAAATATCTTTCCAATGTTAATTTGAAGGCATTCATACATATTTAGTTTTCTACACTAAATATAGTATTTCCAAGACAAAGTAGAACTATAGGGCACTAAGTTGTAAAACAAAGACAATTCTAGGCTATTTTAAAAGGATAATAAGGAATAGTTTCCAGATAGGTGTCAATTTAATTTACATGATAGGAAATGTGCTACCTTAATTCTCACCTTTCCTCCTCCTTGGACATTCTTGCTCCATCCTCCTTCATACTTTGGGGGAAATCCAAGCATATCACAAGATTATTAGAAAGAGTTCTGAAAATTCACACCTCTGAACAAGATGGGGAGACAATCTTTCATAGTCTCAATATATAAAGTCTGAATTAAGTCATTTAAAAATACATACATAGCAGTCACTTCAAGTTCTCTACAATAATAGCACAAGCTAAATTATCTCTCTCAAACAATCCATAAGCAAAATACAGGAATTTGTTGGTACTTATGCATTTCCCTGTCTCTCTGAAATTATAACCCCAAACCTTCTGATTTTGTCCCAGTGAGATAAATTCAAAGACCTTGTCTCTTGCCTTTGGCATTAATATGAGAAATGACTCAGACACCTTCTCAAATGTATAGACCTTTCTAAAATGGCACAAGGCAGATTTAAATGGGTATAATTTCAAAGCTGAGCAAAAAAAATTAAATGTTCACACTACAGATTGAACACCTCTGAAGAGATTTTAGGGTAAGTCCCCTTGGAAAATTCTGCCCTTGAGTGATACTTCACTTTTCATCACACATTTAGATTTTCATTTCATTTTTGCTGCTTTCACAGAGCATTCTGAAACTGTTTCTCCCCTGTCGTTGCACTTTAACACTGGATCTAATAGCAGAAACCACTTTCTTTCCCCTTATCTTAAACATGAGCACAATCTGAATAAGTTAATTTTATTTCCCTCCTGTTGTGGAAGCTCAGTCCAAATGTCTATAAACAGATTTCCAAGTTATCTCTCCCATATTTAGATTTGAACAGTTCATCCTTTACAAATACAGATTTGAAAACTATTCCCACAAATCCTTTAAAGAAGCCTATTACATTTCATTTTGAATGACTGCAATTTGTTGGAACAGCAAGCAATAAGACTATACATATTTGCATATACACTAAAAAATTATATAATCTGAAAATTCTCTTTTACTAGCAATTTAGTAACACATTATCATATCTTTCCTGATGGAAGTACAAAATGTAGCCTTTCATAAAATGCTGCATTTTTCTGAAATAATATTTTTAGGTAATAGCTTTTAAGTTTTGAATAACACTAGCCATAGTCTAACACCTAGCCCTTTTGTATTTAAATAAAGACCATAATTTCTCCAAAAGAGTCTTTAATGAAATTAGATAAAGTTGCAGCAAAAGAGAGAAAAGGAAATAAAAAAGAAAAAAGTAAGGAAAGAAGATAAGAAATAAAATAACAGAGTAGTAAAACACAAAAATAAAGAATTCTCTCCCGGCTTAATGGTGTAAGGATAGTACTGTATTTCCAACTGAGGCTTCCCTAGAAGTAAACACAGCAAAGAAACAAAAACCTTTTATGTACGAATATCTCTTAAATTTATGTCTCTGAAGTGAAAAGTAGAGGCCCCACAAGTAGAAACTGTAACTATGACCAATCACAGAGTCACACACTGCCTCGCCTATATTAAAAGCATTTATTGAGCACATTATAGACTTGAAATTGTTTTAGGAGATATCTATGAAAGAGAGTATCATTTCAGGATGGTTTATTATGATGCAAGTTATTCTGAGCAGGAAAAATCATATAGAAAAGCTGTAGACATTAAAAGTCAACAGTGTCATCTACAACAAAGTTGCTCTGAAAAGTCAGATGTTAAAATAAGACTTATGCCCTTGTGGTTTGTGAGGTGAGAAAAAAGAATTTACATTTAAGAAAAAAATTTTAACAAAATATACAACAGCTTGAATATCAACAGAAAGAATTAGAATTTGTATAGAGTTCTCTGAAGGGTATTTAGTTGATCCATTGCTTTTGACATATGGCCTTCAAACTTGTTTTTAACCATGGAAACACTTGTTCAAATGGAAAAAAGAAAACAAAAGATTACTTCTGATCCCTAGAGCTGCCCTAATACCTGATAATCTTCCAGTTTCAATCCACATGCATCCTTAAAAGAAGATCCCTAAAGTCTCACCAGAACAGATGGAGAAAAGGGAAGGGTGAGAGGAAAAAGAAAGAGACGTGCTGGCGATCTTGACTGTCACTGTCCCTGATGACCTTATACAACTCTGGGGAAAATCTCACCCAAACCCCAATCCTATTTTGGGGCCTTAAGAAAAAGACTAAGAGAATCGTAGAGACCTCTATCCTGACATTTTTGAGCCACTGAACCAGCAACTACCTACCTCCAGACTTCTCATTACAAGAGAAAAATAAGTCCTATTGTGTTTAAGTCACGGTGACTAATAGTCATATACCTAACTGATAGAATAGCCAACTACCTGATATTATTCAAAGCATTTTGAGACATCCCTATTGCCTACATCCCTGCTGCCCACATTCCTACTGCATCTCTTGACACATACACTGACACATCACAGCACACATACACACGTATATACACATTCCCCATTCATCAGTTGGTCTAAGCCTGAAATTCCACAATTTAAGACTCACTTCCTTAGCATAAGTTGTTGATCTCATTCAAAATACAAATACCTCTAGAATTAGTAACACTTAAGCCTTAAACATTCATCCTTTCAACAATCGTTTATAGCTTATTTATTGTGTTGCCTAACACTTTACGAGGAATCTAAAAGTAAAGAAGACACAATCACTGCCTCAAGGGTGTTACACTCCAATTATAAAATCAGTCCTGAAGACTCACATTACAAATAGAGTCTAGGTGCTCAGAAAGATGTGTGGGCTTGTGTCATTGAGACTCGAGGAAGGTAAACCAAATTCATTATGGTGAGTAAGGGAAGATTTCCCAGAGGAACCTCCATTTCAGTAGCATGGTCAGGACCAGTAAGAGTTAGAGTGTGTGTGCATGCGTGTGGGGGGGGGGGGTTGGGAGGGGGGGAAGGGTGCAAGGTAAGAGTGAAGGGGTCAACAAAGGGTAAATTTTAGGCCTCTCAGTGTGGAAAATAATGTATATTTCAATCTAACTGGCCCATAGGGTATCCATAAATATGCTATAGGAGAGGAAACGACGAGTCTTGTATACAATTTTATGAGTTTAAACTTTATGTTGGAAGTTAAAGCTACTGAAGGATTCTAATACATGTTATGGTGTGATTAGATTTGAATTTTATAAGATTATATTTTTCAGTAACATGTAGAAAGAATTACAGGGAGAAAAGGAGTCCAAAGAAGAAGTTATCTCAGAAACCTAAGCAAACAGTGATAAAGGCCCATGGCAGTAGCAGAGGCTGTGGCAATATGGCTGGTTAGGATATGATTATTGGAAAATACTTATTAGACCAGATGGATAGAGTCTGGTAACCAAGCAGATCTGAAAAGTATAAAAGCAGAGCGGTAGCAAATGCTGCCTAGATTCATCACTTGAGCAATAATAACATTTATAACTCTCCATACTATACTTATAATAGATTCCAAACAAGTGGAAAAGTTGAGTTTTAAACACAAGCCACTATGACTCCAAAGCCTGATAGATAAACCATCTCTGCCTTCTACCACCAAGCAGCTGACATTGACATATACCAATATTAGGAAAAGGCATTTTGGTGGGGGATGACAGAAAGAATGGATTCACCTCATTTTTTTTTCTTTTATGCATATTCTGTAAGGAGGTGAGGTCTTAACATAAAAATTTTCACAGTATTTAAAAAATCTTTTCAACTCACTCTAAGTGAGAATACTTTCTGATGGAGATATTAGACGCTTATAAATAGTATATGGCCAGATGGAAATCCCATAACAGAGATTTAGATATGCCTTTATGGGGTTAAAAGTAAGTGATCAGTTTCAAAAAAAAATTCTTCTGAAAAATGACAAGTATTCTGGTGCCAGTGCTATTTCATTGTGCTCACTTCTCTCCCTTTCCTCATCAAATCTGAATTTCCAGTCATTAGTCATTGTGGAATGTGGGATTCTCTCAAATGAGGTTTCAACCTGACACCATCACAATGTCACCTTTCCATAGCTGAAATAATTTGAGGCATTCATATAATAACCAACACTAGAGATGTGTAAATAATCTGCCACAGGCCATCAGTGATTAGGATTGTTTGTCTAAAAATGTCCTTAGGTCAGCTAGCAGGATGCTGTTCTTCTAACCTCTTCACATTCTAGTTTTGTTTTGTTTTGTTTTTTCCATTAGCTGACTTCTCACAGGATGTGAAATTGACTGCAATGTCACAGAACCATGAAGAACTTTTCAGAATTAATCAAGACCATACAGCCTAGCCCATGTTTCATTCATCCTTAATTCTCAAATGAAGTCTGTTGATGATGTTTATAAAAGATGTCTGCATGGCTACTAATGCTCCCTTGTTCCTCAAAAGATGACTTCTCAGTCACAGAACATGTCTTAATTTCTTTTCTTAATCTCTCCTAAGAGTAGGACTACTCATAAGAAAAGAACAGATAGTTTATCCCAAGAAGAATGGAGGGTATCCTTGACTGTCTAAATTTGCTAATCTCCTGATATGAAATATTTGAAACTGCTTCAGCTGATCGCAATCCATCATACCTATGCAGGCAAAAATCACTGACATCGAAAATTAAAATCCTGCACTATTTTATAATGCATATTTTGTTCACTAGACTGATAATGAGTTCTTTTTAAACGTATCACTGATTCAGCCACAAGTCACTGGCTGTCAAAAAATGGCAGATTGCTCTTCTGATAAAGTGGCACAGCATGAAATATATCTTTGAACGTAGGCTGCTATTTAAATTGTGGTATTGCTTCCTTAGGTGTGAGCTTACACCTAAGGAAGCAATACCATTAATTGGAAAATGTCTCAAGAAAGATCACAATGTGTTGCGACAATACACTGTCCAGCTATGTTTTTTGGACAAAAAGAATGAAAGAAAATAATGCTAATTTTCTGTTCAGTCCATACAAACCGTTAAGTATGTTTTTCATGTGGGTAAATGTTTATTTTCTGGTCCTAGATGTCGTAGAAATGCTGTCACTCTGAAACTGTCTCTGTTTTACTACGATTTTTCTTTTAGACACTTCTCTTACTTTAGTTCTAACACTATCATGTTCTTATATTAAATTACTTAAAGATAATAATTACCAATCTTCCAAACACACCTTGGCGCCTGCTCTGCTTGGTGTGATTTCCTTTGGGCAGGAGAGGCCTGGGCTTCTCTCCAGGTGGACTCACCATTCTGCATGTCCTATATGACAAATGGCCTCCCGCTGTAAATGTCTAGATTCAGACTCTTTCCCCAGATTACTTGTTTGGGTTTTTCATCAGCCCCAAAAGAGGAGCACTGTATGTTTTTTCCTGAAAGTCAAATTTAAGTTTTAGCAAAGACAAATGAGCCAGACCAGTTGAATCTGCCCAAGAAATCAATGAAAAGTTCAGTGTTGTAGCCAAACTACTTCACACCTCCCTGTTCAATCATCCGAAAGCAATGCCTTAGGACTTACCAACTCTAATTTGAAATCAATCTTATTCTCTTGCCAAAGAAAACTGGACATGTAGAGGTATCCAACTGGAAAATCAATTTTGGTGAAGATGGCTAAAGAGCATGTGATTTATATACTTATCACAGTGGCAATACTACTAAAAACCCATGTAAATTAAAGACATTCCCATTAAAAAAATATATAGGTATTAAATGTGTTCTAGTTGCAACAGTCTCCATGTTTTGAATTTTACATTGATTTTCCCTAATTTGATAACAGAATCCCCTACTCCTTTGCAAAGACAAAGATTACCCATGGAATGTCCTCCCAATTCTTTCCTAAGGGATGGAAAACTAATATGAGCAGAATTTGTGTGCATATCTCCTGAGCTTCATCTTGTGGTGAAGACCTGGCTAGCAGCAAACTTTCCTTCTCCCTTTCCCCTAGTCCAGTGCCTCCTGAACCACCAAGGACTCAGTCCAAAGTGTCCAGTTTAAGACAAAAGAGAGCTTAAAACATTTCTTCACAACGAAGACAAATTTACCAAGTTAGATTTTTCCTATGTGGGCTTTCATGCAACATTTATCGAGGCAGCCAACAGGCAAGGTCCTGTGTCAGATCCTGTAGAGGAGATAAAGATGAATATGCATATAGGAACTTAGATCTAGCAGGGGAAAACCCAAGTATGTAAATGACTGCAATAAAAAGATACTCATCCTTCAGTTCTCAGCTTAAATGTTCCTTCAGAAAGGCTCTCCTAGCCCTCCCTCCCTAAATCTAAATAGGTTTCCCTTGTTAGCCTTTCTCCTGGTATGATTTTGTTTTCCTTCATAGCACTTGCCATAATATGCAATTATATACTTACCTCATATTAATTTGTTTCATATTTGTCTCCCCCACTTAACTGTAAGTTAGAAGAAGGCAGGGATGTCTCCTCCTGTTTGTTTTTCCTTTTTCTCACTGTTACTCAGAACTTTGCACAAATGCTTAGCACAGTGAAAGGGGGGAGGGTGGAATGGATGCATGCAAAAATTTTACTCAATAACCAAAAGTGAAGTATAAAGAAAGTACAATTAATTGATCTGGAGAGACTTGGAAAAATTCCACAGAGGAAGAGAAATTTAGATAACTAGGATTTCAGTATTCAAAAGTGGAGGGAACAAATATATCCCCACTGGTTGTAGGGAAAATGTGAGCAAATACAGAAAAGGAGGAGAGTGCAAGGCATATTTCTGGAGTAGTGTGTTAGATTAGAATATCTCATTTATGAGAAAGGAAGTAAAAAGTCTGAAGGGAGGTGACAGAATAATTGTAGAAGTTCCGGTTGACGTACTAAGAATTTTGGCACTTGATTTTATAACACTTAGTCATAAAGGTTTTTGATCCTATATGTAACTCTGTTTCGTCATCTCAAAAATAGAAATAGCAATGCTAAATAAACTTTAACAAATTGATTTGGTGAGTAATATATCTGAAGATTTTTTTTTCTATTTAAAAGATAATCTTGATATTGTTCACGTTGACTACAAAATCAATCTAATGTTTAAATGATGAGTGATAGAACACAGTGCTTGATTGGTGCTCTTTCTTCTTGGTCATTGCCTTCTTCACCTGAGATTTTATGAACTTTAGCACAGCATGTTGTGCACCAAAGGTTGAACTGTGTGCCACCAACTTCCCTGGTTGAGTTCAGATGCACATGCGCTCAAATTAGCATTTGGGAAGTCAGTGTTTCCTTTGATGAGATTTTCAGTAAGAAGCTTTGTCCCATTGGGTGAGGATCTGTTCTCATTTTCACTTTAATGAACATCACTCCCCCCAGTGGGTTAAGTGCTGGGAGGGGCTTCTGTGCCGGGTGGAAGCAAATGGCAAATTCCTGAATTAAACATAACAGGGCATCAAATCCAGCCTTTCCCATCCAGGGTAATTAGAATGTGTTGCCCTGCCTACCTGGCTCTACTACCTTCTGCACCTATGTCTTCTTGATCTTAAGCTTGGATTTGTCCTTTATAATTTTTGACTTTGGGTTTCCAAACTGGTATTTTACTTCTTACCCGTCCTGACCTTCAAATTCTGTACATGCATTGAACTTTTTGCTTCCTTAATTACTTCTTTGGCCTGATAATAATCATAATTACAGTAAAGGCTAACATTACAGGGCACTTGATGTCTGCCAACTGCTATACACATATTATTACATTCTTGAAATAATGCTTCATTATTCCTATCTCATAAATAAGAAAATGGAATCTCTAAAATGATAAATAACTTGTCTAGTTCACACATCTGGTAGAAGGCAGAGACAGAATTTATACCAGGTCTGTCTGATTCAACATCCATTTTCTTTCTGACATTATCACACTAAATTTCATACTCCAGCTTTTTAACTCCTGCACATCCAAGCTCTTCATTTCCTATTTGATGACTCAAAATCTGGGCTACACCTGTGTTCTGCCTTTCTCCAACTATCACTGATTTATGGAACTGTGGAAATAAAATCAGATTACATTTTTCACTTAGTTTGTTGGAAAAACATTGCGTATGGAGTCAGAGACATTGATTAGAATCCAAACTCTTGAATTTCATACACGTTGCAAGTCTTTTGGAAAGTTGTTTATCTGTTCTGAACGCAGATGCCTCACCTATCTCATCTAGAGAATTTCACTAGATGATGTATAGCAACACTTTCTCTCTTTGGGGTGTGCCCTCAGCCCCTCTGTGCTGGCACAATGACAGGCTCTATATCTATCTACTTCTGACATCCCACCATATTTGAAATCATATCTCTCATTTCCCTTGTGCTTTCTTGACAAAGCAGTGTTTGTCTTTCTTCTTTATAAGGATGCATTGTGCCCCATTTATAAGAGCCCACTGGAAAATCCTTTCAGTACCTCAGAAGGCTTAGCTTCTGAGTAGTTTTTCATTTGTTAGCCCTATAGACACTATGAACTTGTGAATCATGACATTCTTTCTTTGTTTTTGTTGCTAGAAAACTCTGAACCAACTATTAACCTACCTCTAGGGACTATTAAGAATTTTATGACATGCTTTTTGTATACTAAATTTATATTCAATTTCCCTTACTATTCATTATTTACCTGTGTTCTTATTGTCACAACCATTCATTCATTCTCTTTATCCTGTATAGGATATGCACTCCTATATGTACCTTAAAACTATTTTTTGCATTGGAGAATGGGGCAGAAATGTTTACTAATGAATGTATGTATACTAATGAATGAACAGATAGGTGAATAGGTAGATTCATAAATAAACAAACAAATAAATATAGTATGCCAGGACTTGCTTTTCTACAGCTACTGACCAAACAGTAAATTTTAGTTTTAATAGATTTGGGTCTTGATTATCCCACCAAAGTTTACACAAGTGTCCAAAAGCAGCATTGTCTTTAGAAAACTGAAAGTGTCTTCAATAGTAGAATCATTAAAAATGAGGCCACCAACAGAATAAAATCTGTCCGATATTCATTAGGACATCGTTGAGGACAAAAATTGATATGTCAATTTTGCCTGCAAAGTAAGAAGTTCCCTATGTTTTTATTGATGCCAGCCAAACTGAAGGGAATCACAGCATTGTCAAGTGAATCAAACAATTGGCCCTTATTAGAATTGTGATTCAAAAAGACGTACACACCCATGTATAAAAGACCATTTTGTTAAGAATGGGGACATCCATCGACAGATGAATGGATAAAGAAGATGTGGTACATATATACCATGGAACATTACTCAGCCATAAAGAGGAATGAAACTGGGTCATCTGTAGAGACGTGGATGGACCTAGAGACTGTCATACAGAGTGAAGTAAGTCATAAAGAGAAAAACAAATATCGTATATTAGCACATATTTGTGGAACCTAGAAAAATGGTACAGATGAACCGGTTTGCAAGACAGAAATAGAGACGCAGATGTAGAGAACAAACATATGGACACCAAGGGGGGAAAGGGAGGATGGGATGAATTGGGAGATTGGGATTAACATATATACACTAATATGTATAAGACAGATAACTAATGAGAACTTGCTATATAGCACAGGGAACTCCACTTCGTTGTACAGTAGAAACTAACACAACATTGTAAAACAACCATACCCCCCCCCAAAAAAAAGAATGGGGATACCACAGCCTTATAGGAATAATCCATTTGGATTTATAAAACTCTTGATCCAGCTTAGAACTCTGAATCTCATAGAATCACACTTCTTAGATGCTTTTTCTCACTCTCCTCTAAAACAAATTAAAACACCCCTATTTCCATTAGATTAGGGAAAAAAATGGCCTTTTCATTAGGACTGGTGTTTAAAGACCTCATTAGTATGAGAACAATATATGTGCTGCTACTAGAGGTATATCAATATTTGAAACCTGAAGAAATTCATCCAGACTTTTATTTTACTCAGAAAATGTTTATCCAGCAACTACCATGTGCCAAGCACTGTGACAGATGTTGATAACACAGTGATAAGTAGACAAAGCGTCTGTCCTCTTGGCTCTTACATTCTATTAATGTAAACCAGTAATAGTGCAGTGAAGTCCAGACAGCACAGATAGTGACAAAAATAATATCAGATACTGATAAAGATTTTAAAGAAAATAAAACAGAGCAATAAGACTAAATTAGCATACAATCAAGGAAATACTCTATTTAAAAAAAAGGTAATCGACATGTACACACTGCTATATTTAAAATGGATAACCAACAAGGACCTACTACTGTACAGGGAACTCTGTTCAATGTTACATGGCAGCCTGGATGGGAGGGGAGTCTGGGGGAGAATGGATACATGTATATGTATGGCTGAGTCTCTTTGTTGTGCACCTGAAGCTATCACAACATTGTTAATCGGCTATACTCCAATATGAAAAAAAAGTTTTAAAAAAAGGTAATGAATTAGTGGCAGAGCTGAAGAGTCAAATAGGGAATACTTTCCAGAGATTAGCAGAAGAGGAATGTCATTACCACTCCTAGGTGGGAAGGACAAAGGAAGGAGGTTGTGTTAACTAGATTCTAAGGACTGGGGTCATCTGGAAGAAGCAGAAACCACAGTGCACCTGGAATGAGCCACAGAGAAAAAATAGGCATTGCTGGAGACACCACCCCAGAAAGAGAGGGGGAGGAAAATTCCATCTCTGCATCAATGCCACTCATTGGCCAAATGCAACAGGAAGCCAGCTAACAGGCCAGACTAGAAAATACAGCTTGCCATAGTCAGCCCATGTCCAACAGTCCAGTGGGAGATGGGCAAGGAAAGGATCTGAGGGCAAAGCATGGGTTTGCACAAAAATGGAGAGTGACCAGGGAGCAGAGGAGCCATTTTCAATAGTAGTCAGTGATGGTCATACTAGGAGGTGGTATTTGAGCAGGATCCTGAGACTGAGAAAGAGGAAGGCATGGGGAGCTCTGAGGAGAGCATCCCAGGCAGAGAAAGAGCAAGTGTCAATGTATTAATTTCAGTAAAATGAATCGATTTCTGTGACAGTTAACTTCCAAAAGCCAGAAAAGTACATTAGAATACCAACCAAGCAGGTTTAAACAGAAAACTGACTTTATTCAGTTAAAGTATAATTATTAAGGCTAAGAGTTGAAATGGTATGTGAAAAAATGGTATATCAGTGAGAAAATAATAGGGAAACATTTAAAAGTTAAACCTTTGAGTAAAGTTTTAGAAAAGAAAAAAGAAGAGGGATGGAAGGAAGGAAGGAAAGGGAAAGAAGAGAGGAAGAGAGAAAGAGAAAAGGAAGGAAGGGAGGGAGGGAGGGGAAGGGAAGGGGAGATGGGAGGAGAGAAGAGAAGAGAAAAAAAAGAAAAGAAAAGAAGCACCTAAACTTTCCCAGTAAGAGGGAAGGATTAGCAGTGACTGAGGGGAAATAGAAAATAGTACAACTAATAATCCAATAATCCAGTACTTGCTAAAACCCTTATATAAACTATTGCCCTTTTAAGTTGTAGTGATTTAATGCAGAAGCAAATCAGCATAGCATATAGAACAGAAAGGATAATGTCAGTTATTAGCAAAATTTCTCTAGAAAATTATACCTAAAATTCACTTAATAGGAACATATAAGATGTGTGAATATGTTAAACATCAAGTGTTTGCCATATGATAACACAATTTTTCCTTATTTACCCAATTCTTACAGCCTTTCATACCTGTGAAAATTGTCTAGCAACAAAATTGACAGATATATGGTCAGAGACAAAGTAAAAATCTTCTATTATTACCTACTGTATTATCAGTAAGCTAATTAACCTAACTAATGAATACTGTAATAATCTCTGAATGTCTTGAAACTTAAAATTCTCTAAAGGTTGGATGATATAAATATTAAAACATTACATTTTTTAAAGAACCAAGCAAGATCAATTAAAGAATAGCCAAATAAATGGAACTATATGTCAGCCTTGTGCTAGAACTAGAGAATATTATATAGAAACAATACCTTAAAAATGAAGAATTCATTTTCCATCATTTCACATAATTAAAATATAGGCTGAGATAATTTTGTTAACTCACAAGAGAGAAATATTCTACTAAATCTGGTCAAAGATCTGCTTTTCTAAGGAAATAAAAGGAGTTCATTATATCCAGATTTAGGATAAATCTGTTCCTGTAAGCAGAGGCATCTGTTGTTACTACCATTTTTGTGTGTGTGTGAATATGGATTGAATATGAATTTTACTTTCTTAAGCTTCTTTTTCCATTTAATTTCCAAACTCAAAGGTTCTGGAGAGATTTAAAGGGAAGTAGTTCCTCCCCAAACTCTAAAGGCTATATTTTAACTAGAAAGAAGAATAAGTGTAAATGTTGAGAAGCAATGTGCTTCTGTGCTTGTTTAGCCCAGTTTTAATAATTATCATAGTCTTGTATTTGTGAAAACCAAAGAGCACTAGAGCCCTTTGATAGCAGGAATATACCAAGTAAATCTGAAGCATCTGCAGGAGGCCTTGCAGGATGAAATGGAGGGGAAAAGCAGGGGATGTGTTTCTTCCCTTAAAATTAAATGAACATATACCCAAAGAAAATGGCTACTGTGATGGTTGATTATCACAGCTGAAGTCCAGGCTCTTAGCCTGGGCTTAGCTTCCCTATGTATCAGTATGAGATTTACATACACATCACCAGGTTTCATTTCTACAGCTACAGCTTTGGCAGAGAAGTTAGGAATGCTGATATCAGAGGCAATCAGAACTGGGCCGCGGGCCCAGCTATGCATCTTTGCAGCTGTGTGACCCAAGGTAAGCGGTTCACCTTTGCAAACCTCATCAACTTCATGGGATGGTGAGGACAGTAGGAGATAAAGCTTATCTCCCCACTACTGAGGGTTTTTTCCAGGTCCAAAGACCTGCACTGGCTCTCTACATGTTCTATTTGTTCTGCCTCTGGGAAAAGACTTTTCTGATTAGTAAATTTGAAAAGAATAACTCTTCACACTTAGCTCCAAGGAGCAAGCCTGGCCACCAGAGTCATAGAGAACAAAGGTATGTTCTGTTTTCCTATGCCTTCAGTCTTACCTGGGAGGCTTGTCCCAGTTCAGCATTGTCATGATTGGTGGGTAAGACTTAAAGCCACATCTTCTAACATCGTCTCTATTAATAATTAGGGTGGGGCTTCCCTGGTGGCGCAGTGGTTGGGAGTCCGCCTACCGATGCAGGGGACGCGGGTTCATGCCCAGGTCAGGGAGGATCCCACATGCCGCGGAGCGGCTGGGCCCGTGAGCCATGGTCACTGAGCCTGCGCGTCCGGAGCCTGTGCTCCGCAACGGGAGAGGCCACAGCAGTGAGAGGCCCGCGTACCGCAAAAAATAATAATAATAAAATAAAATAATTACGGTGATACCCCTCTGTTTCTCTCATTTATCTTATTTCTCAACAAGTTTAGAAGCCTGATGGGGAAGAAGAGTGCTATTTACTAGGTGCACCTTTGGAGATCCCAATATTCACTGCGATTATTTCTACTGTCATTGGTCATTCACTGACTTGGGAAAAGGGAAAGGGTTAAAATTATTGAGTACTCTCCATCACCATTCCTCAGGATTTTATTAGCATCTATTGGATAAATTATAAAATAGTGGAACAATGTAGAACCTTAAAGACCATCTGATCCAATGTCATCTTTATACAAATAGGAACCTTAGCTCTTAAATTGATCACAGTCCTCTAGTTAGTCAGGGACAGAATCAAGACACAATCCAAATTTTCAGACTCCTAATTCTCCAGACTCCCAGTCTGATCTTCTTGATCCCTACTGTACCCTTGCGTTACTCTAAATCAGCAATTCATTCTCAGGTTTTCTTTTGCCCTCTTTTTTAACTAATAAGTTTCTCTTTTATTCTCAACTCAGAGTTAGGATTTGGAGAGAAACCAAGCACCTCAGAAATAAGGAGGGGAGAATAAAAAGCTTAGATCACTCAATTTGACTCAAATAGGAAGTACCATATTCATATTAGTTAATTTTAGTTTTCAATACTAAAATAAAGATTTGCCAGCTCAGCCTTTCACAAAATGTGGTTCTCAGACCGGCAGCGTCAGCAGCATCCAGGAACTTGTTAGAAAGGCAAATTCTTGAGCCCAGCCCAAATCTACTGTATTAGTCAGCTAGGGCTGCCATGACAAAACACCACAGACTGAGGGGCTTGAACAACAGAAATTTGTTGTTACAGTTCTGGAGAGTTAGAGGTCTAAGGTCAAGGTGCCCACAGATCTGGTTTCTCCTGAGGTCTCTCTCTCTCTGGCTTGCAGATGGCTGCCTTCCTGCTGTGTCCTTGTGTGGCCTTTCCTCTGTGTGTGAGCACCCCTGGAGTTTCTTCCTCTTCTTATACGAAAACCAGTCCTGTTGGATTAGGGCCCCGCCGTTATGACCATTTAACCTAATTGCCTCTTTAAAGGCCCTATCTCCAAATACAGTCACATTCTAAGGTATCAGGGTTGGGGCTTCAACATATAAATTTTGAGGAGACACAATTCAATCCATAACACCTATTGAGTAAGCAACTGGGAGGTGCGGGCCCAGCCATCTGTGTTTTAATAAATCCTCAAAGTGATCTTAACGCAAGTTAACATGTGAGAGCTACTGTGCTAGCCAGTGAGGACACAATCTCACCATAAGGAAAGGGTAGCCTGGGCTGAAATGCTAAACTTATCGTGAGGATCTACAGATTTTTGAGAAAGGACTGATGCTGGTGCGTGAACACACACACACGCAAAAATGTTAATCTAGCCAACTTCGGAACCAGTGTTGTTTTGGTAAGCATGTGAGTATAAAATAAAGGGAGCTCTGATCAGAAAGCCTAACTGTGGAGCTCGGGCTTAGGCAAGGATCTAGCCACCAAGGGCATGACTGTAAGCGTCCATCAAATACTGTGAGTGCCAGAAGCACGTGCAGTAGTGAACAGATTCGACCCTCCAGTATTCTCTCCAACTGGCCTTGGGAAGTGGACGGAACCTTTTGGACTGAGCAAACCACCCCACAGAATTATCTTGGTTCTTAGATAATTCTGGAAGTGATGGAAACTCAGACGAGAACTGATGCTCTGTTTTAACACATTGAAGCCTATCTTGAAATGCAGATGTAAAGAAGAAGGGGTAATACATTAACTATATCATTATTGAAATCAGTTAATCTCAAGGAAAAGATTACTCTGCTTCCTCAATGAGGTGGGAAAGGGTTAAAGAGAAGGACACATTTTAGGATTTAAAATCCTAGCTGATGCTCAGAAGCACCTGAAAAGGTTGTCAAAAAATAGGTTTCATAGGCCTACCCCTGTCTGACTGAAAAAGAAAGATAAGGTCCGAGCCTCAATGCTGCCTGGTCTTCCAAGTGCGTAGAAAGTTGGAATAACATACAGAATTAACTGAATTAGTAGTTCATCATTATTAAGCAACAGAGATACAAAAATAGGACTCATATTTTTTGTCACACATTTTATAGGACCTGGGAAAAGAAAAGAAGAGAATAAAGTGAGAGAAGCTTATCACAAAATAACTCCAGATTAGAATTTAGATATTATGACATGATAACACTGATATAGGAAATGGAATCAAAATAACTTCCTCTCTCTCTCTTTTCCCTTACCCTACTGTGGCTCTCTACCCGAAGCTGTCCAGCACCTTGACCCATTCACCACAATCAGATAATGTGGTGGATGCCAACACTTGAGCACTGGTAGCATGACACCACACTCATTTTTTAATTACTTACTCTCCTTGCCATTTCATATTAATATAATTGCTCAAGAATATAGATACAGCTTTGTCAAAATTTAGAATGAACTTTAAAAAATCTATTTCTTCATAGGGTAAGGATCTAAACAATCCCCTGTGATAGTTATAAAAGAGATTCTAAAAATTAACTCAGCCCTTTATCCCCCCAAAATCTGAAACAAATTTGGCTGATTTCAAAACAAATTAAGTAAAATAATCTCCTTTTGAAATCTTGGAATGATATTATGCTGTCTTCTTGTCATGCATCTGTGTTTCTAAAAATTCCCTTTCCTTTTATACTAAACTTAGTTTACTTTTATATAAAGACCTTGCTTCTGTTACTCATGTTCTAAAAACTGCCTCCTTGTTTTTAAAAAATTAGCCTCTAGATGTATGCAAAATGAGATCATGTGCTTTATCTTCCTAACATCAACAATGATGACCAGAAACCCTGTTACATGGTCATTACTAGTTCTACCTGTAACACAGACCTGAAAAATTGTTGCCCACAATCAGGACATGTTTATATGATGTGCATAA
This sequence comes from Monodon monoceros, assembly GCF_005190385.1. Classification (NCBI taxonomy): domain Eukaryota; kingdom Metazoa; phylum Chordata; class Mammalia; order Artiodactyla; family Monodontidae; genus Monodon; species Monodon monoceros. The sequence continues at coordinate 69,770,992 of NW_021703768.1, forward strand.
TAAGTTGATAAGGTCCTTGCACAGGTTTGATTAGATCATGCAAACAAAATTACATTGCCTTCTTTATTTCAAACAGCCTCTTCTATATTATCAAGTTTTTTTCATTAGTTTTCACTTTTGTCCTTCTTTTTGCAGCCTTTTCTGCTATTTTCCACCATGCTGACTACTTGAACTATATTTTATAAAAGGTCATCAGCAATAACTCATTGGTATAATTTTCACATTCATCTGTGGATTCAACTGTGTGGCAGTTGGCAATCCCAACCCACTTGATATACTTCCCATAATATCACAAAAAGTTTGCCTTTAAATAACTCTTCCATCTGCCTAGATACCAATGGTGAAGAGGTTTCAAATTAATTTTGATAGATATAGCTAAGAATGTTAATAAACTTGTTTATATCATATTTGTCTCCCAAACATGAATGTGAAAACAATATAGGGTATACTTACTCTTTATAATCTCCCCCGTGTCTCCATATAAATTTTGCACCTGTCCCAGATCTTTCTTTGGAGCTTTATGATCTGTTGGCAACATTATACAGCTACCTTTGTTGGAATTAGAGAACCAATGGGAACATTCCATGTGATTCCTGTGGTTTGTCTGAACACATCTCCCCTTTCCCTGAAAGCAGTTAAGACAAACATGTGCAGAAGACAAAATGTAGCATTTGCATACAATTCCCATTGATTTATGGGACAACTGTTTATTGAATTCTTCTGCAGACTAAAGAATTTAACAGGGGCTTCCCTGGTGGCGCAGTGGTTGAGAGTCAGCCTGCCGATGCAGGGGAGACGGGTTCGTGCCCCTGTCCGGGAGTATCCCACATGCCGCGGAGCGGCTGGGCCCGTGAGCCAGGGCTGCTGGGCCTGCGTGTCCGGAGCCTGTGCTCCGCAACGGGAGAGGCCACAGTGGTGAGAGGCCCGTGTACCGCAAAAAAAAAAAAAAAAAGAATTTAACAGGTGCTGGGAGTTATGAATGAGGTATTCTCTTTGGACCTCAAGGTCCAAAGTATAGTGTCACAACATAATCTGTTCCCTTGAGCAACAATTTTAAGCAAAATGTTATACAGGAGATGGGTGAAATGAATGTGGAATCTGTCTTTTAGGAGTTCACAGTCAAATAGGAGAGAGGAAGTAAAAAGTAAAGAAAGCTGGAAATGACAAGTAGCATCGGTGAGGCATAAAGTACACCAGGGGTTAAAAGGAGAGCAGCAGCAATATGATCAGGAATGATCAGAGCAGAGCCTCTGTTATTTTAATAAACAATAATTATAAAAGGTTATCAGAGAAATTTCTTTTTATGAGAAGGACCCATGGAGAAAAAAATCCTAAAATGGATATTAAAATTATTTTCCAATATGTATCAGAATAACAGGATACAATGTACTTGATGGTGTATATGCTAAATAGAAGCACATTTGCATAGCATCTGATGTGCAGTTTTCCACAGTGCTTTTGTTGGAAGTTGCCAGAAGCCTTCCAGGTGTCAGTGTTTTCCCCGGAAAGACATTTTCCATTCCCACCTCTCTACACATAGCAAGCATGACATTAAATGCTAAAAGGCCACTGTCGAATTTTAGTCTAAAAAGGATCCTTATGAATCTGCCAAATATTTTTTAACTCCAGATATAACTTTAATCAACAAATGTAACATGAAAAATAAATAGGCAGCTGGCTTTCAGGGTCCATATGTTGAGCATCTGGAAAAATTAGTCTTCTAGAGAGTGCCACATTACTGTTCTTCCATAGCTAAATCGTGGACATTGTACTCCAAAATATTCAGTGTGGTGCCTTTCTAAATGACAGAGTTTAGTGAATAATTAAATCACACTATTAAAAAGGGAGAGGTATTACATGGTAAAACCAAATGGTCTAATGTAAGTCAAGTTTCATACCTTGCAGTTTTGGTCTTGTACATTTACAGGTTTTATTTTCTCAGTGTTTGACTTTATCCACCAAAACTCCAAATCCCTTAAAGGTTAGTATTAGATTGCCTTGACTTCTACTGAAAGAAGGTCTTCTTCCCCACCCTTTTCACACATCTCACTCTACTTAGGACTGAACAAAAATGAAACTCACAGGAATACAAGGTCAATACTAAGTATTTTATGAGCAAAAGATGAATGCAGGCTATGATCTGAAGAACAGACTTGGAGGTATCCAAAATTGGAAGCAGGAAATACACACAGGTATCCGGAGATTAGAATAAGGGTTCAGATGTAGGGCAGCTCAACACATTCTGCCAAACACTTCCACCTCACCCCGCACTGTTTTCTGTGTGTGTGGGTCACCAGAACGTCCAGCTGCTTCACTCCACAGCATCACAAAGGTGTCATTCCACATTGGACACACCTCATCCTTTAAGGCCTTGCTAAGAACTCACCTTCACCCTGATTCCTCACCTTAAGTTCCCAATAATCTTTCTTTTCTGACTTCCTGTACCATTTTCAGGTCTATTCTGCACAATTGAAATGAGTGTCTGACTATTTGTACTGTTAAAGAGCAGTTTATAAAAAGAGGATGAAAATCAGGCTCAGAAAACCTGAGACAAGGCTCGACAGAAGATAAAGCTTAGGCACCTGAGTGGTCCAGCCCTGGTGGAAATTCAGATGCAGGTGGTCACAAGTTGGAGCTTGGAACTAGTGAAGCATTCTACAGAAGAAACATTCACTAAATACCTGTGCCAAAAGGTAAGGTCAAAGTGGTAGTTCAGAACCATAGATCAGACAAGGCCAGGAGGACAGGAAAGGTGCGGAATATTAGAGCAGGCAACAGACCTTGGAATCCAGAGAGATTCTAAGAAGGATAGATTGTGTTGTGAAGGATAAGTGACACTGTGTATCTAAAATAGTTTTCCATTCTCCCCTAGCAGCCTGAACTCTTTCCATTCTCTCTGAAGAATCTTGCCCATATGACCTCACATGAAATCTTTCTTTTCTGAGTTCTATTTAAAGCCATATCTACTTTGAGGACATAAAAGGTCCCTGCCAGTAAGCCCCTATAAGCAGGGATCACAGCAGAGTACTTTGATTTTTCTGCTTCGAATTGCCAAGCCCAATCTAGAAAAAAAATGAATGTGGAAAACTATAGGATTTTTGTACATATTTAAATTCAGGTTATTTTTAATGTGCTACTAAGGTATTATTTGACACACTGTTTATAAAAGAATGAATATCTCCAGTTTTTTCAGCTCTGGATTCTTGTGTCCTCCCTATGCTTTGCTGTGTCTGATTGCCTTTATTTCACTTAGATGCCTTGCCCTACCATGACCTCCTGAAAAGTTATCACACAACTATTTTTAAAGAGTTAAATAAATTATAAAAGTATTTCACATATTCCACCTCCACCTGCAGCCACTAGCTGGCATTTCTTTCTGCTTTGAAATAGCAATTTCTGATCCCCAGAGGCTTATCAGAGTGAAACACACTTTCCTTGCTAGTGTATCCAGAGGACTAAATCAGCAATAACTGATTTTAGAAAGTTGTTGACACCTACCCATACCCAATAAAACTATTAATGGTCATACAAAAGTAATATGTAAAAAATTTGAATTTGAATTTTTGATTGCCTTTTAGTGAATTAGAAATACAAAATATTCAACAACAAAACACATACCACACATAACAAATAAAATTAATGAGCTAATTAAAATTGTAAACAGATGAATGAAACCCAAAGTCCAGTCAATACCAAAGGGAGAGGAGAACACAAACCATGTTCATCTTTCAGGAGATAGTTCTCCAGCTAGGCTCCTGCTTGCTTCAAATTCTCCTAACGGACCCCTGAAACCAGAAGGTAATTGCTGCTCCTCCTTTCTTTTTATGATAGAATATCAAAAGTTATTTAGCTGGTTATGTGGCCACAAAGCTAGAGAGTAGATCAGCCAGCCTCCCTTGCAGCTACATATGATCAAATAATTGACTTTTGGCCAATGGGATATGACTGTAGGTAGTGTGTGACAAATCCAGCTTTACGCCTTTCTCCATTCCTGCAGGTTGGAACATGATCATGATACTAGTGACCCTGTAGACAAGGACAACTGACACAACTGACCTTATGTAAAAGAACTCACATATTACTATGACTTGAACAAAAGAGATAAACTTTAATCTTATTGAAACTCTTGTACTTGAAGGGTCCCTTTGTTTCAGCAAAAGATTAGACTTTACCCTAAACATAACATCCATCGATCTGTATCCAAGCCTCATTAAAAACTGCCCCCTTCTGCCTTACCTTAGTCCAACCCAACTGTATGAAGACTGTCCAAACACACCTCCCTACTGAAAATGGGAAACTAGCTCCAATTATATTAACTGGGTGAAGAAACAGATATAGTTCTCCCTGTATCTATGACTAAGAGCTTAAGTTCCTGGGACAAGAAGAGACCATCAGTTTTCAACAACATACCAGATATTGTTTTAATCAGGATCCTTCTCATTGTAAAATACTCTCACTTGCAGGTTATAAAGCAAGGGAGCTTCAAATAATGCTATAGATACACAGAATCCACGGCAAAGTACAAAGAGGATTCAGTGGAACTGATGTCATCAAGGAAATGAGACAATTTATTTCATCTCTCAAGATTCACATGGCTTCTAGTTTCTGCTTCTCTCTGCACAGTTTCTCTGTCCTCTTCCTTCTGTTTGCAGACCAGCTTTCTGGCAAGGAGATCACCAGCTCCTTGGGACTGTCCATTACTGGTGCTACATAGGGAACAGGGTCTCAAAGAAAGGGATGATGGGCAGAGATGCTCCAAAGCAGATCCACCAAAGATAAGTTCTTAAATCTCTTCTTTTTGTTCTTACAAGGCCTCTCCCTTGATGCCCTTCCTCCACCACTACGAAAATCCTATCTCTGATGGGGAGACCTTCTTTCTAGGTCTCTTGGTTCTTTGCCTCCCTGATTCTATGAAACCTCAAAGCAGTCAAGATCTGTGCCCATGCCCTGAGCTAATACAAACACCATCACCCAAAACTGTCTCAGCCCTTCCCCAGAATTCTACCTCTATATCTTTTCATCTATCTGTGATCTCCCTAACTTTTCATCCAATTAACATTTTAGTTACTGATTTTATCTACACCTGACACCACTGCTCATACACAGGATGTATCACAGGGTATGGAGTAAAGAGTCACTCACTCTGGGTCTCACTCAATAACGCCTCAAATAAACTTCTAATAGTCTTTCTGAATTCTTTTATATGTGTAGTCTTCAGTATACGCTTAAGATTTCGTTCATCAAAAAACTTTAATAGCCAATTACTAGATACCTATAGTGTATCACAAATTACTTTTTATTAATTGACCTTTTATTTTTTAATTTTCTTTTTTAATTTATTATTTTATTTTATTTTTATTTTTTTTGGCTGCGTTGGGTCTCCATTGCTGCGCGCGGGCTTTCTCTACTTGCGGCGAGTGGGGACTACTCTTCGTTGCGGTGCACGGGCTTCTCATTGTGGTGGCTTCTTTTTGTTGTGGAGCACGGGCTCTAGGCCCGCAGGCTTCAGTAGTTGTGGCACATGGGCTCCGTAGTTGTGGCTCGCAGGCTCTAGAGTGCAGGCTCAGTAGCTGTGACACACGGGCTTAGTTGCTCTGTGGCATGTGGGATCCTCCCAGACCAGGGATCAAACCCATGTCCCCTGCATTGGCAGGCAGAATCCTAACCACTGCACCACCAGGGAAATCCCACATATTACTTTTTAAATAAAACCCCAAATGATTTTTATAAATAGCATAATTATTATATCATAACTTATGTATTAAAATATTATTTCTTATAATATTAAAAATTTGTTTTAGCTTTTTAAAAACATATTTTGAGGAAAGAAAAAAAGAGAGGGAGGGAAGGGCCTTGCTCAACCTCTGAAAGGCTCACTTGGATTTTATCCCCACACATTCATACATGTCTTAATGAAGTTGGTGGTTGCAGAGAGGTGAGGAAGAAGTAACAAGTCAGTGGACAATACTGGGAAGACTGGCCAGAGAGGTAAAGAGGAGGGAGATTATTTTCAACTGGAAAGGTCATAGGAGGACACAGTACTTAAGTTGGCTACAGGATATATTTTGTGTAAAGTGAATGATATGAACCTAAGAGAAAGGGATGAAAGGGGAAAAGTATGGGAAGAAAAGAAGAAAGTCATTTGACAGGCTAGGTTCAAGAAACAAAACATTGTGCTCTGTAAACAGACACAGCAGAGGCTTCTCTACAGCCCTCTACTGTTTCATATATTCCACAAGGTTACAACACTCTACTTCTAGAGATTCATTTTGGGGGGACTAAGCGAAGTCCTCAATAGAGTAATATATTAGGTCTGTATCAGTGATGAGAAACTCTGTTGATTGCCTTGTGTGACTGAGAAGGGAGAGAATAAGGCACAGACTATGCAGGTGAGTCTTGCTGGGGTGGGCTGGGGAGCATTACACGGAAGCCCGTAGTGGAGGTTGAGCCTGGGAGGACAGCCTTGTGGTAAATGGATGAGCTGGAGTTGGGCCACACACACTCTGCCGTGACACACACAAAGGGAAGAGTATGACAAAATACCCAGTTTTTTTTCCTCTATTACTATTTTGTCCTGAGCCATCCTGGAAAGAAAGAAAATGACAAGAAAGGGAATTGAAGTTATAGAGTACCCAAATATGAGATACACAAAGGCACAGACTTTGTCTAATTTGTTTCTGCTTTATCCCAGAGCCTAGAACAGTGACTGACACTCAAATACTTGTGAGGTGTGTGAACAAATGCCTACTCTGTGATGGGCCCTATAGCTTGGAGAAGCTCATTTAAGTCTCACACATAAACACGAACGAGGAAATTGAGGTGCAGAAAGAATAAGAATCTTGCCCGAGGTCATCCAGCCAGGGAATGGCAGGGCCAGATTTCAAATCCTAGTCTAATTGACTAAAGCCCATGCTATGACCCACCATGAAACACTTCTTCATTAGACAGGAAACCAGACTGTGACTACAGTACACAATAATCTCAGTTTGGCACAGCTCACTCTGATGATAGCATCATTCAGATGGAAACTGGAGGAACTGGTTTTAAGGAAGGGGGGCGGGAATATTAAGTGAAGCTGAGCAATCAGGCTGACTATATTTTATGGTCTCAAATTTGGTTCGCCTGCCATTTAATTAGGACCAGAATTAGTTCAAAGCACAAATGAGAAGTTATTTTTCATCTCTGCTTCTCTCTTTGGTTTAAAATTCAATAGAAGAAAAACAGAAACTAGTCCTTCATTAAACAAGCAGCCTCAGAATCTATCATATCAGTATTGAAAAGCACCATGTAATTTCTTAGTTTCAGAAATCTCAATCTGCTGCTAATGAAATTCCATGAAGGCTGCAATAACCAATTACTCAGAAATATTTTGGTGCTTTTTGGCAGACTTAAACTGAATTATTTCTATATCTAACCATTTCTATTAATCATCGCAAGCTCAAAGACATTTATTCTAGCACTCTACAGAACAGTAAATGATAAAAGAATGAAAAGATAGGATGAATAAATGGGAGGAAATATATATTAAATAGTACCATTCATTTTGTATTCATTACTAATGGACATTGGCAGGTGACATTGTGCACTCAGGCTACTAAGTCTGCTTCTGAATGTTTCTACTGAATACCAGAGCAGTGTGATGCAACAGAGACCAAACTGACCGCCAGTCTTGTACCCACCAGTAAAGAACGGAAATGAGTCATCTATTTTTCACCCACACTCTTGGAACCAAACATGAAAGGGAAAAAGTTTAATACAAAATACAACTCCATCTTGTTTATTGTCCTGTCCACGTCTGCTAGAACAGTGCCTGGCATGAATGTTTATGGCATAGATGCTTAATAGATATTTGTCGAATGAATGAATAAGTGAATTTCTTCTAGTGTTCCCTCGATCTCAATATAGGAATATGCAGGAAGGCAAGAACAAGGGAACACTGTCGATTACCCACAGAGCTCTTGAGTTTGCTGAGACTGCAGATAGACTTATAGCCAAGATCCACTTAGACATCTAATAAACATCTTGAACTTAACATGTCCAAAACGGAACTTCTCATTTCCTCCCCTGTAAATTGGTCTCCCCCAATCTTCTCTCAGTAAATGTGCTTCCATCTAACCAGAAGCTCAGGGCAAAATCCTAGAAGTGATATTTGATTCCTCTCTTTTCCTCATTCCCCTTATCCAAACCCTCAGCAAGTAAACTCTGCTCCCAAAATGTATCTTGAATCTAATCACTTTACCATCTCCATTATTACCACCCTAATCCTACCACCATTGTCAAACATCTGGACTACAACAACCTCTAATTGGTCTCCTCACTTCTAAGATTGTCCTTACGCCATTTAATCTTCATCCAATTATGCACCAGGTAATTTCTTAGTTTCAGAAACTATGATGATTTTAATTATAAATATTATTTCACTTCTGTGCTTATAATTCGCCAAAGGCTTCCTTTTGTACTTAGAACAAAAGTTGAATTTGCCATTATTTCCAGGCCATGTGTAGTCAGGACTCTTCACTATCTCTCTGACCTCATCCTCCACGACACTGCCCTTCTGTCTTCACCATGCTGGCTTGCTCTCTTCTGTTTGAACCTTCTCATAGCAAGGACTTTGCAGCTGCTGTTTCTCTGTATGGAATTCCTTTCTTCCAAATCTTCATGTGGCTGATTCCTTCTTATCATTTATGCTTTAGCCCCAAATGTCCTTATCTAGGATGCCTTCCCTGAATAATGTTGCCTCCCACACCAGGTATCACTCCACCTTGTTCTATTATCTCCAAAGAACTTAATGTTATCTGAAATTACATTATAAATATACATGCTTGATTACTGTGTATCTCCCAGCTAGGATGTAATTTTGATAAAAGGAGGGATCTCATTAGTCTTGTTCTTCATCATATCTCCTGGGCCTCAAAAAACGTTTATTGAATGAATGTTTTCTGGAAGTCTCTGAGCAGTATTTGTGCTTGTGTGTGATACTTTTGTGGAGTGTTCATTGATCCTTATTTGATAGTATCTCTGCAAGCAGGATGAAAACTATGATTGAGACAGAGTCTTTTTATATTGGTTTTGCAGCAGACTCTCACAGCCCTCGCTTCAGGAAACACTTTTTTTTTTTTTTTTTGGCGGTATGCGGACCTCTCACTGCCGCGGCCTCTCCCCCCGTGGAGCACAGGCTCCGAACGCGCAGGCCCAGCGGCCACGGCTCACAGGCCCAGCCGCTCCGTGGCACGAACCCATGCCCCCTGCCTCGGCAGGCGGACCCCCAACCACTGTGCCACCAGGGAAGCCCAGGAAACACTTTTAAACTGCCAGTGTATCACAGAGCCAATTCTGACACATGTATATCAAAAATGAATTTCCTCAGTTCTGTATGTATGGCATTCAATTTTTTTTCTAAGTATTACCCACATCCAGCATGTCCATTATAGCTAAATTATTATTTTAACCACACATTTCCCACTGCTTCTCTGCCTTCCCGCCTTATTTTTACTTGTATTGATAACTTCCTAAATGTAAGTGGTTGTGTTCTAAATGCTGACAGAAAAGAAGAGATTCCTCTTTACAATGGCAGAGAGATCTGTTGTTACTTAGCCAAGTGCTTCTTCAAGTAGCTAAGTTCTCATTAGAAAGCCAACTTTCCAGAGTAGTTCAGAGTGTCGTTTAGAATGATCCCACTTTACTGAGCCAACATGTCATATCATGACACCCTGAGGCTACTTGCCCTGGAGTGCCACCAAGTGACACTGTCCCAATCACCACTAAATAATATGAACCCTGGGGCTTTCCTCGTGGCGCAGTGGTTGAGAGTCCGTCTGCTGATGCAGGGGACACGGGTTCGTGCCCCGGTCCGCGAAGATCCCACATGCCGCGGAGAGGCTGGGTCCGTGAGCCATGGCCGCTGAGCCTGCGCGTCCAGAGCCTGTGCTCCGCAACGGGAGAGGCCACAACAGTGAGAGGCCCGCGTACCGCAAAAAAAATAAAAATTAAAAAAAATAATAATAATATGAACCCTGAAGCCTGACCTTCAAAGTCTAAGAATGCAGCCTGTAAAATAATGTTTTTAAAAAAACAAAGCTGTTCAAATATCAGTCTTTGATTTTTTTTTGTTTTTTTAACATAAACTTTTGTTATTTTTTATCAAAAATTACACTGAATGCTAAATATCCACCTTTACATTCAACAAAGACAGTAATGGTAACACTAAAACAAAATACTAAAACCGAACAGATTTCTGGTAGTCATTATTTAATTCTGATTTTGGGGGGTGCTTTTTAGTCACAATAACAGGAATGTACTTATTACAAAGGCTCAAAATAGGCCATGTTTTTTAACAAAAAAGTGATGATTCACGAAAGACTGAGTATACATAAACTAGTGATACAAATCTAATAGAATTTGTCAAAATTAGTCACATCTCATAACACATCTGCAGTGCCTTGCATAAAATATCACGTGAAGAAAAGATAACTTTATCAGGCTTATTCATAGACAATCTAAGTTACCATAGAAAGTATTTCCTAAGACATAAGAAAATGCAATATTTTTCTTCTTGAGCCCTGTCACTTCAAGCCTTGCACTCAATGAAATTGCTGAGGATCTGAAACTGAGAAAATATATTTGAAAATATATTTGTGAAACTTAATACTTTTCTTTTTCGCATCATTCAGGGTGTTACTGTACTTACAACCAACTTGCCCATTCAGTATACAGTTCAGATGAGGGAGACACTTCTCTCTACGGGAGGTGGTAGCGTCTTCAGTGCTACACTAGCTGTTGTCTAACACAGGCAAACATTTTCTGGGTAGTAATGTAATCTTCCTATCATTAGCAAAAGAGGTAACCAGCCCCCCTCGACTACAGGATGGGGATTTCCTCAATGTTTTTTATTTTGATGTTTGGAATTCCTGACGCTACATTCTAGAGCAAGGTGCTCAGGACCCACTGTGCCCAAGACTGATAAAGCAAAAAGATCTATTTATTCTTTGATTTGATACACAGATACAGTCTTCAAAAACAATGTTAACAGAGTAATAATATAAAAGCAACATTGCATGTTATATCATATAAAAGATAACTATTTGTAGTATTTACTCATTTTCCAATTCTGTTCAAATGCAGGGTTTTGCAGTAAATTCCTAATATGAGGAGCAAATGGACACTAACACAGAGATTAACCATTTACTGTGATAATTAAGTATTGATGCAAAATATTTCAAGTTACCAATTAGAGGAGTTTTAAATGGGGCTTGCCCCAAGACATGCCTTTTTACTTAGTGTTAAAAATATCAAAATATGGAAGACATTACAGCAGGCTTCAAGGACTTTTAAATCTATTTTGGAAAAACAAAATAAATAAGTGTAAAGTCACCTAAGCTCAGTGACAAATGAGTGGTACCAGCATTAAGTTTTGAGAGAGCCAACATAATAAAGTAAATCAACTACTTTTCCAATTTAAATTATTATTTGATAAAAACTATATGAAGGGAAGTTGGTCGATAACTATCAAAATTAATTAATATTTATAAAAATTTAAAACAGCAACACTGCATATAGGAAGTTTTGCTATTGAAATACGTCCATCTGTGTACAAAGATATATGTAAAAAAAGTCTTGATTGCTATAAATGTTTATTTCTGAAAAGCATGGAAACAACATAAATGTCTGACAATAGGGTACTGAATACACAAAATAAACTACTATATCCATATAATGTAATAGTATATAGTTATTTTTTAAAGTGAGTTAGAATTGTAACTTATTGTTATGAAGTAATGTCTAAGAAATATTAAGTGAATAAGTAAGTCATCAAACTGCATATAATATGCTAATCAAAGGATATATAAAGAAATGGTTGTTTTATAGATAAGAGATCATGAAATTTTGCTTATATTATTGTGAATATATAGAGATGTCTGGAAGACACACATGAAATTAATATGTGCCTCTGGGGAAGAAGCTTTGGGGCAAGGACCAGGGAAGAAAAAGTTAATTTCATTGTATATCTTTTTTGAATAATTTAAATTTTTGATCAGGCAAATGTATTTGTTTGTCAAAAATACTGGAAAAATTTTAAATATAATCTACATTTCCCTCATTCAATTAGGACTCCAGTTTCAAAATGATCCAAACCAGGTAATGTGACAGTTTTGCATTAAAGAATGGAAATTTATTTAATGGCTCCTTAAAATTTACTGAGCTTTAAAAGAAATAATTATCATAAAACATCTCCCTAAACAATGTTGCTATATGAGCATGTTCAGTTTATTTTATTAATTTTATGTATATAGATGTTATCTCACAGAATTTATTTCACTTTGAAAGAAACAAATATTGAGACAAGGTATAGTTGACAATATCTTAGCATTAGTTGATGCTTTTTCTTGCAGTTTCTAACCACATACTCTACCAAAATATTTTTCTGTAGTTTCTAAATCTTTTTCTTTGTAAGTAGCAATGATTTTTAAATACTCAAGTGTTATTTTTAATGATCTAACAGTTATAAGGAAGTATAAAATAATCTGGAGAAGTATTAGTAAGTATTATTATACAGTGAATTCATGTTATTATGGCTGAGTTCTGATCTTTAAGAACAGACTCAGCTGATTTTTTTCAGATGCTCTGTATAAACATACTCCATAAATGATTTATATTGTTAGTAGGTGTACTATCTTCTTTCAACATTGATACTACAAATGTTTATGTGCTAATAGTCATAATAACAAACATAAAAAATTGAGAACAATGATTTTTCACCAATTTAATTCAAGTTGAGAAATTATCACCATTTAATTTTTTATATGAGAAATTTAGATTTAAATATGGAATATATAATGAAATTAAATTTTAAATATTTAAATAAATATTTAAATGGAAAAGTATTTACAGAGACATGTAGTGATTACATGTTAGATTCAGAGTTCAGTGAATGAAGTTGTTAAAAGGAAAAATCGTTGAGAAATATTCTCTTTTAATGATTTTGGGCAAATAGTAAATATTATACTTATTTCTAAGCATCAAAATAAAAGAAAAGCTAAAGGGAAAAAATTCAAAATTTGAACCACCCTAGGCAACTGACTTATAGAAGAATATGTAAGAATATTTTAACAACTCTTCCTAAGACTATATATTAAAATATATTTTAAAAATTGTCTACATGATTCTGGTATTTTCTTAATCCCACTGTTTTTGAATAGCCAGTGAATAAAATGTTAGGCATTTGACCTTGATAACGGGATATGTTCCATATTTTACATTACCAAACAGAGACAAAGAAAAAGCAGGCAGCAATAAAATGCTCAGTTCCAATCCATTAATTCTTCAAAGTTTGAACTGGCTAATAACACAAACTGGCACTTCTTGTGAGGGTGCAGTCCTGTTTAAATATAGCTACTCTTTTATGGAAAAGAGTGAGTGTGGACACTAAAAATTCACAATCTAGTAAATGAAATACACTTGACAATTAATCCCTCTGGGTGAGGATATTGGGCCAAACTCTGACTTCTGTGCTTGCCTTAGGCTTCTATGAAGGTCAGACAAGCATAGAATTGGGTTGAATGTTCAAAATCCTAGAAACTTTTCTAAGTACCCTAATTAGAGAGGGAGCAAACATAAATTTTCTCTAAATTGGAAGATTCTATTTTGTATCACTATCACCTGAATTCTTGAAACAAATCCTACAGGATGAGGGAAACTATTTAATACTTTATTTCGGAAGGAAGGAAGAGAGGGAAGGAGGGAGGGAGGGAGGAAGTTGGTTAGTTAGTTAGTTAACATGCTTTACATTTCTCCAGGATGCAATTATATTTATCCTACTGCATAAGATAACTATTATCAGAATCTTCATAAAAAGGGCTTGCCCGAAGCAACATTGGTAATCGCCACTCTTATACAGCCTACAATTTCTTACTACAAACACCTGGAGACTCTGCCTCAGGGCTTTCTCTACCATAGGAGCATGCTCAAGAGGAAGGTCATAAGGAGTTGATGCCCTCGGCAGCAGACCTCAACTGATAAAGGATGGGAGTTCTCCATCACCTCTCAGAGGTCCCCAACAGAAATAAGCCCCAGGGGCCCACAGTGGTAACCTGCTGATTAACATACCCATTTTTGGATTCCTTTCCCCTTTTTTGTCTCACTTCCGGGGCTTCCTGGTATTACCTTTCAAATAAACTACTTGCCCTTGAGTCAGTATTTTAGGGTCTTCTTCTGGGGAAAGATCCAACTTAAGACACTCATTCATTCTTTATACAAGATATTTATTTAGTATATTCTGGGGGCTAAGAAATGTGACAGGCAATAGGAATCCTGAGGACAAATAAGTGAATGTTTTCAAGCAGGGAGCTAAGTTATGTACTCCCTCAAATTCACATCATAAAAGAGATCATACTCTCCATCAACTTCCATAATTAACCCTGCTTATTACCATTCATCCTTTTCTTCAGTCAAGATCAAACAGTGATCACCTGGTATTTCAGGCATTTTTCTTCTTTACCACATCGTGTTTGGTTTTCTCATCTCTCTGAGCCCCTTTAACATTTCAACCCACTCATTCCATTTAACCATTATAATTCTTCCTGTCTCTCCTGCCTCCGCAACATTCTATTGGCTGTTCTTCATGTCAAAACAGTATATCGCATCACAGTAGCCAGAGTGACTGTGTCCCTGTTCTCATTTTCGAAACCTCCTTAATTGGCATTCATTTTGGTACCTTCCCCAATAGGGTGAAAGCAATTTCCCAATATTCAGCCATCTTTAAACATCTCATCCCAGTTCCAGAGCATCATTCTTATGACAAACTACTTACGTATATAGTATTTCATTTAATCCACAAATAGTCCCAAGATAGGGATTATTATCTCTGTTTCATAGATTAGAAAACTGGCTTTCTGCCTCTAAAGTGATGTTTCCACCTGTTCTACTGAACTCACCCCATGATCATACACAAAGAATTTAAATGCATTTTTCTCATGCTATTCTTCCTCATTTATGAGAACCTGAAAAATGGTCAACATCCAAATATTGTTCTGGTATTTCAAGAATCATATGCTTATATTTAATTCTCATTGACTTATTAAGAATAAGTATCTTCAAATGATATTGGTGTTGGGCCATATTCTTTGTGACTCAGACTCATTGGAGATGTGTCTTCCCTAAATGCAGGAAATACTGCTTACAAACAAAACTTTTCTCTAAACAAAATACTTTTTACCTGAGAAGTCTCCAGTTTGCTTATATGCCAGTTAACGCCTCTGTTTCCTGCCATTAGAATTGTCTTTAAAACGTCTGCACTCTTGGCATCCTGGCAAGGCCACCTCCTCCATTAGTCAGTTCACGTGTCATACTGGTACCTGGGAAAATACTTCTGTAGTAATTTTTCTTTGAGAAAAGCACTATGCTTTTAGATTGTACTTTGACAGGTTGTTTATTTTTGGAGAACCCCAAAATAGGATGTATTTTAAACTTCTACTTGTATGAGTGTTACCCACTGGCAGGCCAGTGGTACCAAAAGAAAAAGACATTATGGGAATATGCTGAGTCTGTCAGGTGCGGAACATCCAGCACATTCCAGGGAGGACATGTTAATTGACATCTTGGGTCAGTTCCTGATCTTCTCTCAGTAAGTGGCGGACATGATGCCAAAATAATGATTGGAAAATAATCCAATTCAAATCACCTAACGAAACCAGCAGTGCTATGGTGCTTACATTGAAGTACTGATACATGTTTGGTTTCAGAAGTATTAAGACAACAGGTTTAGAAAGCAAATGGCCAAAGTTAAACCTTAGGAGGAGAATGGAAGGAACCAGCATTAAAGTATTTCTCTTTATCATTTTGTTTCTGTAAATCCAAAAGGTGCTCAGATAGCAGTTTAATTTATTTGCTCCTGAGTTTGGTGCGCAAAATAACTGGAAACATAGGAGCATCTCTCTGTGAGTCAGTGGTTCCAGACCAAAGGAAGATGCTTCCTTTAGAAATGATCATTCAAAATGATTCAGAAAACAATAGGATATTTTTAGTAAGTCACTTACTCAAAACACTTCAGTCTGACTGCTGGAAGAGCAAATATCAATTTATTCTCAGAGGAAATAGTTAAATCTTCTGGATTGAAATAAGGACTATGCCATTTGAAACTAAATGTAAAAACAAGATCAGGGAGTTAAAATAAGAGCATGTTTGTGCCTTACAAATAAAAAACCACCCAGAGGAAGACCAGGAATGAACAGTAGAGCAAATATAAGGAATAGGATATACAGCTGGCATAGACTATCACTGACCTACTTAAGGAAGACTATTACTGTTATCTAGGGTAGAAACATGACCTTTAAATTTATTATAAGACTGAGAAGAGAGCCTTATGTAGGAAATGTACAATATAGCTCATCTCCAATTTTCCTTCCTTCAAGTACCATTCTAACAAGTTGCTAAGATGTTTTGAAGGTGCGTTTTAAAGGTTTCCCTTAATGGCTTAGTGTTTAGGATAATGGCCATGTTGTTTTCATGAAGTGGAGTACACGAAACCAAGAGATAGCGACACAAGTAAATGCTATTGTAACTTGAAATAGACTGAGGAAATGGGAAGACAGTGAGAACTTACTTCTAAGAATCATTTTTCAGTGGGAGAAACATGTCTATCAACAACAATGACTACTCATTATGCCTCTAGAACGCTGAGAAAAAGCTAAGGCCAATGGAATAATGTTGAAAGTTAATAAATTTGCAATTATAAAATAGTACATATGACCTGGAGAAGGTAAATAAAAGTTTTTAAAAATTCACAACTCAGCAGCAGTCACCATTAATATTTTGAAGAATTTTCTTCCAGGTTTCTCAGCATATTTCTTTGGAATTTTAAAAAATTGAAATAAATTAACATTTAACATCATATTCATTTCAGGTGTATAACATAATGATACAGTATTTGAATATATTGCAAATTGTTCACCGTATTAAATCTAGTTAACGCGTATCAACACACAGTTACAAAAATGTTTTCCCTTGTGATGAGAACTTTCAAATATACAATACCGTATTATTAATTATAGTCACCATGCTGTACATTACATCCCAGGACTTACATTGTAACTAGAATTTTGTACCTTTTGACCCTCTTCAGCCATTTCCCCTCCCCCCCACCCCAGTCCCTGTCTCTGGGAACCAACAATCTGTTCTCTGTATCTCTGAGTTTGGTTTTGTTTTTTGTTTTTAGACTTCACATATAAACGAGGTCACATTTGTCTTTCTCTGCCTGACGTACTTCACTTAGCGTAATGGCCTCAAAGTCTGTCCTTGTCACAAATAGCAAGAATTTATTCTTTTTTTTAATTTAAGTAATATTTGTAATGTTTTTTTTATTGTGGTAAAAGTCACATAATATAACACATACTATTTTAACCATATTTAATTGTACAGTTCAGTGGCACTAAGTATATTCACATTGTTGTGCAACTCTCACCATCATCCATCTCCCGAATTTTTCACCTTCCTAAACTGAAATTCTGTCCCCATTAAACACTAACTCCCCATTCCCCCTCCCCACCCCCTGCCCATGCCTATGATAATAGCCATTCTAACAGATGTGAGGGGATGTTTCATTGTGATTTTGATTTGCTTTTCCCTGATGATGAGTGATGTTGAGCACTTTTTCAAGTATCTGTTGGCTATATGTGTGTCTTCTTTAGAAAAACATCTATTCAGATCTTCTGTCCATTTTTTAATGGATTATTTTAAATTTTGCTGTTGAGTTGTATGAGTTCTTTGTATGTTTTCAATATTAACCCTGTATCAGATATATGATTTGCAAATATTTTCTCCCATTCCATACCTTTCATTTTCATTTGTTGATGGTTTCCTCTGCTGTGCAGAAGATTTTTAAGTTGATATACACCCACTTGTTTGTTTTTGCTTTTTTTTTACCTTTGCTTTTTGTGTCAAATCCAAAAAATTATTGCCAAGACCAGTGTCCAGAAGCTTATTGCCTATGTTTTGTTCTGGGAACTAGTGGCCCAGTTTCATTCTTTTGCATGTGACTGTCCAGTTTTCCCATCACCATTTATTGAAGAAACTGTCCTTTCCTCATTGTATATTCTTGGCTCCTTGTCATAAATTAATTGACCATATATGTATGGGTTTTTTCTGGGCTCTCTATTCTATTCCATTGATCTGTGTGTCTGTTTTTAATGCCAATATCACACTGCTTTGATTACTTACAGCTTGGTAATACACAGTCACCCCTTGGTATCTGTAGAGGATTTGTTCCAAGGCCCCTGAGGAGATCCAAATCCACAGATGCTCAAGTTCCTTATATAAAATGGTATAATACAGTCAGCCCTCCTCATACGCAGATGCAGAACCTACAGATATGGAAGGCCAACTGTAGTTTGAAATCAGGAAGCATGATGCCTCCAGCTTTGTTCTTCTTTCTCAAGATTGTTTTGGCTGTTTGGGGTCTTTTGCAGTTCCATACAAATTTTAGAATTGTTTGCTCTATTTCTGAAAAATGCCATTATGATTTTGATAGAGATTGCATTGAATCTATAGATTGCTTTGGGTAGTATGGATATTTTAACAGTATTAGTTCCTCTAATCCATGAACATGAACTATCTTTCCATTTATTGGTGTCGTCTTCAATTTATTTCATCAGTGTCTTATAGTTTTCAGTGTACATGTCTTTCACCTCCTTGTTCAATTTATTCCTAGGTGTTTTATTCTTTTTGATGCAACTGTAAATGAGATTGTATTCTTAATTTCCCTTTCGATAGTTTGTTAGAAGTGTATAGAAATGCAACAGATTTTTGTATATTGATTTTGTATCATGCAACTTTACTGAATTTGTTTAATTAGTTCGAACAGTTTTTTGGTGGAATCTTTATAATGTTTTCTATATATAGTATCATGTCGTCTACAAATAATGACAGTTTTACTTCTTTCTTTCCAATTTGGATGCCTTTTACCTCTTTTTCTTGCATAACTGCTCTGGCTAGGGCTTTCAATACTATGTTGAGTAAGAGTGGCAAGAATGGGCATCCTTGTCTTGTTCCTGATCTTAGATGAAAAGCTTTTAGCTTTTCACTATTGAGTATTTCAAGTTGTGGGCTTGTCGTATATGGCCTTTATTATGTTGAAATACATTCCCTCTATACCCACTTTGTTGAGTGTTTTTATCATAAACAGATGTTGAATTTTGTCAAATACTGTGTTTGCATCTATAGAGATGATCATATGATTTTTATTCTTCATCTTGTCAATGTGGGGTACCACACTGATTGAATATCCTAGAATAAATTTCACTTGATCATGGTGTATGATCCTTTTAATGTATTGTTGAATTCAGTTTGCTAATATTTTGTTGAGGATTTTTACATCTATGTTCATCAGGGATATTGGTCTGTAATTTTCTTTTCTTGTGGTGTCCTTGTCTAGTTTTGGTAATAGGGTAATGCTGGCCTTATAAAATGAGTTTGAAAGTGGTCCCTCCTACTATTCTCTTTTTTGGAAGAGTTTGAGAAGGATTGATAATCGTTACTCTTTAAATGTTTGGTAGAATTCACCAGTGAATCCATCTGGTCCTGGACCTTTGTTGGTTGGGAGGGCTTTGGATTACTGATTCAGTCTTCTTACTAGTAATTGATCTGTTCAGATTTTCTATTTATGATTCAGTCTTGGTAGGTTGTATGTTTCTAGGAACTTATCCATTTCTTCTAGGTTATTCAGTTTGTTGGCATATAATTATTCATAGCAGTCTCTTATAATTCTTTGTATTCCTGTGGTATCAGTTATATCAGTCTCCACTTTCAATTCTGATTTTATTTATTTGAGTCAACTGTCTTGTTTTTTGTTGTTTTTTTTTTTTTTGGTGATTGAGTTAAGGTTTGTCAATTTTCTTTATCATTCCAAAGAACCAATTCTTAGTTTCACTGATCTTTTCTACTGTCTTTTTGTTTCTATTTCTGCTCTGATCTTTGTTATTTCCGTCTTTCAACTAACTTTGGGATTGTTTGTTCCCCAGCGTATTTCAATATCATAATTGTGATCTTATTTTAAGCATAGTTTTCTTTCCTGCTTTTCACTATTATAACACTAATGTTTCACCATGCTATTGTAAATTTCTAATAGCAGTAAAATATTCCATTGAACTGATGTATCATGTTTTCTTAACAACACTTTATTAATTTTTTTCAGACAGTGCTATGGTAAACATATTTGTTCATGAAGCTTTTTTAAATGTCTGATTTGTCTCTTAAGATCAGCTTCCAGGATTTCATATACTAGGTCAAATACTGTGAACATTTGAATAATCTGGAAACACAAAGATAAATTGCTGTCAAATATGTTTTTGAATTTACATCCCCACAAATGTGCATGGGAAATTCATATACTTTTCACAGAGATATAGGCCAGCTTCACACTAATTCTAAAATAAGTTATTATAATGAAATAAAAATGACATTTAACATTAAATGTTTTGTTAATGCTTGATATTGCTTTCAAGTTTACTTTAAGTATATTGTTCTAGAATTTCATTCTAATGATACTGCTATTATATGTGTTTTCAAAGAAGGCTTACATTCATTTTAGAAGATTCAGAAAATTTAACTAATGTCAAGTTTTTATTCAATAGTTATATTTACTTTTTACTACATTAAATTACAAGTATATCTACAACACATATATTCCTATTATAGAACTTAGAGTGTAATCTTTATTAATTATATCAGTTTATAATTGTCATATCTTTGCCCATGTGATCAAAACTATGGTTTACCTGGTATTGTCTTGATTCTTTAATACAACCCCATTACATTATCCCTATGGAGGAAATTGTATTGAAATGATCTTCCATTATGGTCATCTCCATAAAGACTTTGTGTGAGTGTACAGCCTTCTGAAAACTTTTGAGGGATTATATAATGCCATAACCCATATTATCATTGTAATCACTTAGTAAATAGTTACTGAGTCCTTTCACCATGAAGGCATAGTACTAGGGACTGAGTAGACAAATGTGGAGATACATTGATCCAGTGTGGATATGAACAAGGAGCTATAAACAGTATGTCATGGGTGCATAGAATACACATTTGAACTTACCAAGAGATGAAATATTATTTGAGCTAAGACTTGAAGAATGAGAGGTTGGTCAGAAAATATTGAGGAAACATTACATTCTGTAACACATATGCAAAGACGTAGAGGCGTTCTTTAAGAAAAGCTTGACACATTCTAGAATCTACAGGAAGTAAGTATTAGTAAAGTAAGGGCTGAGCTTGGGAGACTGGGAATAGACACAAAGCAGAACGCATACACAGGACTACATCATGAAGCCTATGCTATTGTGTTGTGAAAGGGGTTTAGATTTTATCCTGTAGATAATGGGAAACTATTGAAGAAATTTGCCATGAGAAAAATTTCCTGTCATAATCTTAACTCTTCTGTCTATGTATTGAATATTTGGAGGTAGACGGAGTCTAGAGGTGAGGGCATTTGGGAAGTTATTATATGAGCCCAGAGAGACATTAGTGTCTTCATTAGGGTAGTGAAAGTGGAAGGGAAAACAAGGTAATAAAATGCTGTATTTTATGAGTAATGTATTAAAAGCAATAAGACTTAAGAATTGATTGGATATTGAAGAGATTGTCCTAGAACCAATTTTGTAAAAATTATCTCAGAGATGGATTATTCAGGAAGATCTCATTAATTCATTAAAATTAAGGGAAAAGGTCAAAATTTGGTTTGCCTCAAGTCAGAATTACAGAATATTTGTCTGTAAAAGAAATTTTAATATACTTATGCCCAGAAGGTTTGCCAGTCACACTTTGATGGTATCAGAAGAAAAAGAATTAAAGGGAATTTTGGCAAAAATAAAGACTCATATGGGAAATTTTTGCTCTATCATACAATACTATTCCCAAATTTAAGATGTTATATAAGTTGGTTAGGGCCACCATAACAAAGTACCACACATTGGGTGGTTTAAACAAGAAAAATTTATTTTCTCACAATTTTGGAGATCAACCCGTCAGCAGGGTTGATTTCCTCAGGGGCCTCTCTCTTCGGCTTGTAGATGCCTGTGTTCTCCCTGTATCTTCACATCATCTCTTTTCTTTGCATGTCTCTGTCCTGATCTCCTGTTCTTTTAGGGACGCCAGTTATATTAAATTAGGGCCCACTCTAATTGCCTCATTTTACCTTAATTTTGTCTTAGAGACCCTGTCACATTCTGCGGTACTGAGAGTTAGGATTTCAACATAAGAATTTCGGGGGACAAAACTGAGCCCATAACAGGTATGGACTGCAGTAATGGTCTTAAAAGGTATTTTCATTTTTATACAATTAAGCGTGAATGTCATATGAAGAAGGTTATGTAAATTAAGAAAATTTTAGCAAAACAATTTTTTACAATTAAAACACGTAAGTTTAATTTATCATTCCCAGTTAATGAATGAGAGAATATCTTCTCAATGCTAACTAATGTGGTTTATTTATTTATAAGTCCTAGTAATAACAGAAAAGAAAGAAAGTGTGAAGACACTTCATTATATTTCAACAAGGTTTATCAAAACTTGTCAAGTTAATTGTGTACTCTACATTTATTTGTCAGAGAAACTGGATTATTATCTGTTCAGCAATGGGAAGCCAACTGGAAAGTTTTTGTAATTGTTGTTCAGATGGATTCACATCCAAAATTTTAAAGAAACTGAGACTTTAAAAATCAAGATTTATAAAGGCTGAAAATGATCACTAGTCAGAGAATGTGTCTATATTGTGCGAAGCAGCCAATACTCACTGACATTAAATGAAACTTCAATTTGGACTTTAAGATTGAGAAGGGCTGGTGTCAAGTGTTATGTTTTAATAGATTTTGGGGGTCCTATTTATTTAACCATTTTCTTTTAAATTTCTATGTTGGAGCAAAACATACTGTACACTAAAAAATTATAGCTCCCTAAAACTTTCTGTGAGTTTTCTTTTTAAACAAAACCATCTCTATGGATACTTACACAAAATAGATGATAAGACATTCCAAGCAGAGAACATGATCTAATAGTGCTTATCATAGCACCAGGCTAAGCAAGAATTTCAGGTCCTATTCCCAGCTCCTCCGTTTCCTCTCTGCAATCTCAAATTTAACTGCTTTTTAGTTTAGTTCTCCCTTTGTAAGAAAACTGTGCAAAAGAACTGCTATTTGTTTCACAGCTTGCTAGCAAGGAGTTGGGGGTGGAGGGGAATGGGTTGGGGTGTAGCATACAGTAAGAATTCTGAGATTCTTAGAAGTGTATCTCACTATAAAATATTGTTATTATAGTCCTGAAAATCAGCAATTACCTGGTTGCCAGACTATCACCGCAACAGCAAACAATAACAACAAAAAGGCCTAGGTGATGATATGGGGCCAGAAGCTATCATTTATTGTATTCCTACTCTGAGTTAAGTAGTGTGTTAGATTAGTTGTATGCCCTACAAATAGAATTTGTAAATTAAAAAATAATTTTATTTTAGTCCTTAAAAAAGATTAGGAAACTAAGGCTCAGGGAGGTTAAATGATTTTCCCAGTTTACCCTGGCCAGCCAACAACAGAATTAGTATTTTAAAATAAGTCTGACACCCAAATCATGCTCATGTCCCCACTGTGTGCCCCAGAGGCCAGGGTGGTCATTTCTGCTGCACAAATGTGGTCAGGACAATCAACAGAGCCATGGAAGTCATGTCTGTCTGGATTAAACAACTCAATCTACAAACCACTTAACCTTACTATATAAGGTGGAAAACAGGATTTCAAAAGAAAAGAAGAAGGAGAACAAGGACCCGAAACTGTGTTCCTGCAAATAGGGCAAGTGAGCGATTAAAAATAAATCTTTCATGATTTGCTCCCACAGGCAAGAAAAATAATATTTTTCAATCCTGCTTAACCCAAAGTAATCTGAGTTATTTAAAGTATTATAACCACTGGTGACAAACCAGAGAGTTTATTATATCCTTTCATAAGCAAGGATTTCTCAGGAAGTGCTTGTGAAAAGGAACATGGTTATCCATGTTACCGTATTCGACTTTCTGTTATGTCTGAAGAGGGTGACCTATCTGCACCTCATGGGTGTTGGGCATTCCACCCTGCAAGAGATAGACCAGAAAGTCTATTCTCCATTCTGGCTGGGAAACCAGGATATTTTCGGCCCTAGTGGGCACTCAAACACAAGTGGAGTCATAAAGCCAGAGAGAAATTTACACACCATCCAGACCAATACTTTATAAATGAGGGCCATTCTTGAGACACACCAGTAGTTAATAGCAGAATCCCAGATAAGAAAGCACAAGTTTTCAGAAATCCAACTATCCCTCCAAAATGAATGCATAGTTTCATTTGTAAAGTAGGGCATCATTACCTAAAGATAACAGCATCTGCAGAAATACTTACTTAGCAACTAAATCACAAGGTCTTCCTTAGAGCTTCCTTTAGGCTAGAAATAGTCCCTGCTTAGCCAGCTGGCCTGAAAAACTAGCGACAAACATAAAAACCAAAAGAATTGCAGAGCTTATTCTATCCCCACAACTACTCAGAAGAGTATTTGTAGCACTTTTTTGAGACTGAGTATTATAAGGCTAATGGAAAGAAGAAATGCCTGGATTTTCTTCCTTTGCGACATGTTTTTATACCTGGAAATACCTCCCTTTACACTTAATCAAATGTATAATTTTTTATTCAACTGTTTCTTAAATTTAAGGCTGGAGTTATTTGCAAAACCATGATAATCATGACTTATTTGGTGGCCTCAGTTCTGCCACCAATGAGCCTGGGCAGACCACAGACACTGGGATGTGTCAGTACCACCCATAACTGCAGTGTCTGTGTCCATGGGAGTATGACTTATGCTGATTTCCAGGTGGCCTCAGAGGTCTTAAAAGAGGATACCTTCATTGTCTCGGTATTAAAAATACAGTTTTAGAAACTCCCATTGCTGCTATCCTAATTTTGTCATGTCATTTTCCTAATTTATTTTACTTGCCAAGAAAGCAAGCATTTTCATATTAATGCTATAGTGATTATAAAGCAAAAAATAAACTTATGTCATATTTATTCCTGTAATAACAAGCTGTATCTTAAATTTGCACATGAACACATGAAAAGGGGCAATAATTCTGCAACAAGTTATCTGTAAAAAATGTTATTTCTCATTTACTTTGACCTAAACATAGAGGCAGAAAGACTCAACTAACAAAGCATGCTTGAATCACTTATATCATCATATTTTCATGGAGCGCTAATTATATGAAAGATATTGTCATAGATGCTGAATAAGTAGGAAGATCTATGAAATAAAACCCCTGCTTCCATGGATTCTAGTCTGATTAAAGTTAATAAACACATACTTAAAACTCAGGGCAGGTCAGTATAGAAAAAGTACACTGCACTTTAGTTGCACGGTTCAAACAATTAGGAATTACATGAGAAAGAACCTTCTGCCCAAAGCAGGAGTCTACAGACTGCAGCCCATAGACCAAATCTACCTGCCACCTGTTTTTTTTGTTTGTTTGTTTTGTTTTTTTGCGGTACACGGGCCTCTCACTGTTGTGGCCTCTCCTGTAGCGGAGCACAGGCTCCGGACACGCAGGCTCAGAGGCCATGGCTCACGGGCCCAGCCGCTCTGTGGCATGTGGGATCTTCCCGGACCGGGGCACGAACCTGTGTCCCCTGCATCGGCAGGTGGACTCTCAACCACTGCACCACCAGGGAAGCCCTGCCACCTGTTTTTATATGGTTCATAAGCTAAGATTGCTTTTTATATTTTTAAATGATTGAACAAAAGAAGAACAATATATCATGCAAATGAAACTATGCATTTATTTTGGAGAAATATATCATGACACTTGAAAGTTGAAAGTATAATTTCAGTGTCCACAAAGTTCTATTGGAACACAACCATACTCACTCTTTTACATTTTGTCTATGTCTGCTTTCATGATACAACAGCAGAGGTGAAAGGTTGCTACTGAGATTGTATGGCCCAGAAAGCCTGAAATATTTACTATCTGGCCCTTCACAGAAAAAAAATAATTGTCAATCCCTGGCCTAGAAGAGCAAGGAAAGCTTTATGACTGACATATGTTTTGAATCAAATCTTGAAGAATAAGGTAGAATTGATACTGGTAGAATGGTGAGGGGGGTGATTTTCAAGAAAAGAATGAGCAAAGCATAGCATGAGGAAGACACATGGCTTATTCAGAAGTTAGTGAACACATGGACTGCTGGGATAGAAGGCTTATGAAGAAGGTTAAGAGGAAATCCACTGAAAAGACATGTCAGATGGACTTGAGGAGGGTGAGGGGGGAAAGAAGTGCTTCTCCCCCCTCCTTCCCTCCAAACCACTTCCATTTTCCTGTGGAAAATAAAAACCAATGAAGGTTTTTTAAAACCGAAGAGTAACATACTCAAAGGAAAGTTTTTTGAACAACTAATTTGATAACAATGTGTGGGATGGATAGGAAATTGGTGGGAAGAGGAGGAGAAAAAGATAAGGGACGCTGAGGACAAGGATTTAGATAGGACACCTTTAAACAGTTCCATCAGTAAGGAGGAAAACCATGTGGCTGCCTCATTGATATCTGTATACGCAGAGATCCGCATAGAGGACACACTTAACATATACTGCTTGGATAGATGCACAGATGGAATAAAGAAAGGAAGGATGGAGAGAGAGAGGGAGGGAGGGGACGAAAACACATTGATAGATTTTGTCAGTTGACTGAGTGAAGTAAAGAATAAACACATGAACCAAGTTTAGAGTTTAGCTTTAACCGTATAGAGTTTTAGGCAACAAAGAGGCATTCACAAGAAAATGTCTAGCAGCAGTGGGAAATGTGAGATGCCAGCTCTGGAGTAAGATCAGGATGGAGATACGGATCAGAAGCAATCCACCTACTCCTTCCGAGAGCCTGACAGTCCCTACAAGCTTCTCATGAATAATTGGTAGGAGCTTATTATGCTTATATTTGTTTTAGGTATGCAACTCCCTAACCCTTCAAGATAATGTGGTAAAGACAGGATCTTTCACTGTGTCTAGCAGTTTGCAAGGTGGGCTAAAGGTTACCGTATTAACTGTAATCATTGGCCTCAGAGATTCCCCACTCATGTCATTACTTCCATCAATGAGAGAGAGAGAGAGAGAGAGAGAGATGTATAGGGGCACCATTCTGCTATTTGCAAGCAGATGCTTGCTTCTGAAAAATTATGATTGGAGACTAGATGAATGGTGGAAAATACTGGTTTAATTTTTTTTTCTCTCACCCAGATATCTTTTAAATAGAGTCTGGGAACCAGGTTTTTAAAAGTGTGCTTATAAATGGTCTATATTTATTTGCAAAATTCCCTGGAACCCTTCCCTGATCATGCCCATTTCCGGCAATTATCATTTTAAATTATATTTTAATAGCTAAGTGACTCCAGGAGCACAGAAAGGGGCGTATAACAATTTCACAGTGTGACACACTTTCTATGAGCTACACTGATGCCAGAGGATTGCAATGAATAATGTGGCTTTTACTTAGCAAACTTACTCAAAGACATCCGCATAGAGTATCTACAAAAGCCATAGGCAGTTTCCCATTTCCTGATGAACACTGGCCTTTTTTGAAGTACATCCTTAGTCATGCAGTCTAGAAAAGTATCTGTCTGTTTTTTATAAGCATCATTATCAGAACAATGGCATGTAGGGAATAAAAAATATCTCCACTGGGGATTTATGTTCATTAAGAACTCAGAAAACACAGGATCTGCACCTGCTACAAGATAATATTGGGCTTGCAAAGAAAAACAAGGATTTCAACACAAAGCTAAAGATATTTATACTAGTTGTGATGTTTACTGAACTGAGCCATGAAAAAACTAAAACCCAAATGACTTCTTATAAAGGCACCCAAAGTCCAGAATATCAAGACACTGTTAGATACAAAGAATATGTGCTATTAAGCAATAGAAAAGATACTATAGATTAGATTACAAAAGAAGGAAGGGAGGAACAGGTCCTGCCAGTTCTTGCCATTCATTCTGCCCACATATACATCTTACACTAAGTTTTCTATTTTTTAAAAAAATATTAATTAATTAATTAATTAATTTAATTTAATTTGGCTGCACAGGGTCTTAACTGTGGCATGTGGGATCTTTTTTTTTTTTTTTTAAGTTGTGGCATATGGGCTTCTTAGTTGCGGCATGCATAGGGGATGTAATTCCCTGACCAGGAATTGAACCCAGGGCCCTTGGATTGGGAGCAAGGAGTCTTACCCATTGGACCAATAGGGAAATCTCAAGTTTTCTATTTTTAATTGAGGTAGAAAATGCCTCAGATTGTCCTCTCTGCCAATCCTGTTAGGAATAACACTGAGACCCTCAAGGATGGCAATGAGATCCTAAAATGGTTTTCTAGGTCTCTATCTACAGCATGGTTACCCATGACATTGTCCATGCAGTCCTCCAATAATAACATAACCCTTTGCACCCCAATCACATAACTGAAGGCCCTCCTGTTAGCTATACAACTATGACAGTGAAATGTACAGGGATCCTCCGAGCTGCCTACTGAAGCTCATAGCAGGTCAGGGTAGGAATTAAACAGGATGCATATTTCTGCTCCAGTGCTCTTGTTGTTGCCAATAATAATAACTTGAATTTACATAGTAGCTGTCCTCCAAAGAGCACATAATATCCTCATATATATTACTTTATTTAGCCTCGCCACTCCCCTATAAACAAAGGAAAGTAAGAATTTGTTGATTGCATTTTAGGTGGAAGAACTGAGAGACAGTAAGTTAACAGATTACCAAAAAAATAATGCCAGAGTATGCATGATACCTTATTCTAGATTTCTAATTCAAAATCTCATCTTTTATATGCTAATTTATAATTATGCAAAACTTATCTCCAGCAGGTGGTGGCTTTTTCTTGCCTACAGGTCCCCTACCCCCACCCCAATATCCCAATATTGGAAAGTAGATTGTTTCTAGGACAGCTTAAGTAAGTCAAAATGGTGTAAGGGAAGAAGCAATTATCTTCAGATAAATCGTGCTAACGGATGCACAAAATAAATGGAGATAAAGCGCAGATGCTCACAGACACAGTTCAAAGCTACGGCGGCTGGCTGTTGAGATGCTGAGCATAGTTCCAGGGGAAGGAGTTTGGCGGGGCCACTCTAGCTGCTCTGGGGCGCACTGCCTCTATAATGGCTAGCCGCAAAACAAATTCTGAAGGCTGTTTTCACTTTTTGCCTTTTTTTGTAAAAGCAAAAAGCAAAAACAAGTATTAATGTAGGTTTTTCATAAAAGCGAAGTGGTATAACACAAACTTTCGAAAAGCAGGGATACCGGTATTTGGAAAAAGCCTAAAGAATTAAAGGTAATTCCTGATTGCAAATTTGAATGCAAATGATCTTTGTTGAGATATAACAAGTCAAATATTTCCAACCTTGTCATTCTAAAGTCAAACTTCCTAGTGTAAGAAATAACATTTGACTGTAAAATTATTAAGAATTTAAGTCTAGTTGTTCTCCTGTGTCTAGTGACTTTTAGTGTTTAGTTTTCCAATCTTCATGACTGAGTCAACTTTAAAAAAGTGAGAGGATAGCCCAGATTTTCTTAAACCCTGAGCAAGTTCTTCAGAGCAAACATAAAATAGAGAGTCAAATTAATTGTTAATGTGCTATTTCAGAGGTCAAAAAAGTACTGTTTAGACATGATGATTGAAGAACCAAAGCTGTCTACAAACAGGCACAAAGGCGTCAAAATGGAAACAAGCAAGCGGACAGGAGGTGCTGCCCCGAAAAGGGAAAAGGGGCTGGTGGGTCCTTGCAGCAAGTGTGAGAAGAGAGAGGAGGGTCAGAGGCTTATGATGTGACATATGAAATGAACAGGACATACTGCGTATGGAACTAGGCAAGAAAAGGTGTGTTTAGAAAGAAAAGGCTATGACCGATGCATTTCAGATGCAAAGAGATCCTTCATAGGAAGTCTCCGACAAAGACTAATTTAGTTTATGATTCCTATGATAAGCATTGTGCTGAGTACTTTCCACATATTAACCTCTTTTGATTCTTACTACTCTCGACGTAGGAGTTGCTCTGCCCAGTTTGGAGATGGGAGATTGGGTTAAAAGATGTCACCTGATTGCCACAGGTCCCATAGCTGTTAATGGGTAGAGTCAGAATAAGAACCTAGAATAACCTGCCTCCAAAGTTTGCTCTGGCCCACTTTGTCATGCTGACTACTTTGAAGCAAAAGATTAAAACTATGAGAAAAACTAACAGGAATTTTTCTCAAGGATTTTCTCTCACACCAGTTCCTCTACGCTTCCCTTTTTCTCTTGAACTAAAATACTCCCCCATATACTAAGGGAGGGGTGGGTAAGAGAAACATTGACATAGTATACCTATTACTCATGTCTCACAAGAACCTGAAGGGTAACCCTGTCCAGGTAATCGTGAGCAGAGGCGTAATTAAGAATTTCTAGTACCTGAGTGAGCAGCAATATTTATACTCCACCCCAGCCCACCTTTCTTTATTTCAATTCCAATAGAACCAAATATCATCTTATACACACACACACCAAACCCCAATAAGTCAAGAATATTCATGGATACCCATCATGTGCAAATCTACTTAGTAGAAACTGGAGCCATCTCTACACCCTGTTTGGTTGTGTCCCTACAGGGTTCAGCTGTCCCTACCCCAGCACTAGCATCATTTTGCCATCAGTGGAGAGAGATTGCCTATTCACATCAGTCCCCAACCAGTCAACAGAATAACTGTTGCCATTGAAAATTAACTGTATCAGTGAAGTTTGCAACAATCTCTAAATTGTTAAGTACAACATTCAAAGCCACTCACAGCCTCCCTTTCTTCCCCTACCTCACCTCCCAAACTTCTCTTCTCACAGCTCACCCTAACATCATCCACATGGAATCATTTTCCAATCCATAAATACATCATGTTCTTTCATGATTCTGGGCCTTTGAAAATGCCATTCTTTTATCCCTGGATACCTTTTTCTCTCTGAGCCAATAGGCAACCCTCTTAGGATATTTTGAGATCCAGCTCAAAAGTCCCCTGCTCTAGAAATCCTCATCTATTTTCCATATTGCCTTCTTCCTTTATGCTCTCGTGGAACCGTAAAATGCCTCTACTCTAGCATTCATTGTGTTATTCGCATGGCTGTCTCCCCACCTTATCTGTGAATCCCAGCAGTTAGAGCACTGTCCAACATGTAGTAAATAATAGATGGTGACTGGATGGTCTGTGAGTGAATGAAGGAATGAACCTAGGAACTTATGCTTTTCCTCAAAAGTCTTACAGTTTTAAGTTGAGACTTGTAAGTTTATGCATGTACTTTGGTGTCACTGACATAGTTATTCTCATGAATTCAAATGGAAGCTGTTAAGGTTGATATTTACCCAAAAGAAAAAAATCTATTTGAGGTTAGTGGGACTAGAGAATTGGCAAGCTCAAGAGACGCAGCTCAGGAACCACAAAAAGTTGGAGGAATAGGAAGGAAGTGAGTAAGAAGGGCAGCACACTAACGGGGCAGCTGTTATTATCACAGATACCAACAATAGCTCGATTTACATGAAGTTGCTTTATGCTCTCCATTCTTTGCCTGATTTTACTCTCAGTGACAGTGCTTGGGTTCTTGGCCCTTACCAGTAACAGGACCTCCTCCTGCTGAGTCATTTGTTGCAGGCCTCTCTGGCATCATTCCTCAGCTGAGAATGTATTTCCTCTTCCTATGCATCAGTGCTGTTTTCTTGATAAATTCTGTAGCTATTGTCGTTACACTGTGGAAGTTCCCTTTGCCTTTAGAAA
The DNA here is from genome assembly GCF_005190385.1 of Monodon monoceros. Taxonomy (NCBI): domain Eukaryota; kingdom Metazoa; phylum Chordata; class Mammalia; order Artiodactyla; family Monodontidae; genus Monodon; species Monodon monoceros. Next base: position 69,802,835 of record NW_021703768.1, read on the forward strand.
TTTCATAGTGTGATTAATAAGCATTTTGTCTAAAATGTTTTCATGTTACAGTCTCTGATTTATTCTCAAAACATTATCTTAAAAATAAGAATAAAGAAAGTGGTAAAAAATACTTTCAAGAGCAAGGACATTTGAAATATTAGCTATTCCTGTTAATTAAATTTATATTTGCAACAAAGACTTCAACATTGTAAGTAAACAGAATTTACTGGGGGAAAATTGAGTAGTAGAAAAAGCTTATTAAGGGCATCTCAATAATCCATTCAACCAACATATGCCTGTCATTCTGCTTTGTGTAGGTAACAAAGTCAAACAACAGAAATTTCCTAACTTCTACTTGTTCATAATCAACAGCAAATGTTCTAATTATAATGCAAAGTGAGAAGAGGAAGAAGAGAGATAATCTATGTAATGGGTATAAGTCTCACTTTACAAACTCACATGCACAAGAATTACATTTATTATTTTCTCTAATTATGCTTGATTGTTTTTTTACACCAAGCCCCCATCTTCCAGACCAGCCGAAAATTTGACCTTGTTAACTCTTAGTTCTTTTCCCACCCATCCTCTTACCTGGGCCATTGGAATGGGAAGGAAAAGAGGGTGGAGGGTAGAGGACTTGGCTAGAGGACTCCTTGACCCAGGGACCTTTGACCACCTCTGTGTCCTGCAGAAGAAACAAGAAGCTTTTACATGGCTTTCTCTGCCTCAGTTTCCCAGGCAGCCAGCCTAGAGGGCCCTGCTGTGGAGAGGCAGAATCATGAATTGCTTAAAAAGGGCTGACTTTGGCATCACTTGAACCCAATCCTGGGCATACCATATCTGTGTGACCTCGGCAGAATTTTTTCAATTTCCTAAACTTCAGATTTTCATCTGCAAAGTAGACATATATATGTTATCTACCTCACAGAGTTGTTGTGAAGGCAAAATGAGGTAATTTAATATAAAGCGTTAGGAACAATACCTAGCATTTTTGTAAGAATTCAGTAACAGTTGTAAGAATTCAGTAACAGTTAACTGCTCTCATTATCATTGCTGTTGCTGTTATTATTGTTGTTATGATTACCGACACCATCATGCTCAGGGCACTACCAGAAGGAGTAAATGGGTCCTCTCTGCTTCTGGGACCTACAGATCTCTTCTCTTCCTCCTTTCCCCAGGCCAGGGAGAAAGGTCCTGTGCTCTCCACCACTCTCCCCTAGATTCTCCACCTCCAGTCACACACCACTCTATCTCGGTATTTTTCTTACAGTCACCTATCAAAATGTTCTCAATAGGTTATGTAGTTGTTTTGGAGGAGAGAGGAGGGGTTCTTCTCCAAAAACTTCCCTGACCAAAGAATGGGGAGGAGGAAAAAGGGGAAAGTATAGAAAAAAAGCATTAATTTGTATGTCAAAATATAATTTAGCCACTCTGATGCAAAGTGGTATGAGAACGTTAAAACGGCAAAAATTAACTACCCCTGGGAAAAACAGAGAAAGTCTTAGGTGATCAAAACTGCACCCTAAAATATGACTGCCTATTCACTGTGGCAAATGTTTCCCTCAATATCCTGTAAGCTCTCTGAGGGAAGGGGCAATTTCTATTTTGTTCTCCAATGTATCTCTAATATAGCTGGGTGCCCGGTATGTCATAGGCATTTAATAAATACTTGCTGGGTAAATAAAATAAATTTCTGTAAGAAGAAATAGCCTGCAAAAACCCATGAGCCTTGAAAGAGTTTAGATGTCCAGAGAAGTGCCAGGTAGATGGAAACATAGCTCTAGAGGGTGAGGGTACAGAAAGGACAAACAGAGAAATAAAACATGCTATAAAAGTAACCAGGATGAATTTACTGGTCTCACTAAAAAGTTTACATTTTTTCTAAACTTGAAACATTGATTTGAGCCAAGAAGCAATCACATAGTTATAAACAATGAGGATATGGAGCAAGGTTAGACACAGAGAGAGTTGTTGGAGAACTGGGCAAAGTCTGCCGTGGTCCAGAAAAGGATATTGAATTACTGGACATAATTATCGGCTCCTCTGTAATAGAATTATGCACCCACACCCTTGCAACAGCTTTGTGGAGGGGAAGGCTAAGTGAACTTCAGCTTGACATTGGACTTGGCCATGTGTCTTTCTTTGACTGATTTTTTTGACTGATGTTTATGGGCATGGCTCAAGCAGAAGCTTGAAATGCACTTGTGCACGTGAGGTAGCCCTTTGAGCTCCGGGATCTGCCAGAGCTGAACTCTGACCTGGGCTCCAGAATGAGACGCATGGAACTAGCATGAACCCAACATGCAGCCTACAGCTCAGAGCCCAGACTCTGGAGTCCAGCCTCACCCAACTTGTGAGAATAAAAAATTGTTCTAAGGTAGCCGTTCAATTTTAGATCAGTTTCTTATAGGATGCTCTGGATTCTAAAATTTGAGATTTTTTTAAACTTAGTGGCCTCCTCTTCACACTGCTGTCTCTGCTGTTGACAATCCCTGCAAGCCCCCAAAAGTGCTATTTTCAAGGTGATGAGCAGCTTGTGGAATCTTAGTTCCCCAAACAGGGACAGAACACAGGCCCTCAAAAGTGAGAGCGCAGAGTCCTAACAAGTGGACCAACAGGGAATTCCCTTTTTTTTTTTTCTGGAGTATAGTCGATTTACAATGTTGTGTTACTTTCTTTTGTACAGCACAGTGAATCACTTGCACATATACATAATCCACTCTTTTTTAGACTCTTTTCCCATATAGGTCATTACATAGTACTGAGTAGAGTTCCCCGTGCTATACAGTAGGTTCTTACTAGTTATCTACTTTATATATAGTAGTGTGTATATGTCAATCCCAATCTCCCAATTTATCCCTCCCCCCTTACCCCCTGGTAACCATTAGATTGTTTTCCACATCTGTAACTCTATTTCTGTTTTGTAAATAAGTTCATTTGTACCATTATTTTAGATTCCACATATAAACGATATCATATGATACTTGTCCTTCTCTGTCTGACTTACTTCACTCAGTATGACAATCTCTAGGTCCATCCATGTTGCTGCAAATGGCATTATTTCATTCTTTTTTATGGCTGAGTAATATTCCATTGTATATATGTACCACATCTTCTTTATTCATCTGTTGATGAACATTTAGGTTGCTTCCATGTCCTGGCTATTGTAAATAGTGCTGCAATGAATATCGGGGTGCATGTATGTTTTCGAACTATGGTTTTCTCCAGATATATGCCCAGGAGTGGGATTGCTGGATCATACAGTAGCTCTATTTTTAGTTTTTTAAGGGACCTCCATACTATTCTCCATAGTGGCTGTACCAATTTACATTCCCACCAACAGTGCAAGAGGGTTCCCTTTTCTCCACACCCTCTCCAGCATTTATTGTTTGCAGATTTTTTGATGATGACCATTCTGACTGGTGTGAGGTAATACCTCATTGTAGTTTTGATTTGCATTTCTTTAATAATTAGTAATGTTGAGCATCTTTTTTTTTTTTTTTGTGGTACGTGAGCCTCTCACTGTTGTGGCCTCTCCCGTTGCAGAGCACAGGCTCTGGACGCACAGGCCCAGTGGCCATGGCTCACGGGCCTAGCCACTCCGCGGCATGTGGGATCTTCCCAGACCGGGGCACGAACCCATGTCCCCTGCATCGGCAGGCAGACTCTCAACCACTGTGCCACCAGGGAAGCCCTGTTGAGCGTTTTTTCATGTGCTTTTTGGCCATCTCTATGTCTTCTTTGGAGAAATGTCTATTTAGATCTTCTGCTTATTTTTTGACTGGGTGTTTGGTTTCTTGTTATTGAGCTGCATGAGCTGTTTGTATATTTTGGAGATTAATCCTTTCCCTGTTGTTTAGTTTGCAAATATTTTCTCCCATTCTGAGGGTTGTCTTTTTGTCTTATTTATGGTTTCCTTTGCCGTGCAAAACCTTTTAAGTTTCATTAGGTCCCATTTGTTTACTTTTGTTTTTATTCGCATTACTCTAGGAGGTGGGTCAAAAAAGATCTTGCTGCGATTTATGTCAGAGAGTGTTCTGCCTATGTTTTCCTCTAAGACTTTCATAGTGTCTGGTTTTACATTGAGGTCTTTAATCCATTTTGAGTTTATTTTTGTGTATGGTGTTAGGGAGTGCTTTAATTTCATTCTTTTACATGTAGCTGTCCAATTTTCCCAGCACCACTTATTGAAGAGGCTGTCTTTTCTCCATTGTATGTTCTTGCCTCCTTTATCACCATAGGTGCGTGGGTTTATCTCTGGACTTTCTATCCTGTTCCATTGATCCATAGTCCTATATTCTTGGGTGGAGTCCTTGAGGAAGTCTGTTACTTTGTTCCTAGGGAAAAAAAAAAGCAGAAAAGTACCAACTCATTGTTTGGAAGAAAAACCTGAACTCAATGAAATAACTCCAGTGCAAATGCTTCAGAATGGGAAGTTAAGATTTAATCATGTAAACGGGGAAATTTTTAAGAAGAGCTTTCAGAGACTGTGTTTTTAGAAAATGCTTCTTTTCACAAACTAGATTTGAGCCATACTATAAGTATCAGTGACTGCATATTTGTAGCACTGTCTGTCTCATTCCCTGAGTATTTGAAATGTAAAGCAAGGAGAGAGAGGATGGTAAGAAGGTCTTACAGGACCAGTTCTTCCTCTGCTTCATACTATGGGGAGGAAGTTGGACTGGGTAAGGCCAGTACGCACTGACCTGGATGACTACATGCAAATGAAACATTACTTAAAGCAGAAAAACCTGTTAGGTTATGGTGTTGTAGGGTCTTTTGATGGCTTCTAAGGCAAGATCACAGCTTTGTGGATAGGTGTAGATTTTTCCTTGTTGGCAGTATATCTTCTCATTGTCAAACATCTTTGATGAGCTCCAATATGAGGTAAGAAATGAGGATTTAAGGCCTTAGATTAGGGTGAATGGCATCTTCACTTTGGGCCTAGGGATTAGGATGGAGCTCTGAGTGATGGATATGCTGGAACATTGCTGGCAAGATATCAGCCAGCCTAAAGCTGGACCAAAAAGAGATCTGAGGTCCTGTCTACTCTAAAATAGCCACTTTTTTAGCAATAGTAAAATGACTGTCTTTATTGTACTTTCCTTCCATGATGCCCAAACCTTTAATAAGGCCAATTTAACATTTTAACCTGATCTCAGTTGTCCTCTGGGGAGTTAGCAGAGATCTATCTCATTTTTCAGATGGAGGAGAGAGAGGGTCAGGCTTGTGAGAGATCAGAAAGGCAGAAGTGTCTACGGCCATACCACCCTGAACACACCCGATCTCTGATCTCGGAAGGTGAGCAGGGTCAGGCCTGGTTAGTACTTGGATCAGAGAAAGGCAGCAGTGGTAGTTGTTCTTGAGGACAACGTTGCTGAACCTGCATATTTAGAGGTTTCAGGAGCAGGGCCAGCAGCTGAGGCAACAGTGTAATGAAGAGCCCAATACTTCTGAGCAGATGAAAGGCGGGACCCAGGACAACTCTCAGAAGTCTTACTTCCAGTGATTAGAATGGTAGAGGCTCAAGCCATATTAATTGGAGAATTAAAAGAAAGCACGATCTTACTTTCTAGTCACTAGCTGTTAAAATCTACAACTTTGAATTGTAGCAGTTACTCAATTTATCACTAAATATTTTTCCGATTTATAAAGGACATTTTCCTTAAAATGTAAAATTAATGCATTCCTATAAGAAAAATTAAGAGCACAATCCAAAATGTAAATTCTCAAAGATAAATATATTGTTCACTTAAAAAAATGTCTATCTTTGTAAATAATAACTAATTTTTGTGGCAAATAAGCACTGACATGGACATATGGAAAGCATGTAGAGGCTGGAAGTTTTGTAGAGGCCAGTAATAAGAAGTTACCTAAAATAAGATATTTTTTCAGTGCCATAAACATATTAATGAGAGAGAAGAAATCATATTCTTGGCTTTTTAAAGATGCATTTGGCTTTTATCTTTAAAGACTACACTCCTGAAATGAAAGCATTAATGTTTGAAAAAAAATGTGTACTTTCAAAAAATGTAGAACATCAGTTTTGTTTGTTTGTTTGTTTGGCGGTACGCGGGTCTCTCACTGTTGCGGCCTCTCCCGTTGTGGAGCACAGGCTCCGGACGCGCAGGCTCAGCGGCCATGGCTCACGGGCTCAGCCACTCCGCGGCATGTGGGATCTTCCCAGACCAGGGCACGAACCCGTGTCCCCTGCATCGGCAGGCGGACTCTCAACCACTGCGCCACCAGGGAAGCCCAGAACATCAGTTTTGGTTAATTATTTATAACAGCTTAAGAGAGTTTGATTTCCGTAGTCAAGTTAATTCAAGAACCAGATTGAGAAAAAAACAAGTTTTGTCTCCCCATTCTAAAAAAGAAGATATGTCTGGTGCTTTTGAATGAAGCTTAGGTTTTAATTGATAATATTTAATATTATTTAAAATACTTAAATTTAAAAACTGCTCTTTAACAAAATGCTTGACATTTTACTTATTCACTTCTAACATTTATAAAATAGAAAACATAATTAGACTCATTTTTGCATCTGTGTGGTCCTCTTATTTTGCTTGAATTCTTAAATGAACAAAGATTGGTTTCAGCACAATGTATGTCAAGAGAAAGAGTACCCCCTTCTATAAAGTCTTTGAGAGTAAAGGCATTCATTTGGTACTCAGACCACGGCACTTTTCTGTAGTCCCCCCATGTGCATATTGTATACTCAGGATTGTCTTAAATATTTTTAATGAAAATGGTAGTATATAAAATGAAACAAGAAAACAATTTAAGTAGAGTGATTAATCTAATTTTCTGATATACATCCCTGTTCCTCAAAGAAAAGATAACACAGACTTCATAAAAAGCCATTGAATCTTTCAAATGAGCTTTTAAATCGTTCTCTACATAATCCAAACTCTCAACATTTCAAAAATGGCACTGTCACGAAGAGCGACACTTTTGCTTCTCATAAAGTGGAGAAACAACTGTTAACTTGAATTATACGTCTTTAAGATCCTAATTCATTTTTCTCTTGAGAATGAATATCACCTTCTTGCTTTCATTCACAATTACAGTCCAGGGCTGCTCCTTATTAATATTTATTTGCTTATTTATTTGTGGAACATATGAAATTAGCACTGATTAGCACTAGTCTGCAGGGCCCTGTCAGAACTATTAAGCAACAGGCCACGGGGACATGACTCCCCAAGAGTGTCAACACTCTTCTGTCTCTTCTATCTAGAGGGAAAGTAAGCAACCTACAGGCACTACTTTAAAAGATCATCATTGAACATCTATTATTTGGTCTTCAAAAACTGCATAGAAACTAAATATTCCCCCTCATGTAGAATTTATAAAAATGCTCCTCTATCGCTTCTTAAAAAAAAATATCTTTTCAAAGCACAACGGTGTCATAAATAGAAACAGCTGGGGAAGGGGTATCAGCAAATGCCAGCCAAGAGAACTTGAGTGCATACAAATGAAGTGTGTTAAGACTAGAGACTTTTCTATTATTAAGGAAATGGAGTGCCATGAGAAAATGCAAGGAGACAAGAGTAATGGCAAAGTCATGAATCAAATAGTGACTTAAAAGCAAGAGTTCCTAGTTCCCTGGTACATGACACCTCCCTACTAAAGTTTATTCAGTGGGAATGATGAAATGGTACTCTTGCTTCAAAGAAATACATTCAAAATATAGAAAAATGATTTCAATATCAAGATAATTAGGGTGAGTGACATCGAGTATCTATTGCAGTTATTTTAACAACTCGTACTGGTCATATGCCTTCCTTGGCTCACACATAAGGACTTTCTGTGATGTGTATCTGCCTTACACCAAAATAAAAGTCAAACCTATAAACCTTATGTAGTTTATCTTGTCTGAACTTGCTACACTAGAGATGAATTTTGCAACTATGATAACATTATAAAAATATTAATACTGAAAGAGAACTGTCAGAATGTAGAAGCGGGACCAATGCACAGCCTCTGTGATACTCTTGGAACTACTCCCATAACAGTCACTTTGAAAATCTCACAATGAAGGTAAAGTAGTTCTTCCTATACCTCTGTAATGGAAAGTGAAAGGAACTTAACCTTTAATGAAGTTCATTTTCACAGCCCATCAATCTTCGCTTAAGTACCTTGGGAAAAATATGTCTTATTTATGATTCCTCAGTGCCTATCATGACATCTAGTATTTAATTAGTTCTCACAGAAGCTTATTGAAGAGAAGTATAAATGAAATAAGTACAGTGTCTAAGATATTTTTATCTACATATTTCTTTACCTATAACGTAAAGATACACACAGTAGCAAACAGTCAATGAATAATCCACCAGAATTGTGACCAAAGGCAGCAAGGTGAAATTTATTTTATTCCCTTGGAGTCTACATTTACAAATCAAGTGAACACTATTCAATGCACCATAAGAATCAAGGAAAATAAAAGTTAGATCAGCAAATTATATCATTTTGGAGTCCTTTAATAATTACTCCTGAAAGTTTTAGACTGTGTTCCTAAGAAGTTTGACAGGGTTTTTGTAGTTCAACTAATATGTATAGAATAGAATTCTTTATTCGGGACAGACAATATCACCTTTAGATAGTAATGGCAAATAGGTTTTCTTCGCAACTTGTCAAGAAACAAAAAGCCATTGAGAGTCCCAGGACACGTGTAGTTAATGTTGGGTAAAATTTTGAAAAATAAATAAATACCATAACTCACTGTGACTCATCAATTGATCACCATATGAAGGAATATTTATTTTCAGGGATATCCAAGTTTTTTCTCTCTTTTTTTTTTTGCGGTACGCGGGCCTCTCACTGCTGCGGCCTCTCCCGTTGCGGAGCACAGGCTCCAGACGCGCAGGCTCAGCGGCCATGGCTCACGGGCCCAGCCGCTCCGCGGCATGTGGGATCCTCCCGGACCGGGGCACGAACCCGCGTCCCCCGCATCGGCAGGCGGACTCCCAACCACTGCACCACCAGGGAAGCCCCTTCTCTCTTATTTTCACTGATCCTTTTGCCAAAGTATCACTTCAGTCTTTGGAACTTCTTTTCAGGCTACTGGATCCCTTACAAATAAAACTTCTTTCCTGCACATGCACACCACACTTCCACCCCTACCTACCTTCCCTACCCGTCCCAACACACACACACATGAGGAAAGCAATAATTATTATTATTATAAAAATATTGACAGAAAACAAGTAGATTGCACACTTAAAAGTATAATGTGAAGAGATTTTATCTGCAGAGAGATTATTCAAAAAGGAATGGATGGGGCATATATTGGAGCCACAGAAGATTATTGAGAACCCAGGGCTCTTCGCTGCCAGTCAGCCACCACCATAGACTCTGAAAGATGAAGGAAAGGAGAAGTTATTGGAAGCCAAAAGGAGGAGAGTGTATCATCTCAGGCTGCCTTGAGAGGACTAAAGACTTTCGGTGGAGGAACCTAGCCAGCCTGAGGGTAGAAAGTGAAAATCTGCAGAAGAAAAAGGGAGTTATCTGGCACAGCAAAATTGAAAGAAACCTGAGTAGGAGAGGAAAAGTCACTCATTTGCAAAAATGAATGCTTAGTAGATGGCTCTCATCTTCCCTTGGCAGATGGATTTGGGTATGAATAACCCTGGAAATAATGGGATTCTGCTCCCAGGGAATTCTAACAAATATTCATTGATCAGCAGCAACTATGTGTCAAGAATTATTCTAAACTCTAGGGATTAGAACATGAATAAAACACGGACTCTGTCCTGCAGAAAGTCATAGTCTGGAAAAAGAAGTAGGCCCACAAACAGATCATTACCATATTAACATAAAAAGTGCAGTCGATGAAAGAATGTATGAATTCCTTAAGGGAATGTACTAAATCATACGCTTTTTTGTATAACTAGCACCAAGTAAAATGCCTTACGCATAGTGAGGCTGAATAAATGTTGAGTGAGTGAAAGGTACGGGGCTTGTACCCAGAGGTAAGCTTGGAAGGGCTAGCTCTGCTCTCTGTTAAGTCTTCAGCAAAACTTGTGAGACAGAAATATTTGCAGGTTAACAGGTGTCATTTTACTTTTCCATTTATACAATTTTTCATTGTTTATTCCCTAAAAATATTTAAGGTTTCCTTTTATTTCCTATATGTCAGTGACACAGTCCATCTACCCTGTATAGACTGCCTCCTTTCTATTCTCAGTTAAGGCTTGTCCCCTTTCTTAGGTCCCTGCTTTTGCTATATATATATATATATATATATATCTCATATAATGTGTGTTTTTAAATTATTCAATATGTAAAATATTTTAGGTGATAAAGAAGGCATATTGAATCATTGCAGGGGAAATGGTCTGCTCAAATACAGTGAAACAATTAACTAGCAATTTAGAATGAAGGTAAACTTTTCTACTTCATGCTTCATATTATAATAATTTCAGATTGAGTTAAGGTTTTAAAATGGACAAAATGAAACAAAAAAATATAAGAAGAAAATTAATACTATTTAAATTCAATTTGATGTAGGAAGATTTTAGTACAGAAAAAAATTACTATAAACAAGGGCGAAAAATAAATGACAATGAGAAAATATTTTCAATATATGACAAAGTGTTAGTATCCATTGTGAAACAGAGAAGAGGGCATTGTGATTAGGCTTGGACGGTGTCTGGGAAAATAGCGTTTCCCATAATATAAATAAATCCACAGGTGCATACTATTTCTCTCATGTTCTAGCTTAGTAAATGAATAGAAAGCGTAAGGTAAAATTATAGCAATGCTAGTGAGTGAACAGTTTGAGGACGTACACATCTTTGTGAAGAATTCTTAAAAATCAATAAGAAAAAGCAAACGTCTCAGTAGTAACTAAGTAAAAGGCATGGATAAGCAATTCACAAAAGCATAGGTGGACAATAAACGTATGAAAGAAAAGCTTATGTTTTTAATCTAACAAATTGAGAATTATTAAAAGAACGATAAAATCCAATTTGGGCTGAAATGCAGGAAAATTGGCGCTCATATAATTTTTTGTCAATATGAATTACTTCAGGTTTTCTACGCAGTAGACATTTATACTACAAATAAAAGATGACCATGATATTGTCAAAAAGAAGCCAGATTAAAAAAAGAAGAGAAGAGAACATTATGTGGCTATTTGATGATATGAAGAAATTATTGTTAATTTGTTAATGTTTGGTATTGAGATTGTGGTTGGTTTTGTGGAACAGTGCTTATCTTTTAGAGGTAAATGTTGAAGTATTTATGGATGAAATGATAGACCATCTGGATTTGCTTTAAAATTGTTCAGGGCTGGAGGAATAGGAGAAGGTATAGATAAAACAAGGTGGCTGTACCTTGATCATTGTTGATAGCACATGGGGATTCATTGTACAATTTTTCTAATTTTTATATGTAAAAATATTCCATAGTAAAAGGTTTTTAAACTGTTTATATACTAGCATCTAAATTTTGTAAGAAATAAGATCACATATGCATTATGCATAGACAAAAGAACAAATGAAAAGTACCAAAAGTTAACAATGATTTTCTTGGGGGGAAGACTTTGTTTTTATCCCCGTTGCTCCCTCATACATTCTAAAATGAACATAAATTACTTTTATCACCAGTAAATTAAGATTTTTTAACAAATGCATTCAGTGCAGTCACCTTAATCTTAGAAAACAGGAGCCACGGAAGACAAATTAATATCTATATTTTTTAGGAGACTTTTTATCCTTAAATATTTTGCCATTTTTATATTTTTTTCCTTCACTCCACTTGCTTTCAATTTAGGAACATAAGGCATACTGTTTATTGGCTTAGATTCACTTTTCTTTCATAATTTATTTTCTATTCAATCTCTTTTCTTTTTCCTACTTGGTACATCTCAATATTAGGCCTTTATTTTAACTAACCACAATTGTACATTATTAACTAAATCCAACATTTTGCCCAATCATACTTTCATTTGAAACCAGTGAGAAATCACTTGTAAGCTATAAGCAACATAGAGCAAGATTTTAAAAATATGCCTTAAGATATTTCAATTATTCAGGCAGACACCATTGTAACAGGACTTGTAAGCAGTAATGTTAAGAGTCCATCAAAGTAGAACTGTGCTTTAAATGAAGTTTTAAATTAGCAGTGAACTATATTTGTCTTTGCACTTGGAGCACAATATTATAAGACCAGAGAGAAAAGTGAATTTTAAAATAAAATGTTTGAGGGGATAAAGTCAAACCCCCTGCCTCCTCCTCCCCCCCACCCCCCGCAAGTTTGCATATTCCATTTATGACCACTGACCCTCATAACCACCTCTGCAGGTTTATATCAGTACCCCTCTATTACAGTGAAAGAAACTGAGACTCAGAGAAAGATTAAGTATGTGGTTGAAAGTTGCACAACCTGGATTCACAAACTATTTCTATCTTTTGCCAAGGCCAGTGCTCTTTCAATTCCACCACACTGCATTTATGGACAGAGTGCATTATGTAGATTGATGGGGAATGAGATTGGAAAATAGTGGAGGCAGGAAAGCATGAGATGCGGCAACATTAAAGGGAGAATAAATACTCATTTCAGCTGTGATGGTTATTCTTATTCTATGTTTTCAGCAGTAAATGTGCACCAAAGGAATGTATAACAATGTATTAAATTTATAAAGACATCCCTCTTGCCATTTGCTGCATGCCAGTGTGTACTGGGATGATTCATGGATTCAGAGAATATTAAAACTAGAAGCAATAATAGAGATCATCTAATAGAATTTTTTCCTTCTAAAACAATTCGTTATGAGAGAATATTGTGAAGCGCTCTTTCATGTATAATCTCAATTGCTATTGCTATGTATGATGCAAAAAAACAATTGGGCATGAATTTGAATTTGCTTGAAAACTCCTCCAGTAGCATGCATATGTATACTCTAAATGCAGTGAATATCACATATGTTCGAGTAAATAGGTTACAGTGGAAGAAGGGGCAAGACACCGAACTGGAACTGGAAGCCCAGGGCTTTGGTTCTGCTTGGGTTTCTAACAAGTTGTGTGACTTTGATCACTTATGCTGTCAGATTACTCATGAGTAAGTAGAAGTAATTGGACTGAGTTCCCTTCTCTTGGGTCCAATAAAGGGAAACAACTTTAGAGTTCTAGTATTGAGGATGCAGCTCCTTTGCTTACACACAAGCGTGTGTTGTGATTGGACTTGGAAGTCACCCAAATAATGTTTTCTCAAAATATAAGTAAATCCATAGGTACATACTCTTATCTCCCCAGTGTTCTAGATTAGTAAGTGAATAGAAAACATAAAGCAAAATTGCAGCAATACCAAGCAGAGTGTGAACAGTGTAAAGTAATCCACAGGGTTTTTTTGTATCTCAGTTATGATAGTGTAAACCAAGTAGAAAAGAAATCAGAATGAGCAAGAAACTGAAATTCTGGTATCTGAGGCAATTGACACTTGGGAGAGCCACAGGAAGAGTCAAATACATTGATTTGTTTAAGAAATTGGTTAAAGTAAAAGAAAATAAAGCTATAAAATATTTTCTATATGTCTCCAATCAGGTTTTAAAATTTTTATATCATGTACTATTTTACCTCCATATTTGGTTCTATTGATGTATAAGTAAGTGATGTAACTTTAATTATTAATGCTATACATCTACTTTTCTCTTTGTATCTAATTCAGGTAAATCTGAAAATGGCTAAGTAAATAGCTACTCAAATACCTGACTCATGTATGCCTGGGGGATTATGGCATTAGCTACCCATTCAAAGTCTTTGAGAGAAATGGCCTCAGTAGAAAACTGTGATGCTATTTTTGTGAGGGCATCACAAGTGGCAGGCACCACTAGGATCTGGAAACCTGAACCTCCAAATCTATGACAGTTATATTTTACTACTCCCACTCAACAATTTGGAGATGGCCCTTATACTTGTTCATACATGCCTCATTCTTGGACTGAAATGGCATGGATAATAACGCAGCAGACAAGGAAAAAATTAACAACAACTATGTCTGCTAAGTAGTGTCACGACTTATTTTGAGGAAGAAAAATGTTAGCACTATTTTAAGACCCGTTTACTTAGGACATTGTGTTTTTCCTTTATTTTGCAATCCTATTCTACTTTAAATACTTCTTCATAGTGTTTTTGTTTGTGTATTTACCAAATCAAATTCTCAAGTATGTTGTAGATAATCATAACTATAAGTCATGTGAACCGCTTTAACTACCTTATCTGATTTATTAGTAATTTTCATCTGTCTTGCTGAGACATATCGAAAGGGCTTATTTTTCAGAGTTGAAAATCAGTATTCAGAATAATCCTCTGAAAATAAAATCAAGCTCTGCGAAATTTCTCTTAGGGCAAATAAATACAAGGAAATTGCAATATGGGTGTGACTACTTGTTTCATAGATAAAGCCCTCCCAGTAAGCCTTTTGATCTTCCCATTGTGATGAATAGGCTGGCAGTTCCATGAACCATATTGCTATACTCTAGTATACTCATCTAGACTAATTTACTAATACCCAAATATAATAATGTATACTAACAGAGAACCAAGCAGTGCTGGAAATGTCACTGGGCACCACTGTAGACATAAGGGGTGGACAGCAAGGAGTGAAAGAAGAGGAAGAAGTAAGATAAAGGGCAAAGACACAGGTATAATAGAGACAAAAAAAGGAGTAAGAATAGCAAAAAGTACAGAAAAGGCATTTAAAATAAAACAACAGAATGGCGGTGATAAGTGTAATGTTCGCTATCATTTAATACTTGGCAATGTGATTTGTCCTCTTATACTTAAATTTGACCTGCAGTCTTTCATCATAAAATCAGCTCATATTAATGATTTATGTGGCATATTTAGAAAAATGATACTTTTGACAGGCTTTTTTTTTGTTGTTGTTGTTATCAGCCCCACAGAAAGTCAAGAAATAGACACATGTAAGATTAAAATATTTCTGAGTCACAATCAAGAATTTTTTTATAAGTGTGTTTCCTGGTTCAACATAAGAATATCTCACGTAGAGCAACTACCAGCATCCTTTAAAGGTGGTAATAAATAAAATTTTTGTAAATCAAGTTATATATTTAATATACAAGTAAAATACTTCCTTTAAAAATACTTCCTTAGGGCTTCCCTGGTGGCGCAGTGGTTGAGAGTCCGCCTGCCGATGCAGGGGACACGGGTTCGTGCCCCGGTCCGGAAAAATCCCACATGCCGCGGAGCGGCTGGGCCCGTGAGCCTTGGCCGCTGAGCCTGCGCGTCCGGAGCCTGCGTGTCCGGCCCGCGTACCGCAAAAAAAAAAAAAAAAAAAAAACTTCCTTAAAATAAAAACTCCTTTTGTAAAGTGAATAATGAATGCCTGGCTTATATATATTTTATATTTCCATGCTCATTTATTGCATTTGCTAAGAGTATGGTAAACCTGAGTTTTTGCTGAAAGACTACATTTTGCATTCATTTTATTTATGGATGCATTCCCAAGTTTATTGTTTTTTTAATTAGTTTATGCCACAAGTGGGCTCAACTTGTAAGTTCACTTTTCCTGCATATCGATTAATATGTTTAATCCCCGTTCTGTGTTTCTACACCAATGAACAGTGTTCAGGGTAATATGAAAACAAACCTTTAATTAAACATAAAATTATTCTAGAGAAGTTCTCAAAATAGTACTGACAGATGTTCAGTGGAATGCTCTGTTTTTCTCATAGTTAAAAAGCAATTGACCAAAAAGGGAAAAGTGTACTTCTTATCCCTTTTGTGCTGTAACTGGTAACATTTTAATTGCCCAAGGCTTTGTTCATGTTCTTTCATGGTTGATGCTTGCATAGATGTTCACTCTGTAATTGAAAACAGGGGATACATACACCCTTCCTGCCTGGAAGATCCCTATATCACTAGCTTCTTCAGATTATTTCTTGTTAAAATCTTGGATGAATAAAATACAAAAGCTTTGAATTGTGTTGCTTATTATAACATATGTGGTACAAAGGCATCTCAGCTGAGATTTCTGTACGTTTCTGAGATTCTAAAGAAAATACTCTTGATTTTAAATGCTTGTGCCTTTTAGTCAAATGCAGAAATTGAAAGGACATATGAGAAATTTTATGGATGCAATTTGGATAAGATCATCTGCTCTAAATCCCAGAATTAATTATTTAAAAGAAGAAAATAAAGTATCTGCAGTTTCCAAATGAGTAGGAAACTGGAAGGAAACATACCTATTTTTCTTCACCCTGAAGCATCCAACATCTTAATGGCAGCCCACTGCTCCCCAGAGCGGTCACTATGCCTGGATCTGCCCTATTGATCAGTTCTTCATCACTAGGAATTTAATCAGGTTGTGCCCTGAATAGATCTTAACAGTTTGTTTGGAGTATTTAGCAAGAAAATGCAGGTCCTCCCATTTCTCAGGAACCCTCTTCTAACTAAGAAGATTGTCTTTCCTGCCTGGGTGTGCAGCTTGAAAAGGAAAGCGTAGGGAACAACGAGGTGGGGAGGGCATAGAGGCCAAGTTAATTATCAGTTTGTAGTCATATCACTTTATATTTTTGTTCTGTATTCATTTAGGGCATTTCTTAGTATTAAAAATATGGGATTTGCAAGCATAAGGCATAGAAAAGGGAGGAAATGATTTGGGACAGAGAATCTTTAAGAAATTCTCATATAATACTACATGAGCAGCTGCTTCTAGCCTTCCACCTTCAAGCAGTCAGTAACACACATCCAGATGAGCAAAAGGAAGAGAATAGGGCTATCATTGTTATTGCTGAGAGAATGTTCACGAGATTGATTTTCCCATCACTGTGAAGTCCACAAAGGCTGTACATTGTGACTTTGCGGCCAACTTCATATCTGTAAGCTTGTGAAGTGGGCATTAACTGCCACTTTTTGTAAATAAGCTGGTAACCTGGCTTCTTTAGGCTTGAGATGCGTGAGTCCAAGTGAATTCTCTTACCTTTAGCCAAAATAATTCTTTCTTCCCTTCAAAAAACAGTGATGCACAAACTTGAACTGGACATGGTCCCTGATCTTGAAAACTTAATAATTTCATGGGGAAGACAAACATGTAAATCAAATCAGGCAGATAATCCATCTTGGGCTTGAATCAAATAAGTGGAGGGAAAACGTATGTAATACGACATGACCAGTGTGGTTCTCTGGGCTCCTGGGTCATTCCAAGGGCAATATAGTTGGCTGTTGATGCCTATGTCTACACCAAGTCTGAATATACAGGCCTCTTCATATTTTCCAAACTAGCTCCTAGCCAAGAAGGCAGGAATACTATTAATTTACCTTTTTTCTGTATAATGATAACTCAGTGTCTCCAGGTGCCATTTCACGTTTATTCATAATTGTTGACCCCAGTCACAGACCTCATACTTTTTTGTAATTTATTAAGACTTTATTTTTTTAGAGCAGTTTCAGGTTAACAACAAAACTGAGAGGAAAGCACAGAAATTTACTGTATATTCCCTGTACCCACACACATATAGCCTCGCCCATTATCAACATTCCCCCCACCCCCCCCAGCCAAGGAGTGGCACATGTTACAACTGATGAATCTACATTGACATCATTATCACCCAAAGTCCATAGTTTACATTACAGTTTACTCTTGATGTTGTATATGCTGTGGGTTTGGACAAATGTATGATGTCATATATCCACTATTATAGTGTCATAAGCTATAGTGTCACTGCCCTAAAATTCCTCTTTGCTCTGCCTACACATCCCTTCCCAACACCCACTCCCCTGCAACCACTGATTTTTACTGTCTCCATAGTTTTGCCTTTTCCAGAAGGTCATATAATTGGAATCATACAATATATAGCATTTTCAGGTTAGCTTCTTTCACTTAGTACTATGCATTTAAAATTCCTCCATGTCTTTTCATGGCTTGATAGCTTACTTCTTTTAGCACTGAATAAGATTCCATTGTCTGGATGTACCACAGTTTATTTATTCACTCACCTACTGAGGGACATCTTGAGTGCTTCAAGGCAACTGAGGTAATAGGACATGTGTTCCTGCTGCTGTTACTGAAACCTGAGACTCATGGGCAGAATTGCTCTTCATTCCCTGCAGGATGAGACAGGGACAGTTTCTCTGGGGGCCTCTAGGCTGCCTTGACTGTGCCCATTCTCCTTCTATACTATCAGCTTGCCTAGTAACCTATCTGGAATAGTGAGAAAATATAATCGTTTAATTCCCCTTCTACGAGTTTTTCTTCCCTACTGGGCCTAGGGCTTGCTTTGTTCTAATTGCATCATATGAATCTGTAAGACAAATTTTTAAGGATTTCCCCTCTTTTAACATTAATATACCTTGCTGAGATAATTCCTTAAGCCATTATTTGCTGATAACATTACAAGGATGGACTAAATCTGTGCTTCTTAAATTGAGACACACATTCTGTGATTTACGCAATAGTATGGTGGGTACCTAAAGCCACAAGGGAAATATATCACATCTACTTTAAATTAAATAAATAAATTCCTTTAAAAGGAATTTAAAGTCTTACTTCATTGTGACCTAGACAGAACTACATAATCTGTATCTCCTCTCCACTCTTTTTTTTTTTCCTCTGATCTCATCTCCTCCTACTCAATCCATCACTCACACTGTTCCTGTCACACTTTGTTCCTTGAGCAACTCATGCTGCTGCCTCAGGGCCTTTGCACTTGCTGTTTACTCTGCCTGAAATGTTCTTCATGCAGATATCTGGATGGATGGCTATCTCACTTCCTTCAGGTCTTAACTGACTTGTCCCTTCTCAGTGAGGACTTTCTTGGCCACTCTATTAAAAATTATACATCTCCATCTTACATTTTCCAATCCTCCATGTTTGATTTACTTTTTCTCCATAGCACTTACTACAATTTAAAATACTGTACATTTTATTATTTACTTTTGTTATCTCTATATTCCATTAAAATGTCAGCTCCATGAAAGCAGAGGGTTTTTTAATTATAGAAAGGTACACAATAGTTGAAAGAATATTATAGTGAACCTCTACTATCACTCAGCTCTAACAATTTTTAATATTTAGCCAATCTTGTTTCTTCAATGTGCCTGACATATTTTATTTATTATAAGTATTTAGAAGCAAATCTTAGACATAAGAGTTCATGTTATTTCACCTATAAATTCTTCAGTGTGTATCTTAACTGATATAACCGTGTTTTTGACATTTTTAAAGTTATCAGAGCACTATCACATTAAATTAATATTAACTCTTTTGTATTATTTATTCTGTTTGTATTCAAATTGTTCTGATTAATAATGTATATTCACATTTGATTTATTTCCACTGGGACTCTAACAAGATCCACACATTACACTTGATTTTTCCTCCTAAGTCTTTCTTTTCCCATGTTCTATACATGTGTTGGGAAAACTTTGACCTCTAGCATGTTGCACATTCTGGATTTGGCAGATTGCTTTCTTGAAGTATCTTCCCCTTAATATTTTCTAAAATCTAGTTGTTATATACAGAGATTTAATTAGATTCAGGTTCATTTTTATAGGCAAGAATTCTGTGTTATTTCCTACTGTACTACATCACGAGGCACAAAATGACTGGTTGGCACACCTTAGTGATGCTGAAATAAATCAGAAGGTTAAGGTAGTATGATCCCGATTCCTTCATTATGATGTTTCCTGACAAAATTTTACTTGATGGTGTAGCATCCAGTGATGATGGTTCCCTACATTAGTTATTTTATTCTGGTACTTCTTGTTAATTTATTATCTGGAATTCAGCTTTAAATGCCCATTCTCCTGAACCTCCCTCTTTCAGTGATATAAATTTTTGAAGTATTGTCTAGGATTCACATAAACATAGTAGTTAAGGGCTTTTGACTTCTCTTTACTAAATTATGGCAGTCAAGGTGCACTTCTATGAATCCTCCTTGGAAAACATTAAAAACCACTCATCTACACTATGATATCTCTATCTGTGATAATATAAAATTAGTTAATTATTAAAAATTACTGAGACCTTACTATGTGTAAGACACTGTCTTAGGTACTGGGAATACATTGTTGTCATGGACTGTCAATATATAATAGGATTAATAGAAATTAAAAATGGAAATGCACTCTGGTAGCAAGCATCAAAAATGGCTCCCAGCACATTCACAGGAAGAGAGACAAGATGAAAAGGCAGAGGGCTATGTACCAGATGAAGAAACAAGATAAAACCCCAGAAAAGCAACTAAATGAAGTGGAGATAGGCAACATTCCAGAAAAAGAATTCAGAATAATGATAGTGAAGATGATCCAAGACCTCGGAAAAAGAATGGAGGTAAAGATCGAGAAGATGAAAGAAATGTTTAACAAAGACCTAGAAGAATTAAAGAACAAACAAACAGAGATGAACAATACAATAACTGAAATGAAAACTACACTAGAAGGAATCAATAGCAGAATAACTGAGGCAGAAGTACGGATAAGTGACCTGGAAGACAGAATGGTGGAATACACGGCTGCGGAACAGAATAAAGAAAAAAGAATGAAAAGAAATGAAGACAGCTTAAGAGACCTCTGGGAAAATATTAAATGCAACAACATTCGCATTATAGGGGTCCCAGAAGGAGACAAGAGAGAGAAAGGACCACAGAAAATATTTGAAGAGATTATAGTCGAAAACTTCCCTAACATGGGAAAGGAAATAGCCACCAAAGTCCAGGAAGCGCAGCGAGTCCCACACAGGATAAACCCAAGGAGAAACATGCCGAAACACATAGTAATCAAACTGGCAAAAAATAAAGACAAAGAAAAATTATTGAAAGCAGCAAGGGAAAAATGACAAATAACATACAATGGAACTCCCATAAGGTTAACAGCTGATTTCTCAGCAGAAACTCTACAAGCCAGAAGGGAGTGGCATGATATACTTAAAGTGATGAAAGGGAAAAACCTACAACAAAGATTACTCTACCCAGCAAGGATCTCATTCAGATTCCATGGAGAAATCAAAAGCTTTACAGACAAGCGAAAGCTAAGAGAATTCAGCACCACCAAACCAGCTCTACAATAAAGGCTAAAGGAACTACTCTAAGTGGGAAACACAAGAGAAGAAAAGGACCTGCAAAAACAAACCGAAAACAATTAATAAAATGGTAATAGGAACATATATATCGATAGTTACCTTAAATGTGAATGGATTAAATGCTCCAACCAAAAGACACAGGCTTCCTGAATGGATAGAAAAACAAGACCCATATATATGCTGTCTACAAGAGACCCACTTCAGACCTAGGGGCACATACAGACTGAAAGTGAAGGGATGGAAAAAGATATTCCATGCAAATGGAAATCAAAAGAAAGCTGGAGTAGCAGTACTCATATCAGATAAAATAGACTTTAAACTAAAGAATGTTACAAGAGACGGGGAAGGACACAACATAATGATAAAGGGATCAATCCAAGAAGAAGATATAACAATTATAAATATACATGTACCCAACATAGGAGCACCTCAATACATAAGGCAACTGCTAACAGCTATAAAAGAGGAAATCGACAGTAACACAGTAATAGTGGGGAACTTTAACACCTCACTTACACCAATGGACAGATCATCCAAAATGAAAATAAATAAGGAAACAGAAGCTTTAAATGACACAGTAGACCACATACACTTAATTAATATTTATAGGACATTCCTTTCAAAAACAGCAGATTACACTTTCTCCTCAAGTTCACATGGAACATTCTCCAGGATAGGTCATATCTTGGGTCACAAATCAAGCCTCAGTAAATATAAGAAAATTGAAATCATATCAAGCATCTTTTCTGACCACTACACTATGAGATTAGAAATCAATTACAAGGAAAAAAAACATAAAAAACACAAACACATGGAGGCTAAACACTACGTTACTAAAAAACCAAAAGATCACTGAAGAAATCAAAGAGGAAATCAAAAAATTCCTAGAGACAAATGACAATGAAAACACGATGATCCAAAACCTATGCGATGCAGCAAAAGCAGCTCTAAGAGGGAAGTTTATAGCTATACAATCCTACCTCAAGAAACAAGAAAAATCTCAAATAAACAATCTAACCTTACATCTGAAGGAACTGGAGAAAGAAGAACAAACAAAACTCAAAGTTAGCAGAAGGAAATAAGTCATAAATATCAGAGCAGAAATAAATGAAATAGAAACAAAGAAAACAATAGCAAAGATCAATAAAAGTAAAAGCTGGTTCTTTGAGAAGATAAACAAAATTGATAAACCATTACCCAGTCACATCAAAAAAAAAAGATGGAGAGGACTCAAATCAATAAAATTAGAATTGAAAAAGGAGCAGTTACAACAAACACCACAGAAATACAAAGCACCCTAAGAGACTACTACAAGCAACTCTATGCCAATAAAATGGACAACCTGGAAGAAATGGACAAAATATTAGAAAGGTATAACCTTCCAAGAGTGGACAAGGAAGAAATAGGAAATATGAACAGACCAATCACAAGTAATGAAATTGAAACTGTGATTAAAAATCTTCCAACAAACAAAAGTCCAGGACCAGATGGCTTCACAGGTGAATTCTATCAAACTTTTAGAGAAGAGCTAACACCCATCCTTCTCAAACTCTACCAAAAAATTGCAGAGAAAGGAACACTCCCAAACCCATTCTATGAGGCCACCATCACCCTGATACCAAAACCAGACAAACATACTACAAAAAAAGAAAATTACAGACCAATATCGCTAATGAATATAGATGCAAAAATCCTCAACAAAATACTAGCAAACAGAATCCAACAACACACTGAAAGGATCATGCACCATGATCAAGTGGGATTTATCCCAGGGATGCAAGGATTCTTCAATATGCAAATCAATCAATGTGATACACCATATTAACAAATTGAAGGAGAAAAACCATATGATCATCTGAATAGATGCAGAAAAAGCTTTCGACAAAATTCAACACCCATGTATGATAAAAACTCTCCAGAAAGTGGGCATAGAGGGAACCTACCTCAACATAATTAAGGCCATATGCGACAAACCCACAGCAAACATCATTCTCAATGGTGAAAAACTGAAAGCATTTCCTCTAAGATCAGGAACAAGACAAGCGTGTCCACTCTTGCCACTCTTATTCAACATAGTTTTGGAAGTCCTAGCGGCAGCAATCAGAGAAAAAAAGAAATAAAAGGAACACAAATTAGAAAAGAAGCAGTAAAACTGTCACTGTTTGCAGATGACATGATAATGTACATAGAGAATCCTAAAGATGCCACCAGGAAACTACTAGAGCTAATCAATGAATTTGGTAAAGTTGCAGGATACAAAATTAATGCACAGAAATGTCTAGCATTCCTATACACTAATGATGAAAAATCTGAAAGAGAAATTAAGGAAACACTCCCACTTTCCACTGCAACAGAAAGAATAAAATACCTAGGAATAAACCTACCTAGGGAGACAAAAGACCTGTGGCAGAAAACTATAAGGCACTGTTGACAGAAATTAAAGATGATACCAACAGATGGAGAGATATACCATGTTCTTGAATTGGAAGAATAAATACTGTAAAAATAACTAAACAACCCAAAGTAATCTACAGATTCAATGCAATCCCTATCAAATTACCAATGGCATTTTTTACGGAACTAGAACAAAAAATCTTAAAATTTGTATGGAGACACAAAAGACCCCGAATAGCAAAAGCAGCCTTGAGGGGAAAAAATGGAGCTGGAGGAATCAGACTCCTTGACTTCAGACTATACTACAAACCTACAATAATCAAGACAGTATGGTACTGGCACAAAAACAGAAACATAGAGCAATGGAACAAGATAGAAAGCCCAGAGATAAACCCATGCACCTATGGTCAACTAATCTATGACAAAGGAGACAAGGATATACAATGGAGAAAAGTCAGTCTCTTCAATAAGTGGTGCTAGGAAAACTGGAGAGCTACATGTAAAAGAATGAAATTAGAACACTCCCTAACACCATACACAAAAGTAAACTCAAAATGGATTAGAGACCTAAATGTACGACTGGACACTATAAAACTCTTAGAGGAAAACATAGGAAGAGCACTCTTTGACATAAATCACAGCAAGATCTTTTTTGATCCACCTCCTAGAGTAATGGAAATAAAAATAAACAAATGGGACCTAATGAAAGTTCAAAGCTTTTGCACAGCAAAGGAAATCGTAAACAAGACAAAAAGAAAACCCTCAGAATGGGAGAAAATATTTGCAAACGAATCAATGGACAAAGGGTTAATATCCAAAATATATAAACAGCTCATGCAGCTCGATATTATAAAAACAAACAACCCAATCCAAAAATGGGCAGATGACCTAAATAGACATTTCTCCAAAGAAGACATACAGATGGCCAAGAAGCACATGAAAAGCTGCTCAACGTCACTAATTATTAGAGAAATGCAAATCAAAACTACAATGAGGTACCACCTCACACCAGTTAGAATGGGCATCATCAGAAAATCTACAAACAACAAATGCTGGAGAGGGTGTGGAGAAAAGAGAACCCTCTTGCACTGTTGGTGGGAATGTAAATTTTTACAGCCACTAAGGGGAACAGTATGGAGGTTCCTTAAAAAACTAATAATAAAATTACCATACGATCCAGCAATCCCACAACTGGGCATATACCTAGGGAAGAACCATAATTCAAAAAGACACATGCACCCCAATGTTCTTTGCAGCACTGTTTACAATAGCCAGGTCATGGAAGCTACCTAAATGCCCATCGACAGATGAATTGATAAAGAAGATGTTGTACATATATACAATGGAATATTACTCAGCCATAAAAAGGAACAAAACTGGGTCATTTGTAGATACGTGGATGGATCTAGAGACTGTCATACAGAGTGAAGTAAGTCAGAAAGAAAAAAACAAATATCGTATATTAACGCATATATGTGGAACCTAGAAAAATGGTACAGATGAACTGGTTTGCAGGGCAGAAATTGAGACACAGATGCAGAGAACAAACATATGGACACCAAGGGGGGAAACTGGTGGGCAGTGGGGTAGGGGGTTGGTGGTGGTGTGATGAATTGGGAGATTGTGATTGACATATATACACTAATATGTATAAAATGGATAACTAATAAGAACCTGCTGTATAAAAAAATAAAATGACATTTAAAAAAATAAAATGAAATAAAAAGTCCACCTTTATTTCACTGATTTAAGATGCCACTGAATTCTTATGTACATTGAGTATATTTCTGACCTTCATATTCTGTTCCATTGTGTGTCTATTCATGTATCATTACTACACTATGTTAATGGTCAAGGCTTCATAATATAATTTAATATATTGCTTGGCTAGCTGCTCCTTACCACCCTTGTTTATAATAGTTTTCCTGGCCATTCTTACTTTTTAATTTTTCTGTGTGAACTTTAGTATCAGTATGACCATTTCTTTAAAAAATTCCTCTTGGGATTTTATTGAGATTTGGTTGAATTTGTGAATTAACTTAGGTAGAATTAATACCTTTATAATTTTTTTTTCCATTAAAAACATGGAATGACACAATTCATTCAAATCACCTTTTGGGTTTTTTAGGAGTACTTAAGTTTTTGTACTATAAATTATACATTTTTTTAAAAGTTATGTTTCAATTTATTTTAGTAATAACATTCCTAGTTGTTTAATATTTTTGTTGCTCTTTTAAACTGAGTCTTTTCTTCTATTTTATCTTCCATGAGGTTACTGTTTGTATATATGCAGACTATTGATATATTAATCTGATACCTCACTACCCTACTGATTCTCTTATTGTTTATAGTTTACAGTAAAGTCTTTGGGGGTTTTCAGTTATACAGTATAACAACCACAGATAGTGATAGTTTTGCTTTCTCCTTCTAAATTTTGTAAATTTTTTATACATCTTTTTCCTTTTTGCTACATTGACTAACACTTCAAATATAATGTTAAAAATATTAACTAGCAGTGATGACAATGCACATTCTTGTCATTTTCCTGAGTTCAGTGCAAGTAACTCCAATGTTTTACTATGATACTAATACTAATATATATACTGACAAATATGTATATATGCACATATATTTATATATGCTTATGTCATATATACATACATATACACATACATGTGTATATACATATAAATATATATGTGTGTACATATACTGATATATGTGCATTAAATTATATATTTATATAGTATACATAAATATTACATATGTATTATCTGTATATATATGCTGAGATATGTGTGTATATGCACATTTTTATACATATATGTAAACTATGTTATGGAAAAAACAATCTGAATGATTTTAACAAGAACTGGTGTTGAATTTTATGAAAAACCTTTTTGGCATCAATGGAGATTATCACATGATACTTCTCCTTAAGTCTTATAATGTAATGGATTTTATTTATTGATTTTCTAATATCAACCAACTTTGAATTTTTAGAATCTCTCTCGGTGCTGATATATTATTTTTTAAATGTGCTTTTGGCTTTTAACTGCTAAACTTTACTTAAGATTTATGTATTGATATTTATGAGTGATATTGGTCAGAGCCAATAATCTAGGACGTTATATATTTATTTACTTAATTATTTACTTTTCTTTTGGCAGGGGAGATGGTTTCCCTGGACTTTGCAGTTAACTTGAATTCAAACTCCAAACGAGGATAAGGGGACATCTGGTGAGCAAATTCTATGAACCCCCTCTTTTTTGAGAACCTTTAAGTGTCAGCTTTATGTACAGGTATAATTTAATTTCCTACTTTGTGCAGGCAGGGCCTTATCTCCTACTTTCACATGTCTTTAAGATCTAAGCCTCATGGTTACTGAGCTCAATTGAATGTATAAAGGCATGTTTGTCATAAACATGGTATCTGGCATCCCCCAGACCAGGTGATCTGAGAGAGAAACAGCAACCAAGATGGAAGTTGTCCTTTATAGCCTAATCTCAGAAGTGATATATTATTACTTCTGCCATATTCAATGGTCACAGAGACCAACTCTGGTATAATATGGGAGGGGATTAACAAGGGTATTAATTGCAGGGGGTGGAGATCATTGGGAGTCATTTTTTTAAAAATTTTTTAATTTAATTTTATTTAGTTTTATTTACAGCAGGTTCTTATTAGTCATCAATTTTATACACATCAGTGTATACATGTCAATCCTAATCGCCCAATTCATCACACCCCCACGCTCACCCGCTGCCGCTTTCCCCACTAGGTGTACATACGTTTGTTCTCTACATCTGTGTCTCAATTTCTGCCCTGCAAACCAGTTCATCTGTACCATTTTTCTAGGTTCCACGTATATGCGTTAATATACATACATGTGTTTCTAGGTTCCACATATATGCGTTAATATACGATAGGAGGTGGATCAAAAAAGATCTTGCTGTGATTTATGTCAAAGAGTGCTCTTCCTATGTTTTCCTCTAAGAGTTTTATAGTGTCCAGTCTTACATTTAGGTCTCTAATCCATTTTGAGTTTATTTTTGTGTATGGTGTTAGGGAGTGTTCTAATTTCATTCTTTTACATGTAGCTGTCCAGTTTTCCTAGCACCACTTATTGAAGAGACTGTCTTTTCTCCATTGTATATTCTTGCCTCTTTTGTCATAGATTAATTGACCATAGGTGCATGAGTTTATCTCTGAGCTTTCTCTCCTGTTCCATTGATCTATACTTTTGTTTTTATGCCAGTAGAAGGTGGACTTTTTAATAAACGGTGTTGAGTAGCCAAGATAAGTTTAAATCAATATCTTACACTAAGATAAGTTCTCAAAGGATATAATATTTAAATGAAAAAGCAAGATCACAAACATACTGGAAGAAGCATAGGTAATTTTTTTAATATTTATTTATTTTTTTGGCTGCATTGGGTCTTAGTTGCGGTTTGCGGGGTCTTTGTTGAGGTATCTTTTGTTGCAATGCAGGCTCTTCTTTGTGGCGCGCAGGTTTCTCTCTAGTTGTGACACCCAGGCTTCTCTCTAATGGTGGTGTGCAGGTTTTCTCTCTCTACTTGTGGCACATGGGCTCTGTAGTTTGCAGCACACAGGCTCTCTTTGAGGTGCATGAGCTCAGTAGTTGTGGCGCGCAGGCTTAGTTGCCCCGCGGCATGTGGGATCTTAGTTCCCTGACCAGGGATCAAACCTGCGTCCCCTGCATTGGAAGGTGGATTCTTTACCACTGGACCACCAGGGAAGTCCCAAAAGCATAGGTAATTTTTTTTATAACCTTGGAATGAAGAAGGCCTGTCTAGCTATGATTCAAATTCCAGAAGCCATTGAAAACTGATAAAATTATGCTCCATAAAAATCATCTTTTATAAGGCAAACAAGGAGCATAAGTCAAAGACAAACTACAAAAGCAGGAAAAAATACATGTAATTCAGACCCCAGAAAAAGAAGTAATTGCCCTTAAATTTTTTTAAAAAAGGTTGAGGGACAGACAAAATGTCACAATGGAAAAAATGGGCTAATGGGCAAAGGATAGGAACAGACAATTCACAGCAAAAGAAGTAAAGTTTGCCTTTAAACATATGAAAAATGTCTGTACATCAAAAGACATGATAAAATTTATTTTAAAACTCAATAAAATATCTACAGAGAGAATTTGTGCTCATCCTCAAATTAATGAGAAAAGGATGAACAACTCAATAGAACCAAGAGGCAAAATACTTGAACTGGCAATTCATAGTAAATATTAATCACCAGTGAGAATATGAAAAACTCCCACTTCAGTACTAATCAGGAAAATGCAAATTAACACTATGACAGCATTTTACACCCATCAACTTGTCAAAACCTAAAAGCAGTTGCTACAAGTTGGAAATAACCTAAACATCTATCAACAAAAGACAGATCTTGGGGATTCCCTGGTGGCAGAGTGGTTAAGAATCCACCTGCCAATGCAGGGGACACAGGTTCGAGCCCTGGTCCGGGAAGATCCCACATGTCGCAGAGTAACTAAGCCCGTGCGCCACAACTACTGAGCCTATGCTCTAGAGCCCACAAGCCACAACTACTGAAGCCTGCGCGCCTAGAGCCGGTGCTCCACAGCAAGAGAAGCCACGGCAGTGAGAAGCCCGCGCACGTCAGTGAAGACCCAATGAAGCCAAAAATAAATTAAAAAAAAAAAAAAAAAGACAGATCAAAAAATAGTGTTATATTCAAACAAAGAAATACTCTAGGGGCTTCCCTGGTGGCGCAGCGGTTGAGAGTCTGCCTGCCGATGCAGGGGGCACGGGTTCGTGCCCCGGTCCGGGAAGATCCCACATGCCGCGGCACGGCTAGGCCCGTGAGCCATGGCTGCTGAGCCTGTGCGTCTGGAGCCTGTGCTCCGCAACGGGAGAAGCCACAGCAGTGAGAGGCCACGTACCACAAAAAAAAAAAAAGAAATACTCCAGAACAATGAAAATAATATTAAGTGAAAATATAAGTTTTCACAACAGTATATGGAATTTTAAAACATGTCAACATCAAATATTGCTTTGAGACACACATTTATGTAGTAAACATGTAAAGATATAAATAGGAATGAAAAACACAAATTCAGGGCTCAGGAGAAAAAGAGAAAAGAGGGGAAATGGATTGGTAAATATAATTAGGGATCCAACTGTATTTATGATTTTCTATTTCTTTACAGTTTTTTTATGTCTGAAATATTTCAGGGAAAAAAGGAGATTAAAGGAAAAGAGAACACAAGCTTTTTGAAATCAAAACAAAACTCAATTCCAACCTCATCTCTGCAACTTGCTGGTTATGGGACCTTGACTAGGTTGTATGATTTCTCTGAACTTCAGCTTTCTCAACTGTAAAATGAGGATAATAATAATATGCCTACTTCCTGAAACTGTATAGCAGCAGCTAGCAAAGTAACAAGCACGTGATATGCACTTAATGTATTTGATATTTTCCTGAATTATTTCACTAAGGACAATATTGGTTAATAAGTGTGTATATGTATTGATACATTGCAAATGTGTGTGAATATGTTTGTGTGTTTACAGGGCATATACTTAGTTTTTTTGGAGCACAGCACTTGGGTTCTTAGAATTTTACTATCCTTTTTTACATATTACCTTTTTATTTTGCACTTCCTGTTTTAATTTTAAACATAAGAGGGACAATTTCTAGACAATCAATAGAACAGCTGCCAGGGGAAAAAATAGAAATGAAATGGCTAAATGATTGAGGGTTGACACTTAAAAGAATAGTTTTGCCGTTAACAGTTGTGTATCCCAGAAATAAAATATCTGATAAATACATCATAACAATGACCAAAATTGCTATCCAATACTGAAAATTCATAGCTAGAGAGCTGAGAACTATTGAAAAACAGTGACAAAATTTCAGTATTGACCTTAATTTTCGAAATGTGTTATAGTCAATGTGAATCAGAACAGGGAAAATAATAATAAATCCCCTACAAAGTCCAAATTTTATGCCATTTAAGGCATAAATGAACACTGTGAAATATTCTTTAGCAATCATGTTAAGCGTTCAAAACATGTTTTGGAAATTGAACAAGTAAATGGCAATGTTCTCCTTTAGCTCTAATAATCAGTCTCTGTTCTTTCTGTTCTTGTCCTGTGATCTTGGTGTACCCACAAATACCACACTGAGTCCCCCTCACACACATATACACACATACACACCCACACCCCCCCCCCCCCCCCCCCCACACACACACATCAGTCTTTTGTCTCTCCTCCTCTCAGTGGTGTAGTCCTTTTCTCTTCTCTATGTGATGAGAGAGCTTATGAAATTAGAAAGCCTGGGTATCCTTCTGTGAGGTCACATTTGCTGAATGTGACACATTGGATAACTTTTTGCCTCTCTGAGCTTTAGTTTTCTT
Organism: Monodon monoceros; assembly: GCF_005190385.1. NCBI lineage: Eukaryota > Metazoa > Chordata > Mammalia > Artiodactyla > Monodontidae > Monodon > Monodon monoceros. The sequence continues at coordinate 69,833,667 of NW_021703768.1, forward strand.
ATTGTAAAATAGGGATTAAAGTGAGCTTACATCTATCACAGACCTTTAAGGAAAATTTCTGAAGCATCATCCAAATGCACGATATTATTATTTATTTTGAGAAATACTGTGACCTGAGTAGTAAAAAGGATCAGTTTCTCGGTAGTTTTTCTCCCAGAAAACAAAATAAAACCTTGGTCTGTTTGGCTTTCTGTTTCTGTACCTCCCAGCTACAGCAAAAGTAGATATGTATGAAAATCACTGTGTTGCCTTACTTAAGCTGATATATACTTCCCAGTTCATGTGGATTACATAAACCTTCACTTATTAATTTAACAAATACTAATTGAGTTACCTTTTGTACCTTGTACATGTCAGGCACTGTGGTAGGTATTTTGGACACATCTGTGAAAATAAACAAAGATTCTTGCTCTCTTGGAGCTCAGCATTCAACTGAGGTGGAGGATGTAACAGATAATAAATAATAAATATTGAAAATAATTAATATTGACTGTATGTTAGAGGATGATAGTGCTATGGGAAAATGGAGTAGAGTAAGTAGAGTGGCTTCAGAAAGCTGTTGGGAAGGGGTTGTCAGCAGATAGAAGGAGGGGGCTGGATACATCATCTGTATGTGTCCATGAGAAAGTGACTTTTGAGCAAAGACTTGAAGGATGAGGGAATTACTCAGGAGAATATCTGGAGAAGAAAGTTCCATGAAAGGGAATATGGTCTGCTTTCCATATCCCTGGGTTTAGCACCTGCATTCAATTCAATCCATAGTTGGTTGAATCCACAGATGCCAAAAGTGGATATGGAGGGCTGACTGTATTCATTGTTCTACTGCCATTTTATATAAGGAACTTGAGCATCCAGGGATTTGGCATCCATTCCTAGAACCAATACCCCACGGACACCGAGGGACAACTGTCCCGAAAGCCAAAGCCCCAAGATGGAGCTTTCTTGGCATGTTTGAAACCACAACTAAGCCCTTCTGTCTGGAGAGGAGTTCAGGGAGAGTAGCAGGAAAGGAAATTGGAAAATTACATCTTCCCTCAAACCACCTTACCTACAACTCATGACTCTTATCAAAACTTTCAAAGATAAACTTCTTTATTCTGTACATTTTTAAAGCAAGAAAACTTCAGTTTTTGTTCCAGTGCCCAGAATTATTTCAATGAATATGTGACTATTTCTTATGTGTTACCCCTTACTGGTGGAAGAACATACTTGGTGTCCTGCCATTTACTATTCTCCTTCAGCCCTTTCCCCCTTTATGACTATAATCATCTCACACACACCCTACATTTTCTTTAATAGCTGCTTCCAGTAGGTTATAGTTTGCTCTCCAGGTTTTATCTCTACTCAAAGTCTCTCAAAATGATTATTCCAGAGGGAAAACCTTCTCTTTCCCTTTATGCCCTTCATCCAGCTGCCCAAAGAAAACACCTGTTTACCAGAGAGAAAACTTAATGGGTCCTCATTCCTGTTTCATTACAAGGGAGGGAAGAACATGACGAACCCAAGTCACGGATCACATGTATTTAAAAAATCAAATTTATATTTATTAGATAAACCTGTTCTGTATTTTGCCAGGTTTGCACTAGGAAAGGTTTAGATTTTTTCTGAGAAATTTTAATAAAACATAAACTGTTTCCACTAAGATTATCTTTAAAAATTTAGACTATCTGATCTTTACGGCAGGATTTTTTGAAGAGTTGTAATTATTTTTTAACACCTCTGTAATACATCATTATGCTGTTTTATAGCACATTTGGGTAAAAACTATTTTTATTCATTTTATCCAAATCCCATCATCATATACATTGGCATTAAATGATTTTGTTTATGATTCTACTTTTAAGTAGCTGAGTGTCAAAATAACAAAAATAACTTGAAAGAATGTTTTAAGGAAAATAAACAAAGAGAAAACAAGCCTTCTCCAGTGTGGCACGTTTCTATGGATGCAATCATGTATATGGTAGAAGATCATGTCACTGCGGAATTTAGTATAAGGAGGGCATTTGAGAGAGCTTGCCTTCTTTGCTAAGTCAGGGTCATTAATTGGTACAATTCAAAGAAAGAACCCTGAAACTTTATAGTCATCTATTCTTACCTAACTTGCTACCACCAGTATGTATAATTCTGATTTATGCACTCTCCTCCCTCTGTGTAGATACATTTCCTCTCCTGGAAATGCTATATTTCCTAATGGCAATGGGTAGAATCGTCACTACTTTCCAACCCTCTCAGCAGTAGCCAGACATTGTTTCTGATGCACTACCCTCCCAGAGATCAAGCTGATGGTTTCTACTTGTTGGCAAAACCCTAGGTTTACATTGTGTGTGGGTCACCTTTCAGGTTCCCTTGAGAAGAGTAAAATGGATCTGGCCAAAACACACATGCTACAAAGTTCTCTTCTGCCAGTTTTCAAGACCAGCATGATTCTTCTTTGACCAAAATGATCATATTAACCAGTCAGTCAATGATAAAGGATAAAGGAAAATAAAAAGTGCATATCTTGAAAGCGAAAGGGGAAAAAATAATGAAAAAATATTAGCAGATTTGACTGTATAATGAATTTGTCTTTATGAAACTAAATTATTTCCATATATCAAAAATATCATAAATACATAAAGTGTGTCTCTGGAAAGAAGTACAAGAAATGTGTTTCAGTGGTTGTCTCCACTGAAGGAAACACTAAGAGATTAATTTTAAAGACAATAGTCTACTTCCTTGATAGTAGCACAGTGAAATGGGCACTCTCATAAACTGTTAGTGAAAATCTAACCTGAGCACACCATTAAAAAAGCAATTTGCAATATCAATCAAGGACTTTAAAATTTCTTATGCCTTTTGTCCCAGTAATTCCATTTTTTAAGAATTTATTCTAAGAAAATAGGCTAAAATATAGAGGAGTGTTTTTATGCAAAGCATGTTACTGAAATATTTTTTATAAAAGTGAAAAGGTAGGAAAACTTAAAGGCCCCAAATTAGGTAATCCTTTTCCTATTTCCTGATTATTTTGCACAGACATTTATTATAGCAGCCATCATACTAGGTTCTTTTTATTTCCATGGATATCTCCTTAAGAAACTGAGTGCTCAGAGTGGGACAAAGAATTTTCGTATCTTAGATCCCATAGCCTGCTATAATATAATAATTGGGGTCCACTAAGCTCTCAGTTAACACTTGTAAAATTAGTGAAACTTCGTGTCAACCATGCAATTCATAATGATCACTAAGATCTATTTCTCCCCACCTCCCACTGCCTACACACCCATAAACATAATGAGAATAGTTCAATCCATCTGTCAGTTCAGCTAAATTAGGCTTTCAAAAACAAACTGGTTTAGGGATGTCCATTTGTACATATAGATAGAGCTATTGGCACAGCCATAAACAAACTGAATTGTATCTCAGTGTATAACCATGGTTAGTATTGATGTAAAGATAATCAGTAAGACAAGATAAAATGTTTCAAGTCAGATTTAAAATTTGATATGAACATCGATGCTTGGAAAGCCAACAGATTCTATGTCAGAGGGATCCCAGAAGACATGTGAAACTGCCACAGTGTGAAATAAAAATTACAGAGTTTAGAAGTGAATTTATAAAAAAAAAATTACAGAGTTTAGAAAATCAATGTCATATATGCATATGTACATACCAAACTTCAGGTAACTTTCTATACCTTAAAAGTAATTGTTTTTAATACAATTAAAATAACTACTAAGCTGTTCTAAAAGGCATTCTATTAAATTTAAGCCTCCTAGCTGAGCTCAATCGCATCCCAGGGCAATGAGAAAAATTGCAGGCCAGTTCACACAACGCTGTTGGAAAACTATTTGAGACTGTCATTTGGAAGTTGTCTGCACACAGAAGGGTAACAGCTGCAATTCACTTCAATCCAATTCTGCTCTTTGCAATTTACTCTAAGATGTGCCAATCTTCAGTAAATTATATGAGGAGGGAACAATGCAATCATTATTTACCCAAATTGTAACGCATTCCTATCTTACTCCAGGAATAAAATTCAATAAATCAATAATTGGAAGGGTTGATGTGTGGAGGATTAAAGTACCCACACATGCAACTTTTATTCAGGGTTTTGGAGTGGGAGGAGGTAGAAAATGATTTCAATATTAAAGAATTGGAATATTAGTGAAGTTTTTTTAAAGCGTGAAGAATTAAATCCACTTAATTTCTGAGAATCTCTCAATGTCATATAACTGGATAATGTATTAAAATATACAAGAAAAAATAAATGATGGGAAAGAAAGAGGAAATTTCCCTTAAACAACTCAAGCAATTCCTCTAGGAAGGAGAAAATAGGAAAGGAGGGAGGGAGGGAGGGAGGAAGGGAAAGAGGGAGAGAGGGAGGGCAGACAGAAGGAAAGAACTTTTATAGCACCTAAGCCACCATCTTTCAGAGTATTGACTACCTCCTGGCCAGGTGGGCAGCAGACAAGCTCATGGCCACCCTGAAGGCAGAGAGTATTGCACACCAGGAATATGAACCTTAAAGTAAAAAGCCCCAGAATTTTGAAACTCAGTTTTACTATTACCAGCTGAGACCATCTGTTCAAAATAATTTCTTTTAAGTCTCCACTTCTACATATGAAAATGAGCTTTGTTCATACCGTAATACCTTATAGGGTAAAACAATATATTTTCTGCTTAACAAATGTTTTTCTAAGTGCCACTCAGTAAATAACACGTTTCCTTCTATCAGAGCTACAAGGGAAGAAAAGGTGCATACCGATCAAAACTATTTCCAGTTGCAAACTTTATTTTCTGAACTCTTCAAAGATTGGTGTTGGCACTTTTTAGATGAATGAAATGCTTGTAGCTCCAGGAATCCTGTATATGAAGCTGAGTCTTAATTAAGAACTCATATGAGTCTAAGACTCCATGTAGAGAGTGCAACTGAGTTTTATATCCTAAGGAGGCTGTTTGAATACACAGTTGAGCCTTGAACATCACAGGGATTAGGGGGTGCTAACTCCCTGCACAAAAATCCAAGTATAATTTATATTTGGCCCTCCATATACTCAGTTCCCCCATATCTGAGGTTCCTCCCGTATCTGCTGTTCTGCATCTGCAGATTGAACCAATTGCAGATCGTGTAGTACTGTAGTAAGTATTTATTGAAGAAAAGTTGCATATGAGTGGACCTGTGCAGTTCAACCCGCTGTTATTGAAGGGTCAGTGGTATTTCCTTGCATTCATGCATTCAGATAAAGTTTGTAATATAATTTTTAGATAATGTAGGTTTGAATATATTAAAGAGGTGGATAATTTAATATGACTTGGGGAAAATGATAGCACTCATAACCCATGTTTCCAGGCCATATTGGCCTGAGGGAACAATTAAAGCATTGTGTCAGAGTCAGAGTAAAGACAACATCGAACAGCAAAATGAATGGAACCTTTTTCCACTGGTCAATCCTTCATCAGTTCATTCATTCAACAAACATTTTATTGAGTATTGTATATGAAACAAACACTCTGCTAGGGCTAGGCCCGTGAGCCATGGCCGCTGAGCCTGCATGTCCGGAGACTGTGCTCCGCAACAGGAGAGGCCACAACAGTGAGAGGCCCGTGTACCGAAAAAAAAAAAAAAAAAAATTGACAAGACATAGTCATGAATCGGATATGGGTACAAGGCACAAGGGGTAGTCGAGGGTTTTGACAACTGGACAGAGGAGAATGCCATTCATTTGGGAAATACTGGAAACTTACAATGAACCCAGTGGGTAATATTTATTGAGCATTTACTATGCAAGTCATTTTTCTAAATCCTTTACACATTTCATAAAATGTATTCTTTACAACAACTCTATGATATAAGTATTATTACTGTTTTCTCCATCTCAAAGACGAGGAACTGAAGCAAAGAAAGATTAAGTGGCATGTCCATTTACACATAGAAACAAGTAATGGTCTAGGTTTTGAGTTTGGAGCCAGGCTTTTAATCACTTTACTATGCTGCCTCCAGGTTCATAAATGTCTCCAACTGCCCTGCCCCCAGATTTGTTGCCCTTGGGTTGCTCAAACAAAAGGAACTTGTTGTCCTTTCCACCTCATGGCTTTCATTCTCTGGTGTTCACAATAATAGCTTCCTAATAGCTAAGTTGCTATCAATTCTCCAAGCCAAAAAATATTTCTATCTCTGTGTTGATATCACCTTTCTGGGCCTTAAATTGGGGTTGAAGGAGGCAGAGAAAAATATTCCGAATTGCATTGCTAATAATCAAATATAGGTTTATGGACAAAACAGATGGTCTTAGTCTGCTCAGACTGCCATAACAAAGTACCGTAGACTGACTTAACCAACAGAAATTTATTTATTCACAGTTCTTGAGGCTGGAAGTTCAATATCAGGGTGCCAGTAGGGTCAGGTTCTGGTAAGGTCTCCCTTCCTGACTTGCAGATGTCCACCTTCTTGCTATAACCTCATGTGGCCTTTCCTCAGTGTGTGTGCTGGAGGAGAGAGAGAGAGAGATTTTTGTTCGTTTTCTATAAGGCCACTGATCCTTTTAAAGTAGGATACCAGCCTTATGAATTTTTTTTAACATTGGTTACCTCCTAAAAGCCCTATCACTAAATACAGTCATATTAAGGTAAGGGCTTGGGCATATGATTTTGGCAGACGGGAAACAATTTAGTCCATAGCATGGAGCCAGGGATATTCTTTTTTTTAACATCTTTATCGGATTATAATTGCTTTACAATGGCGTGTTAGTTTCTGCTTTATAACAAAGTGAATCAGCTATATGTATACATATTTCCCCATATGCCCTCCCTCTTGCGTCTCCCTCCCACCCTCCCTATCCCACCCCTCTAGGTGGTCACAAAGCATCGAGCTGATCTCCCTGTGCTATGCTGCTTCTTTCCACTAGCTATCTGTTTTACATTTGGTAGTACATATAACTCCATGCCACTCTCTCACTTCATCCCAGCTTACCCTTCCCCCTCCCCATGTCCTCAAGCCATTCTCGTTGTCTGCGTCTTTATTCCTATCCTGCCCCTAGGTTCTTCATAACCTTTTTTTTTTTTTGATTCCATATATATGTGTTAGCATACGGTATTTGTTTTTCTCTTTCTGACTTACTTCACTCTGTATGACAGACTCTAGGTCCATCCACCTCACTACAAATAACTCAATTTTGTTTCTTTTTATGGCCAAGTAATATTCCATTGTATATATGTGCCACATCTTCTTTATCCATTCATCTGTTGATGAACACTTAGGTTGCTTCCATGTCCTGCACATTGTAAATAAAGCTACAATAAACATTGTGGTACATGTCTCTTTTTGAATTATGGTTTTCTCAGGGTATATGCCCAGCAGTGGGATTGCTGGGTCATATGGTACTTCTATTTTTAGATTTTTAAGGAACCTCCATACTGTTCTCCATAGTGGATGTATTAATTTACATTCCCACCAACAGTGCAAGAGGGTTCCCTTTTCTCCACACCCTCTCCAGCATTTATTGTTTGTAGATGTTTTGATGTTGGCCATTCTGACTGTTATGAGGTGATCCCTCATTGTGGTTTTGATTTACATTTCTCTAATGATTAGCAATGTTGAGCATCCTTTCATCTCTTTGTTGGCAATCTGTATATCTTCTATGGAGAAATGTCTATTTAGGTCTTCTGCCCATTTGTGGATTGGGTTGTTTGTGTTTTTGATATTGAGCTGAATAAGCTGCTTGTATACTTTGGAGATTAATCCTTTGTCAGTTGCTTCGTTTGCAAGTATTTTCTCCCATTCTGAGGGTTGTCTTTTCGTCTTGTTTATGGATTCCTTTGCGGTGCAAATGGTTTTAATTCCATTAGGTCCCATTTGTTTATTTTTGTTTTTATTTCCATTCCTCTAGGAGGTGGGTCAAAAAGGATCTTGCTGTGATTTATGTCATAGAGTGTTCTGCCTATGTCTTCCTCTAAGAGTTTGATAGTGTCTGGCCTTACATTTAGGTCTTTAATCCAATTTGAGTTTTTATTCTGTATGGTGTTAGGGAGTTTTCTAATTTCATTCTTTTACATGTAGCTGTCCAGTTTTCTCAGCACCACTTATTGAAGAGGCTGTCTTTTCTCCATTGTATATTCTTGCCACCTTTATCAAAGATAAGGTGACCGTATGTCCATGGGTTTATCTCTGGACTTTCTATCCTGTTCTATTGACCTATATTTCTGTTTTTGTGCCACTACCATACTGTCTTGATTACTATAAATTTGTAGTATAGTCTAAAGTCCAGGAGCCTGATTCCTCCAGCTCCATTTTTCTTTCTCAAGATTGCTTTGGGGCTTCCCTGGTGGCGCAGTGGTTGGGAGTCCGCCTGCTGATGCATGGGACATGGGTTCATGCCCCGGTCTGGGAAGATCCCAAATGCTGTGGAGTGGCTGGGCCTGTGAGCCATGGCCGCTGAGCCTGCACGTCCGAAGCCTGTGTTCTGCAACAGGAAAGGCCACAGCACCAAGAGGCCCTTGTACCGCAAAAAAAAAAAGATTGCTTTGGCTATTCAGTGTCTTTTGTCTTTCCATACAAACTGAAATTTTTTGTTCTAGTTCTGGAAAAAATGCCATTGGTAGTTTGATAGGGATTGCATTGAATCTTTAGATTTCCTTGGGTAATATAGTCATTTTCACAATACTGATTCTTCCAATCCAAGAACATGGTATATCTCTCCATCTGTTAGTGTCATCTTTGATTTTTTCATCAGTGTCTTATAGTTTTCTGAGTACAGGTCTTTTACCTCCTTAGGTAGGTTTATTCCTAGGTATTTTATTCTTTTTGTTGCAGTGATGAATGAGGTTGTTTCCTTAATTTCTCTTCCTGATCTTTCGTTGTTAATGTATAGGAATGCAAGAGATTTCTGTGCACTAATTTTGTATCCTGCAACTTTACCAAATTCATTGATTAGCTCTAGTAGTTTTCTCGTAGCATCTTTAGGATTCTCTATGTATAGTATCATGTCATCTGCAAACAGTGACAGTTTTACTTCTTCTTTTCCAATTTGGATTCCTTTTATTTCTTTTTCTTCTCTGATTGCCGTGGCTAAAACTTCCAAAACTATGTTGAATAATAGTGGTGAGAGTGGGCAACCTTGTCTTGTTCCTGACCTTAGAGGAAATGGTTTCAGTTTTTCACAACTGAGAACGATGTTGGCTGTGGGTTTGTCATATATGGCCTTTATTAGGTTGAGGTAGGTTCCCTCTATGCGTACTTTCTGGAGAGTTTTTATCATAAATGGGTGTTGAATTTTGTCAAAAGCTTTTTCTGCATGAGATTATCATGTGGTTTTTCTCCTTCAGTTTGTTAATATGGTGTATCACATTGATTGATTTGCGTATATTGAAGAATCCTTGCATTCCTGGGATAAACCCCACTTGATCATGGTGTATGATCCTTTTAATGTGCTGTTGGATTCTGTTTGCTAGTATTTTGTTGAGAATTTTTGCATCTATGTTCATCAGTGATATTGACCTGAAAAACTGTAAAAAATACAAACACATGGAGGCTAAACCATATGCTACTAAATAACCAAGATATCACTGAGGAAATCAGAAACTACCTAGAAACAAATGACAATTGAAACATGATGACCAAAAACCTATAGGATGCAGCAAAAGCAGTTCTAAGAGGGAAGTTTGTAGCAATACAATCCTACCTCAATAAACAAGAAATATCGCAATTAAACAAAGTAACCTTATACCTAAAGCAATTAGAGAAAGAAGAACCAAAAAAAACCCAGAGTTAGCAGAAGGAAAGAAATCATAAAGATCAGATCAGAAATAAATGAAAAAGAAATGAAAGAAACAGTAGCAAAGATCAATAAAACTAAAACCTGGTTCTTTGAGAAGATAAACAATATTGATAAGCCATTAACCAGACTCGTCAAGAAAAAAAGGGAGAAGACTCAAATCAACAGAATTTGAAATGAAAAAGGAGAAGTAACAACTGATACTGCAGAAATACAAAGGATCATGAGAGATTACTACAAGCAACTATATGTCAATAAAATGGAAAACCTGGAAGAAATGGACAAATTCTTAGAAAAGCACAACCTTTGGAGACTGAACAAGGAAGAAATAGAAAATATGAGCAGACCAATCACAAGCACTGAAATTGAAACTATGATTAAAAATCTTCCATCAAACCAAAGCTCAGGGCCAGATGGCTTCACAGGTGAATTCTATCAAACATTTAGAGAAGAGCTAACACCTATCCTTCTCAAGCTTTTCCAAAATATAGCAGAGGGAGGAACACTCCCAAACTCATTCTACAAGGCCACCGTCACCCTGATACCAAAACCAGACAAAGATATCACAGAAAAGGGATATTTTTATTTAAGAAAAATAATACAGAATCAGTACAGGCCTCTCAAAGGCCCCTGAAACTGTACTTTCAACAGCTTCACAGTAATTCTGCCTCTGTTTAGGAGGCCCATTAGACTTCCATTCAGATCTAACTTGGAGGGGTTGGGGAAAGAGTGCAGGGAACTCGTTGAAAAGAAAACTTGGGCAGACTTATCTTAGTTCAGTGAGCATGACTGAATAAAGCAGGAGGCCACCCCTGCAGGAAATGTTGACAACAGCTGCTTCTGGATGCTTCAGAAACCCCAAGCCCTCAACTGCAGTGATGATCACTAATGTCCATTTCAAAAATGGAGGCTAAGAGGACTTGCTCAATATCACAGATGCAGTACCTCCTACGGACTCCAGAAATAGTTAGAACAGGTTTTGAAGTGAGTTGGAAGGCCAAATATAGCAGGTGGGGGTATCTGCCAGAGAAGGCACTGAAACTGTGATTCTCCATACCCCGTTCCCGAACTGGTGAATCCTGGGGGCACACGAATTACATCCCCTTATGACCTCACCCAAGTTAGCATGACTCTAATTCTAATAGTCAATTTAGACTAAAATATTCTTCTTCCACCAATGTTAAACTCTAAGAGTCAGTCGTTTTGGGGGTGATGCAGTCCTTTCAGTGCTAAAACCTAACAGTCCGGGCAAACTGGGGCACCTTGTCACCGTAAGTCTAACTCCTACTCTAAGAAGGTAGGAGATTCCTCTTGGATGAGACTGGAGAAAATATTGCCATCACGTCCCCAAAACAGGGTGCCTGAACCCAGCAGGTAATTCTTAGTTCTGATTTCACTCAGAGGCAGATCTTTCTTCTTCTTTAGACTCCTGAGAGATAAAGAAAGGCTATTATTTGCAACAGTGTGGAACTCAGAGCCTTTGTGTTATTTACAGAAACAGGTGGCTGTCCAATGGCTGTAATTTGCTGATTTGATTTTTTAAGAAATTACATTAAATATTATTTATTTTGATTACTAAGCTTTGGATGCCCCTTAAATTTTACTCCTGAGGCAAAGGTTCATTTGCTTCCCTTTACTCTGGCTCTGCCAATAAGCAACAGGCTTAGAACTCAGGTTCTAAATGGTTCCTAGTGGCCAGTAACTGACCCCCAATAGTACAGTCCCCAGTCTCTCCCATCACTTGAATCAAACCCTCAGTCAGACTAACCTGAGGTCCCACCAGCCTGCTGGGTGGACTCTGTGATACTCAAGCATGCAGTGAGTTAACAAAGTTAGGCTTATGTTCTGGGACATTTTCCATACTGTGTTAAAATCAAATGATGGTGATTTGATTCTTGGAAAATAGATATACAGTGTATACTTTTAATTCCACAGCAGAGATGGATAACCTGATGCAGAAGAAATCATGGTGTTAGGAAGAGCACAGCTCTTAAAATCAAATGAGGTCTCTGACATTAACAATTATAGTATCTTGAACAAGTTAATTAACTTTAATGAACCTCAGTTCTATCAACTATAAAATAAAGATAATATCTATCGCATAGAATTGTCTGTGAGGATTACATAAACTAATATGTATAAAGTGTAAATCAGGCACCTGCACAGAATGGGGATGCTGCACGTGCTGATTCTCTTTCCCTCTTCACGTAGCCTGCCTGGATTCCTCACCACTTCGCACCAAAATCATTTCTGTGACTTTAACATTTGTGGATCTAGAATTTTGTCTTAAGAAGTATACTGAACATATTTTCAATGCTTTAGAAAGAAAATAGTTATTTTGTCATTGGACTATTAGGTTCAAAGTATAGTTTGTTTTGTATTCCCCTGAATTGTTTGATGTCTGAAAAGTAAACAATCAGGCTAAAGGTTTCTAAAATCCAATATGATTTTTAAGAAAATATTTATTGAGCACAGCAGTTTTCCTCTCCAGGTTCCCTTGATAATACTGGTTCTCTATTTCAGACTTCTAAATGCAAAATGTTGAGATTGGAATGCTGTGTTCACTGCTCTCAACCAAGAGCTCCCCTTGGGCAAAACGACTTCCTCCCTCATGCTCTCGTCTGTCCATGGGCTCACCGCTTCTACAGTTCTTGCTTCCATCAGTTACTTCTCTGTAAGTTAAAATTTTTCCATCATCATCATGCGGGGAAAAAACCACTCATAGAACAATCTCAATTATTTTCCAACATTAAAAGACAACAACTTGATTGAGAAAGTACATGATAAAAGAGGGTAGTAGTAAAACAATGATGGCAGCTTCTCTGGCTACTACTTTATGCAGAGTCTAAGGATATAGGAGCAACCGTACTTTTTTAACCTCTTGTTTTATGCTACAGCAATATCTTAAAGAACACTAGATCTCAAAACAGACCATCATCTATTAATAATATCTACGTTTCAGTGGGGAATACAACGTTCAGAATCTAGTTATTTGTTAGTGGTTCATTTTTTAATGAAATGCTATTATCATTCCAGCAACTAATGGAAAATACCCCAAGACCTGGTGCCATCAGGTGCATTTTAGAAAATTACTATTTTACTGTTTTATGAGAACTATTATGCTTATTTTAATTGATGGGGTTTACATTAACTCATCAGAAAATAGATATTTTAAAGGAACTAGTGGCAGTGATGTTTGCAATTTTTTTTCAAAAAATTATAATGTCATCAGCTGTCAAATAGCTTGTGTGTGTGTGTGTGTGTGTGTGTGTGTGTGTGTGTGTGTGTGTATTGTGACATGCATAAGAGCCTTCATTTTATCTTCTGACCTTGACTTAATCACAGAGGCTGGAAGAAATCATAGAGATCTTCTAGTCCAACACCTCATTTTATAGACAGTGAACATTTTAATGACTTTCCCAAGGCCAAAAAGCTGGGCTGAGGCAGATCCAGAGCTAGGGCCCAGGTTTCCTGGTTTCCAAACCAGTGCTTGTCCCAACCAACCAAACTCCACTATTTTTCAATGGCGTCCTTCCATCTTCCCGTCCACAAATGTATTTACAGGATAAGGAGAATGAGCTACTCACATCATAGTCCCCTTCAGGAAAAAGTGGGGCTGAATGATAGCTTCAAAGTGGAAGGCTTAAGACCTGAATTCTAATAAAACAGATAACATAAGATATAAATATCTGTTGAAATTTCAGGCAAGAAGAGGCGCTCCTGTCTCTTTTTCTTGTCCTCTTTGGGAAACAAAATCGAAAACAAAACAAAGAAAGGAAAGAAAAGAAAAAATTCTAAATTTCTTGAGTTTCAGGAAAAATGCTCTATTAGTGAGTCAGACTTTCAAAATAATGTTAGCAAAGGAAGTGGCTGTCAATGTGTGGGAGAGATTTTTTTTTTAGAAGTCACATTAAAAAAATAGCTATGTGTGTACAGTTCTGAAACATTCTTCCTCCACTCTTAAAGGCTTCCTCAAATGTCCAGGCTGCCATGGACTAATTTAGATTTACTTTGCTTTTCCACCTCCTGCTTCATGCACCCCAAGATTCAACCCAAGAACACTATTATTTTCTTCCAATTGTCCATGTACCTTAAAATTTCTACAAGTTTGCCATTGCTCTTTTTTTTGCCTGAAATGTCATTTCCCTCCTTCTTCTCCACTTGCCAGAATCTTTAGCATCCTTCAACACCTGATTTAATATCACCTCCTCCTTACAGCCTTGCTGATCTGCAAATTTGTAATTAGTAACTACTCCCCGTAACTCTTTGGTTGTACCTCTTTGAGATATTAATCCAGTCTACCTTGTTCTGTAGAGTACCTGGGTGCCTTCCCTGCTACATTCCAATCTATGTGAGGCCTGGGAAAATATCTCATTTTATACGTGCTAGGGACATGCTGTATCAGGGATTCCAGAGTCAAATGAACAGGCCCTTGGCTTCAAGAAACTATCTAATGTCTAGCATGGGGACTTAGATTATATTCCCCTGTCAGAAAGCAGACCTTGACAAAAAGATTTGGATGCTAGTAGTTTATTTGAGAAGTGAGGAGTGAGGAAGTGAGATAGTAAAGGAAAGAAAGCCAAAAGGGACACATTATTAGTGATCAGGTTTCCGTGGAAACAAAGAGTTGGGATTGCCAGGGGCTGGGAGGTAGGGCAAGCGGTGTGTGTGGGGGGAATGTTAGTCAAAGGATACAAACTTCAGGTTATAAGATGAATAAGTTCTGTGGGTCTAATGTGCAAATCCTGACTATAGTTAATAATACTGTATTGTACACTTGAAATTTGCTAAGAGAGTAATCTTAAGCATTCTAGACATTCTCATGACCAAAAAAAGACCCATAGTAACTATGTGAGGGCATGGATGTGTTAATTAACTTGATTGTGGTAATCATTTCACAATGTCTATGCATATCAGATTATCTTATTGCACTTTAAATATGTACAATTGTATATGTCAATTATACCTCAGTAAAGCTGGGGAAAAAATAATGAACAGGTTTCCATTGTGGAAAGTCAGGGCCCAGTCCTGCTGGGGACCCTCTGAGAAACCATGTAGAACATGCCTGAGATGAGGGACTGAGGTATAAAGCCCACAGTTCTGCCCTCCTTGTTTCAGGGTTGCTCCTAGGGGGTTAACTGCAAGCCGCGGCTGGCCAGCCGGGTATTCCTCCCTGTAGCCAGAGAAGGCCCTGGGGCAGAGACACAAGAGATCTAGGCCAGGAAGCTGTCACAGGTATTGCTTATCCACCACCGCTGCAGATGACCTCAGAGTGGGCCAGAAGGACACAGACAGAGCAGCAACAGCATCAGCTGCAGGGCCATAAATGGTTACTGTTGAGTTTACTTAACCTGTTTAGTTCAAGTAAATCTAGTTACTACCCTTGATGATATGTAAATGCTGAGAAAGTATTGACTTTACTCTTTTCTAAGGAAACTGAAGGTGTTTTTCTCAGTATAATTTCTTTACCAAACCTAAGTATGTATCAGATTTGATTTTCCATGAATTGCTGAGTTATAAAAAATTTTTAATCTCATGAAGAAATTAGATTGTTCCTGATATAGGCTACTTGCCAAGAGTAGGTTTGGAAACTGAGTCTTGTCAGCAATATACTCTTCATTTTCCTTAAGACTTTATCTTTCTCTTTTTTAAGAGAAAGATGGTAATTATAGAAACATTATAAAATACATAAGAGGAAAAGAAAGATAAAATAATTTATTGGTTCCACTAAATACCTGTCCAGAAAAACTAACATAATATCATTCTGACTGTAGGTCCCAAGCATTTCCCCTTTAGTAATAAGATTATCTACTAAACTGTGCCTCAGCTATGTTATGTTAGTGGTAAATTTATTATATTATTAAAGGCTACACTAATTACCTATCATTTTTAAAAGACTTCTCTTCTTATGTGTTATCAGCAGCCTAGAGAAAATATTGCTGCTTATATTGCAGACATGTAGAATTTTAAAAACTATTCGTTACTGATTTCTAATTATTCTATACTATGGTAAGAGATTATAGTTGACCTGATGTTAATATTTGGAACATGTTAAAGCTTCATCCTGGCCTAATACATGACTGTGTTTTTGAATATTCCACAGATTTCTCAAAAACATTTTGTAGCCTCAGCTTTTTGAAGGGTATGTTTGTGCTACCTTCTTCACACTAAAATCTTGAGGATTTCTTAGGTAACAGTATTGTACTACACTTTACATTTACATTTATTAACCAAACACTATAATAGTGTTCAATGAGTGTACCAGTTTTGTCAGTTACGATGCCCTTAGAGAGGTTTTAGGTAGAATCTGTTCTCCTACTCATTACAAACTTGAAAGAATAAATTTCTCTGAATGTCATCCAGAGCATGTTGAGACAGATTTTTCCAGGAGGACAGCAGAATAGGGGAACTGTATGTTCAGAATATATGCATAGAAATACAATCCCTTCAATCCTGGTGCACACTGTGGAGGATGCAGGGAACACACTCTGTCAGAAGGACACCTCTGACAAAGTATACTGCTCAGAATTAAACCCCAAATCCACAAAGCGTTCCTCAGTATTTCTCATGAGGCCAGCTGTATTCTTCGTGAAGCTCCCATGTTCCCTTAAAGTTTACAGAGAACACAGTATTGATAAAGAAAGTTGTGAATATAAAAGAAGACATGTAGTCCTAGCATCTAGTCATTCTCGAAGGGGATGACACAAAAACTATTCGGTAAATAATCTGTAACCAAAGTATGCCATCTGTTTAAAAAATGCATTATTGGCAGTTTTCAGTAGATTTCCCATTACATTCTCTGAAGAACTAAGTACTTACAAATCCAGAAATGTTCCTGTAGCTATAAGAAAAAAATATTAAAGAATATATAAAAGAAATGAACTTGGGTCCTTGTGCAATACATCTTTTGTGATACAGAGACCACAAATGGATTGTGAAAAAGATTCTTTAAGTAGTAATGAAATTCAGCTCCTACAGACAGTCAACAACATTCTCTTCTTTCTGGGAAGAAAATCTTTGTAAAACTTGACCTTGCTGGAGCTCTGAGTATGAATCCAACACTGGAGTCTTTTCCCAGGGTTTTAGCCACCCAATTGTCTATAAGACAGAAAGCCCTATATTTAATGCTGTTATCTTGCATACTTTAGCTTTCTGTCATGAAAGATCACCAATTGTATACCACCTCTCCTGTTGATGTTAATATTAGAAAATGTGCTTCTCTGAGAAAATATGTTTGTTCCATGTTCAGCTAGCAGACTCACAACTTTGGGACAGTACCTATGGTTAAACTGAGATATGGCTATAGTAATTTTGCTGGGCAGAGAAATTTTTCACTCAGGATAACAATGAGACATTAGATGACATTTCTTCACAGTTTAAGAAACTGATTTCCTATCCTGAAAGAGTTAATTACTACAGTTTACCAAGAAATCCAAATTCCAAGAAAGTGGTTTATAGATTAGAACAGTATCATCATTTTCTAATGTAAACTCTGAAATACATTGTCCAAGGCCTAAAGAAGTTAGTTATCTGTGGCTTTTGGTGGTGTGTGGAAACATATCCCCCAATTTCTTAAGTACATTTGTGCACACACACACACACACACACAATGCCAAAATGGAAAAAAGGGAATTTTCTTTTCTCCTCAAGAGCAGCAGCTAATTTTTTTTTAATATCATGAGAGGGAGAAAGAGAAGCAAAGAGAACTGGTTATAATGTAATCTTTCCTCCTTTTCCGTAATATTTTACTATTACTCTGAGTTTAAGGAAGCTATGCAATTCTCTTACTTCAATAGCTGATAATCCAAGCAAAGCCACATTTAGGGGACAATCTCCTGGACCTGTTATCAAGAACATCAAAAGTAGTAATTTGATTCAGACTTAAAATGTATAAAGTTTAGAGTTGCAGAGACAAAAACAAAGATTACTGCTGTCATTTGCTTCAATCCAATGAGATAAATTAAAAACATCTTGAATGTTTTCACTTGTTCTATCTAAGCTTTCAAGGGTGCTAGAATGCTATTGCTACAACAGAAAAATTCAGATGAAAAGAATTTAAATTTGTTCCCTAACATTGTGATGAAAGAATAGTCAGGCGTATTTTCATTCATGAGGGAAAAAATGTGACTAAAAATAAGATGTATCAACTATTAAATCCTGCTCTAAGTTACATTTAGTAGTTTAGAATATATACATTCTTACTGGCTTTTAAAATTAACACTGGAGGACTTCCCTGTTGGCACAGTGGTTAAGAATCTACCTGCCAATGCAGGAGACACGGGTTCGAGCCCTGGTCCGGGAAGATCCCACATGACGCAGAGCAACTCAGCCTGTATGCCACAACTTCTGAGCCTGTGCTCTAGAGCCTATGAGCCACAACTACTGAAGCTCACACTCCTAGAGCCCGTGCTCCGCAACAAGAGAAGCCACTGCAATGACAAGCCCGCACACCGCAACAAAGAATAGCCCCGCTTGCGGCAACTAGAGAAAGCCCGTACGCAGGAACAAAGACCCAATGCAGCCAAAAAGAAATAAATAAATAAATTTATAAAAATAAATAAATTAAATTAACACTGGAAATGTTAGAGTAATATTTTTTAATTACCCATTTCATCCTTAAAAATAAACTTATGAATCTACGTTCTATATCCTAGAGGCTAAAAGTCTAGTGATTTAAATAATTTGGCTAATCTAATGTGTTCTGTGTTCCAGAATATTCTACTTCAGTTTTACTTGTAATATTATTTGATTTACTCTATACTCTCAGAATACACCAAAAATTTATATGTATTATAAACAGGTATACTGGAAACAGAACGTGTACACACATAAAAGACATTTCATCCAGCCAAGAAATAGTCACTGAGCATTTACCATGTTCTAGGCACAGTGATAGATCTCTTCAAATAAATGTTTATTTAGGGAGTATCTTCATCTCATCAAGTAATTAGCTATTATACTTAAGTATTTAGTATGTATGTGTATAGGGAATATTCCCTACACACACACACACACACACACACACACACACAGAATGCCAAAATAAAACACTTTAAAATTACTTAATTACTTATATTTTATTATTTTTCTGGAGAAAACCTATGCTGTTATAATTTATTTCAGATAGATAAAGACTTACTTAAGAAGGGCTTACTTTTCTATTACAAAAGTGCATTTTTTATTCAATGTTTTTTTTAAGTGATAATATCAAATTCACATATTACATTAGTGTGGCTTTAAGACACAAACACAAAATGCAAAAGATCTGCTTATTAATATCGTAAGTCTAAGCTCAGTTATTCAACAAATATTTATTTAATCCTTATTCTGTTCCAGGAATTGTTCTAAGCCCTGGAAATGCAGCAGTTAACTAAACAGAGATCCTGCCTTCATGGAACTTAGCACTATTATGCAACGCTGTGGAATCAGTCTTGTAGTTTTCTGGATTATCTTTATCATAGGCTCTTAGAACTTCGATTATGCATCTTGCAATCAGACCATATGTCATACTCCATGGACTGTTAATAAATATTCATCAAGGAGTCTAATAAGTCCTAGAAAGAGAAAGCCTTCCATTCTTTTTTTGTTGAACTATATACATGATAATCCAGATTGATGTCTGTGAGTCAGAGGTATTATTTAAGTTGTTAGTTGGTTTTTATAGAACTGAAATTACATTATGAGTCTTAAAAGTAAAAGAATCAGTTACCAAGGTAAGAAAATGAGTATTGAAAGCATTCCTATGTGCTTGATTTATTTTCCAAGTAGACTTGTAAAATCTTTACAAACTTGTCATCTTTATAAAGCCATTACTAATTGTTCCAGTTGCAAACATAGAATTAAAAGCAAGGCTTGTGACTCCAACACTATTACAGTAGCAGGAAAAAATGCCCAGCCATAGGGCTAGAAACTGGGAATTGGCTTTGGTTTGAGCAATGATAATTATTCTACTGACATCTAGAAATAATATATACCAGACTTTATCTTACTCTTACATAAAATGAATCACTATAATTAATAACATTTTTAAAATACCAATATTACCATGCACTGTACATTTCATATACATCATCTTTTTTCTTTACAGTAAGCCTCTCTACAAGATGGGCATTATTCTCCCATTTTGCTGATGAGGGAACTGAAACTAAGGGAGGTGAAGTGACCTGTTCAAAACCATAGAGCAAAGACAACATTCAGGATGTGCATTTTGAACCGTTGGATCATTTGCCGCCAAAGTACCAAACTCACTGGTAACTATTTAGCCTACCAAGCACACTAAATCAGGCCTGGATGTCAAAGTAGAAAGTCTGTAGTACAGCATATAATTTGGTCAACTGGAGCAACACAAATGATTTGAAAAAAATTCTAATTGTATTAGTGTCTGAGATATTTTAGGTAGAAGCTACCTATTTCCTCAGCTTTCTACTTTAACTTTTCTTCACATTAATCCATAAAAGGAATGAGCCTGAAAACACAGATAATCACAACTAAGCCCTTAGTCACTGTTATTTTATTATGAATGTACTTGGAGATAACCTTCTCCTGAATTCTTTGAGTTAGCTAAACAGTCCCAGAAAATCCTATAACGTGACCAATGGTCTAAATTAAATACATACATACATACATACATACATACACACTATAAGCCAGATTTGTAGTATCTTAAACTACAACCAAGTACAGCTGAGTAATTGGATGTAGAACTACAACCAAGTACAGCTGAGTAACTGGATGTAAAAACAGTTTCCAAATTCCACTCCTCCCCTTCTCTACAGTATCTTGCTCCCCTACTGCAGAAAAATAGTTTACTCAAGATGAAGTTACAGTTTAGCATGACAAATACATAAAAGGGAAAGAGGCTACTTTTCCCACTGCCAGTGTCTTTTGGAGGTGATCCTAATACAAATTGTGTTTTTGGGGTGGCTTATACTTGCAATGTTTTTCTTAATTATGAATAAAAATGCTCAATGGGCAAACAGTGGAATATGTAGAAATAGTTCTCATTGAAGTCTCATGTTCTAGATGGTGAGAAACAGCTGGAACTTAGAATTGACAAATAGACATTTAAGGTAATGAAAAATTTGGCAGTATACTTGGCCATAGTATACATTCAAGACAGCAATTTTGAAATCCATCTGCCTTATTTTGTAAGCAGCCTTTGATGGAGCTGTTTCCAAGTGGGTGAGATTCATTTAAATAATTTCCTCCACCCAAAGAACCAGACCTTGACAGACATGGACTAAACGAATCTAACCTGTTTTCGAATATCAGGATCTACTAGAAAGGCAGCCAACCAAGAAGAAATAACTTTCTAGTGTAGGAGAGACAAAATCGCATAGAGCAGAGCCAAGGGAAAATGTAGTTAAGGAAGATCACACTGCTCTCAGTCAAAAGTAGACTGAGGGCTTCCCTGGTGGCGCAGTGGTTGGGAGTCCGCCTCCTGAGGCAGGGGCCGCGTGTTCGTGCCCCAGTTCGCGAGGATCCCACGTGCCATGGAGCGGCTGGACCCGTGGGCCATGGCCACTGAGCCTGCGTGTCCGGAACCTGTGCTCCGCCGCGGGAGAGGCCGCAGCAGTGAGAGGCCCGCGTACCGCAAAAAAAATTAAAAAAAAAAGTAGGCTGAAATTGTAGGAGTCCCAAAATCAACTTTTGATTAATGGTGTGGAAGAGAAGAGGACAATGAAACATGTATGTGGGAAGAGAAAAAAATGCCTTTTTTTTTTTTTTTTTTTTGCGGTACAAGGGCCTCTCCCGTTGCGGACACGCAGGCTCAGCGGCCACGGCTCACGGACCCAGCCCCTCCCTGGCATGTGGGATCTTCCCAGACCGGGGCACGAACCAGTGTCCCCTGCAGCGGCAGGTGGACTCTCAACCACTGCGCCACCAAGGAAGCCCAAAGTTGCCTTTCTTTAAATTGTTTGGTGAGTCCTTCAGAGGTAAGGCCTGGCTCAATGCCAAAAGCAACAAGAAGAATCTCTGGCAAGTATTTTGCCAACCCATACCTGAAGGCTAGTACTTGTGTGATGGGACCGTGTTGGGATTAGCCTAGTGGCAGAGAGTGCTCCTTTATAAAAAAAAAAAAGTATGTTTGAGGCAGAAGTAGTGCTAGAACTGGAAATTCTAGGCTAAAATTAAGAAGAGAAATGATACTTTCATTTCCACTTTCCAATAAATACTAACATATGGACCTTGACAATATCATTAGATGGAATCTTTCAAAAAATTTGCAGAGAAACTGAGCCTATGGAAAACATGAAGATATTTTCATATAAACTCTGAAATCATGGGAATATAGCAGGTGAAAAACAAAGATTCTCACTGGTGTATATTTATGATGCTAAATTGCCCTATCCAAGAGGAGGTAATGTCTTTCTTTTTGTTGTGGGGTCTCTCTCTCTCCTTCTCCCTCTCTCTCAGCTTCAGGACAGTTTTGAAGTTTCTCTTTAAACTTTATATCTAAGTGTCTTTTATTTTTGTTACTGTAAGTGGGTTTTTCTCTTTCAATATATCTTCTAACTGGTATCAATTTGTGTTTGTGAAGGCTATTTACTTTTGTGTGCTAATCTTATATCCTGAGAGATTATTTAATTTCCTTAATGTTTGTGTTAGTTTTATCTTTGATTCTCTAGGTTTGGAAAGTTCACTATCATGTCTTCTACAAAATAATGATAATTTTACTTGTTTGCCACCCATTTTTTATGCTTTTAATTGTTTTCATTTTTCAAATGACCATGGCTCATGACTCCAGCACAGCTGTAAATAGTAGTGGTGGTAGAGGGCATGTTAGCCTTACTTCTGACATGGAAGACACCTAGTGAGTTCTCATTATGTAAATGTATATATAATAGGTTTTTAAAATAAGTATTAAATTGTGTTGAAGATCTTTTACCATTTATGGAGATAATTGTTTGATGTTTTTACTTGAATTTATAATATGGTGAATTACATTAATATGGTTCCTTATTTTCTGGAATAAATTTTACCTGGTCATAAAAAAAAAAAAAAAAGAAAAACAAAGATTCTCTGCCTTCATTCAGGGGATAAAAAAGACATTGTCTAACAGAAGAGAGGGTATATCTTCCACTATTCAGAATCCTAATTCTTTCTCCTATTTAGAACCCAAGATCTTTTTAACTCTAGTATTCATTTTCTCCTTGTCTTGCAATAAGATGAATTTGGATTTGCTATATGTAAATGACATGGATAGTTGCCTAAATGATGTTTTTTAAGGAGCATTAGAAAATCCTCTCAAAATTTCTTCCACGGGCCCAATACTCCATCATTATAGTCATCCCTTGGTTCATTGGATTGTCATTCCTAAGGGTACACAGTAGGGGTACTGTGTACCCCTTTCCCGTATGATGTGTACACCAGATCACATTCCATAGTAGCAACTATCTGAGAGGAAATCCAATTGGTGCTAATCTCCTGATAAACATTGATTAGAAAGAAAAGGAAGACAGAAAATGGACTTTGGAGACTTGATCACTAGAGAGACTTGCTCCAAAATCAGGGATGAAAACACATATGCACAACATCTAATAGGCCTGAAAATATATTTCCAGCCAACAGAATTAATCTTAACCTCACTTTTAGCTTTACCACTAAAATTATATTTCAGATGTTATTGCAAACTGTTCGAATAGAGGACATGAAAACTGAGACCCAGAAATGTTAAGTGATGTGCCCAAGTTTACTAAGAGGTTTGTGGCAGAATCTGCTCCAGACAACTAGGTCAGCTTTCTTCCTGTTATTCTATGCCAGTGTTGTTTGCTAATCTTCAGTCATTTCTATTTCCTTGTTACTTTTTGCCTCATCTTACTATCACTAGTACTATCATATTTTTCTGAAATTTATTCACTTTTCTTTACTTAATACATTTATATAAATAAGAAACTTTGCATTATTACCACAAATAGAAAACCAGAACCATTTGCCATAAATAGAAAGTAACAGTAAATATTAATACAATGTAATAAAAATAACAAAACATGGTAATATATTTTAGCTATTATCTTACCTGACGAAAGCTCTGTCAGGGCCTGCTCTGCCTTGTTAAAATGGAGGATTTGAGAAACTTAGATTCAGATTAACACCAAACTACAACTTCCTCCTTGATATAATCACAAGGATTGAAAGATGTTTGCAGAGAAAAATAATGTTGTCCTCATGTGACCCAGTGCTAGTTAATGCCATATTCATGAATTTTATGTCATGTCTGGTGCCTCTTAATATCATCTTGGATGTTATCAGTGGTAAATGTCCCATACTTCCAAAAAGACACTGCTTAACGGTGTTCTAGATTGATAAACTGAGTTATATAATACTTAAATTTCATAGGATAATGCTGATTGAATTCCAGGTCCAAAAGACATATTAATTACCTGATTTGACTTATTTGGTGCTGACTTAAAAGTTTCTTAATTACCACCTTAGAGGGCTTCAGGAATTATACTAATCTGATTGTTTGGATAATCAGCATCTTAGGAATTGATTTGTGGCCCTCAAAGCACCTAGCGTGAGGCGCTGGGGGAGGGCCTGTTCCAGATGCTTCATCGTGATGGGGTCATGGCTACTGACCAGGCCATGGTCTGGTACAGAAATATGTTCACATCCCATGCTCTCAGGAACTGGACTTTGCTGGGCTCCGTTTTCTACAGCTGGGAACAGCACAGCTGCTAGATGACAAAACAGTAAAAGTAAACGTATGTCTCGATAACTGAAATACCTGACTACCCAAAAAAGTTTCCTATGGAAGTAATCACTAAATGTAAAGGACATTTTTTTTCCAATGACTTGCAGGATACTGAACTACTTGAAATTATGGACTAAAAGCCCTAATACTAACTCTATAATGATTACTAATTTCTGGAAATGAGCTCTTTAGTTCAGCATGTAACAGAGCCAGCCCTAAAAGGCATCACCTCTCAACTCCTGGGCCAAATATTGGCCAACCTTTCCCCACCCAGAATCTGCCTTCTATTCTTGTGTATTAGTGAGTACTCATTCAGTTATAAATAAAATGAAACTTTGTCTCTCCTCCAAATTATAATAATAATAATTAGCATACTGAAAAAACATATAGAAACTTGACTATACTATTAAGAGATTTGCCTTGGAATCAGAGACCCAAGTTTGAACAGTTACTTAGCTCTACCACTTAATAGTTATGAGAGCTAGGAGAAATCACTCAACATAGCATATTTCTGCATTAAGGAATTATGGATAATTATACTTTACTCATGGATTATTATGAGAATGAAATTGAGTTAACATTTCAGGTTAGTTGGATTTGACTAAATATTGGTTAAATTACTTGATGTGTTCATTCATTAAAACTTCACCGGTTCTTTAAAGTTCTTATTCTGCCACAGCAATACTGTAAATAGCTTTTTTGTGCTTTAGCTCTAACAAGATACTTTACTTTATAAAAATTAAGCATATAAGTAGATTTAAATATTTTATATTTTAAACAATAGGGGAACTAAAATGTTGAAACCCACTCTTCAAACATATTATGCTTATTGTTATCATTCATCTCTTACTAAATCTCATGACCACTTTTCCAAACAGAATTTTTTAAAGTAATTTTACTTGAGTTTTGAAAAATATGACTTGTGAACAATAGACTAATAAACAGACTCTACAAAAGTAGGTGGTTAAACTGGGATAAACTGTACAAACAAATTGCTGAATTCATCTTTGTAAATAATATAATTCTCAGCAAACTCAATCTTTTCAATAATACATATTAAGGGATTAGAGACTATTCCTAGCACAGTTACAGATTTGGGAAAATAGAAAAGAGTACTTCAGGATGTCCTGAGAATGTTGAATATATATGGGGAGGGGAGGTAAATAATATGTATATGTGGAAATAAGTTGGACCAATCATAGAATAAAGAACATCTAGCCAAGTATAGTGTTACAACTGAGTAATGATTTTATTTTCATATCTTAATTATATTATAGTTGTCTTTCTGATGTTTGGTATTTGGACTATAAAATATTTCTTAAAATGAACTGTAAAACTATATTTTCATACTACAGCACCTCAGAATAAAACCCTTATAAAAATCAAGAAATCTACCAATACCTTTTTCCCATGTAAACAGCTTCTTTTAGATAACCATGTTTAAGATTGGAGTCTAATTCTAATTTTCTCTTTGCATCACCTCTGCTGTTTAAACCACCTCTACTGTGTTTGTTTGAATTCCAAAGTTGAACAAATATTCCTGTTATGTTTAAATATCTAGAGGAAGGTGTGTTTCTCAAAGTGTGTTGTTGTGACTGTTTTTATTAAAATCAGCTGGGACGACTGTTAAAAGGCCAGTCTCCTGGGCTCCACCACCCCAATCCTACTGTGGTAGGCAGAATAATGACCCCCTAAAGATGCCCACATTCTAATCCCCAGAACCAATGACTATGTTATGCTACACGCAAGGGAGAATTAAAGATGTGGGTAGAATTAAGGTTGCTTGTCAACTGATCCTAAAGTAGGAAGAGGATCCTAGGTTATCCAGGTGGGTCCATTGTAATCACAAGTGTGCTTAAAAAGTAGAATAGGAGGCAGAAAAGGAAAATCAGTCTGAGAAAAACTATGGAAGAACGGTACAAAGCAATGCACTGTTGCTGGCTTTGAAGATGGAAGACATGGCCATGAGCCAAAGAATGTGGGCAGCCTCTAGAAGTTGGAAAGGGCAAGGAAACAGACGTTCCTCTAGAGCCTCCAGAAGGGAATACAGTGTTGCTGACACCTTGATGTTAATCCAGTAAGACCAGTGTTGGACTTCTAACCTACAACACCGAGAGATAAATTTGTGTTGTTTAAGCCACTAAATTTGTGGGAAATTATTATAATAGCAGTAGGAAAATAATATACCTACCAAATCAAAATCTCTGGATATGAAGTACAGGAATTTGCTTTTTTTTTTTTTTCTGTACGCGGGCCTCTCACTGTTGTGGCCTCTCCCGTTGCGGAGCACAGGCTCCGGACGCGCAGGCCCAGTGGCCATGGCCCACGGGACCAGCCGCTCCGCGGCACGTGGGATCTTCCCGGACCGGGGCACGAACCCGTGTCCCCTGCATCGGCAGGCGGACTCTCAACCACTGCGCCACCAGGGAAGCCTAGGAATTTGCTTTTTTATCATTCTCCCAGGTGATTCCTTTGTACTCTAACATTTGAAAACCTAACACTAGTTTTGAGTTCTAACACTAGACTTGAGTCCTTTTTTAAACGTTAAAGATATTTTTAGGTCCTTGTACCCGTGGTGAGCCACAGCCACCCCCGCTGCTGCAGGAGACCCTCCAACACTAGCAGCCATGTGGCTGACAGGGTCTTGGTGTTCCGGCAGGGTGTCAGGCCTGTGTCTCTGGGGTGAGAGAGCCGAGTTCAGGACATTGATCCACCAGAGACCTCCCAGCTCCACGTAATATCAAACGGCAAAAGCTCTCCCAGAGATCACCATCTCAACGCTAAGAACCAGCTCCACTCAACAACCAGCAAGCTACAGTGCTGGACACCCTATGCCAAACAACTAGCAAGATGAGACCACAACCCCACCCATTAGAAGAGAGGCTGCCTAAAATCATAATAAGGTCACAGACACCCCAAAACACACCACCAGACACGGTCCTGCCCACCAGAAAGACAAGATCCAGCTTCATCCACCAGAACACAGGCGCCAATTCCCTTCACCAGGAAGCTTACACAACCCACTGAAGCAACCATAGCCACTGGGGGCAGACACCAAAAACAACAGGAACTATGAACCTGCAGCCTGCGAAAAGGAGACCCCAAACATAGGAAGTTAAGCAAAATGAGAAGACAGAGGAACACACAGCAGATGAAGGAGCAAGGTAAAAACCCACCAGACCAAACAAATGAAGAGGAAATAGGCAATCTACCTGAAAAAGAATTCAGAATAATGACAGTAAAGATGATTCAAAATTTTGGAAATAGAGAAAATAAAAGAAACCTTTAACAAGGACCTAGAAGAACTGAAGAGCAAACAAACAATGATAAAAAACACAATAAATGAAATTAAAAATTCTCTAGGAGGATTCAATAGCAGAATAACTGAGGCAGAGGAATGGATAAGGGACCTGGAAGATAAAGTAGTGGAAATAACTACCACAGAGCCGAATAAAGAAATAACAACGAAAAGAATTGAGGACAGTCTCAGAGACCTCTGGGTCAACATTAAATGCACCAATATTTGAATTATAGGGGTCCCAGAAGAAGAAGAGAAAAAGAAAGGGACTGAGAAGATATTTGAAGAGATTATAATTGAAAACTTCCCTAATATGGGAAAGGAAATAGTCAATCAAGTCCAGGCAGCACAGAGAGTCCCATACAGGATAAATCCAAGGAGAAGCATGCCAAGACACATATTAATCAAACTATCAAAAATTAAATACAGAGAAAAAATATTAAAGGCAGCAAGGGAAAAGCAACAAATAACATGCAAGGGAATCCCCATAAGGTTAACAGTTGATCTTTCAGCAGAAACTCTGCAAGCCAGAAGGGAGTGGCTGGACATATTGAAAGTGATGAAAGGGAAAAACCTACAACCAAGATTACTCTACCCAGCAAGGAACTCATTCAGATTCGATGGAGAAATTAAAACGTTTACAGACAAACAAAAGCTAAGAGAATTCAGCACCACCAAACCAGTTTACAATAAATGCTAAAGAAACTTCTCTAGGCAGGAAACACAAAAGAAGGAAAAGACCTACAATAACAAACCCAAAACAATTAAGAAAATGGTAATAGGAACATACATATTGATAATTACCTTAAATGTAAATGGATTAAATGCTCCAACCTAAAGACATAGACTGGCTGAATGGATACAAAAACAAGACCCGTATATATGCTGTCTACAAGAGGCCCAATTCAGACCTAGGGGCACATACAGACGGAAAGTGAGGGGATGGAAAAAGATATTCCATGCAAATGGAAATCAAAGGAAAACTGGAGGAGCAATTCTCATATCAGACAAAATAGACTTTAAAATAAAGTCTATCACAAGAGACAAAGAAGGACACTACATAATGATCAAGGGATCAATCCAAGAAGAAGATATAACAATTGTAAATATTTATGCACCCAACATAGGAGCACCTCAACATAAGACAAATACTAACAGCCATAAAAGGCAAAATCGACAGTAACACATTCATAGTAGGGGACTTTAGCACCCCACTTTCACCAATGCACAGATCATCCAAAATGAAACTAAATAAGGAAACACAAGCTTTAAATGATACATTAAGCAAGATGGACTTAATTGATATTTATAGGACATTCCATCCAAAAACAACTGAATACACTTTCTTCTCAAGTGCTCATGGAACATTCTCCAGGATAGATCATATCTTGGGTCACAAATCAAGCCTTGGTAAATTTAAGAAAATTGAAATTGTATCAAGTATCTTTTCTGACCACAATGCTATGAGACTAGATATCAATTACAGGAAAAATCTGTACAAAATACAAACACATGGTGGCTAAACAATACACTGTTAAATAACCAAGAGATCACTGAAGAAATCAAAGAGGAAATCAAAAAATACCTAGAAACAAATGAAAATGAAAACACGACCACCCAAAACCTATGGGATGCAGCAAAATTAGTTCTAAGAGGGAAGTTTATAGCAATAGAATCCTACCTCAAGAAACAAGAAACACCTCAAATAAACAACCTAACCTTACACCTAAAGCAATTAGAGAAAAAAGAACAACAAAAAAACCCAACGTTAGCAGTTAGTGGTCTGAATCACCTCTCCATGCACACCCTGAAACAATGGTCCCTTGCCTCTTCGGCAGCTCCAGACTTTTTCCCGGACTCCCTCCCGGCTAGCTGTGGCGCACTAGCCCCCTTCAGGCTGTGTTCACGCAGCCAACCCCAGTCCTCTCCCTGGGACCTGACCTCCGAAGCCCGAGCCTCTGCTCCCATCCCCCACCCACCCCAGAGGGTGAGCAGACAAGCCTCCCTGGCTGGTGAGTGTTGGTTGGCACAGATCCTCTGTGCGGGAATCTCTCTGTTTTGCCCTGCACACCCCTGTTGCTGCTTTCTTCTCCATGGCTCCGAAGCTTCCCCCCTCCTCCCACCCCCCATCTCCGCCAGTGAAGGGGCTTCCTAGTGTGTGGAAACTTTTCCTCCTTCACAGCTCCCTCCAGAGGTGCAGGTCCCGTCCCTATTCTTTTGTCTCTGTTTTTTGTTTTGCCCTACCCAGGTAGGTGGGGAGCTTCTTGCCTTTTGTGAAGACTGAGGTCTTCTGCCAGCGTTCAGTAAGTGTTCTGTGGGAGTTGTTCCACATGTAGATGTATTTCTGATGTATTTGTGGGGAGGAAGGTGATCTCCACGTCTTACTCCTCCACCATCTTGAAAGTCTCTACTGAACAATTTTTACTAGGATTATTAAACTTTTTAAAAAGGATTCGATATTATGTATTCTCTATTCAAGTGCAATAGAATTTAAAGGAGAGAACAATTAATGTTAGTTGGAATAAATGGGAAAGATTAAAGGGATTTTCAAGGACAAGTGGGATTGAACATAAAGTGCTAAGAATGAGAGTATTTAGAAAAGCAAATATACACTATTAAGAACTGAAATGTTGCATTTTGAGGGACTGTGAAACTAACTTGATTAACATGTGGCAGGGGTGCTGGTGAAGCTGTGAGAAGACAGTGGCGATAGTAGGGAATTCTGGGAAATAAATTCAGATGGTTAATGATTATAGAAAGTTTTGCCTGCCAAAGACTTTTGCCCAAACTGTGGACAAATTGTTGTTGAATGGAATGCTATTGGGTGTTTCTCAGCATGGTAACCTGATAAAAGTGGTCTTTAAGGGACATTGATCTGCCATCGATATGTACAATAAATGAGGGAAAGAGCCAAGGCAACCACTCTGCAGGAGGTTTTAGAGTAACTTATGCTTACAGTGCCTAAGGCTGGATTCAAAAAAATGGCAGATACTAGACTAGAGTTGGAGACATTAGTGTGTACTCAGGTTTAGCTTAATATAGATACAGGTGGATACATATAGAAATATTTATAGATATGTGTATATACATAGACTAGTATACATACATATATTGCCTTTCTTTGTCAGTTGAGAGGTTCTAAAAGCAACAATATCGCAGCAGCAATGGGCACACCAATTGCCCAAATCTTGGTTTCTAATACCATTCTCCAATAAAAGGAACTTGGACTCTTTGGAGAAATGGTTAATTCAATAGCTATGGCATTATGATAGAAAGAATAATGCACCCCCCAAAGATGTTCACATCCTAATTCCCAGAACCTTTGAATCTTATTTTAAATGGCAAAGAGGCATTAAGGTAGCAGACAGGGTTAAGGTTGCTGATCAGCTGACTTCAATATGCAGAGATTATCATGTACTTTCCAGGTAGGCCCAATGTAATTACAAGGGTCATAAAATGTGGAAGAGGGAGGCAGAAGAGAAGAGCCGAAGAGATGACAGCATGAGAAGGATCCAAGCTGACATTGCTGGCTTTCAAGATGAAGGAATGAGGCTGTGAGTCAAGAATGCCACCAAACTTTAGAAGATGGGAAAGGCAAAAAAAAAAAGAAAGAAAGAAAAAAACAAATTCTCCTCTAGAGCCTCCAGAAGGAATGCAGCCCTACCTATACATCAATGTTAGTCCAATGAGACCCATCTTGGAATTCTAACCTCCAGAATTATAAGATAATAAATTTTGTGTTATTTTAAGCCAGTAAGTTTGTGGTAAGTTTTTGCAATAGTAGTTTGAAACTAGTACCACCAAAAATATGCAAGATGACCCTAGCGCATCTTAGTGTCAGTAAGTAAGGAAGTGTTACAAACTATAATGGAAAAGAATAAAAAACCAAAAAATACATACATATATATATATATATACACATACATATATGTATGTGTGTATTATGAATCACTTTGCTGTACACCTGAAACTAACACAATATTGTAAATCAATTATACTTCCATAAAAAACAATTTTTTTAAAAAAGTATGTAGGCATTTAAAACACACACACACATCAAGGAAATATGTCAAAGGGGAATAGGAGCTAAGTAGAAGATCTCCCAATGGCTGAAGCTGGAACAATTTGAACAAGAAAATTAATAACATAGTATAGTATTATAACTCTAAGTATAAAATAAATATCCATGAGTCCATGTTGATATAAATTAAATAAATAAATGGGAAGACTATCCACACTCCATGCAGAATTCCAAATAATTCTTTAGATACTCTGTCTTCAAGGGGAGCATGACTACCTACTCTTTCAGTGTGGGCTGCACATAGTGACTTTCTTCCAAAAAATATAGTATAGAAAGGGGGAAAAGAGAGTAACTTGATAGTGGAGAAATCTGACTAACCCAACCTCACCTAGATGATCAAGGTTAACACTGACAGTAGTTTAGTCATGTTGACAGCATCTACTTTTTTTTTTTTAACATCTTTATTGGAGTACAATTGCTTTACAATGGTGTGTTAGTTTCTGCTGTATAACAAAGTGAATCAGCTATACATATACATATATCCCCATATCCCCTCCCTCTTGCGTCTCCCTCCCACCCTCCCTATTCCACCCCTCTAGGTGGCCACAGAGCGCTGAGCTGATCTCCCTGTGCTATGCGGCTACTTCCCACTAGCTATCTATTTCACATTTGGCAGTGTATATATGTCCATGCCACTCTCTCACTTCGTCCCAGCTTACCCTTCCCCGTCCCGTGTGACAGCATCTACTTGTGATGTGATGTGATGTGATGAGAATAGCACCTTACTCTGGTAGTCTTCCTTTCCAAAACTTACCTCAGTCTAATAATGAGAAAAACTTCAGACAAACCCCAGCTGAGGGGAAATCTACAAAATACCTGACCAGTATTCCTCAAAACTGCAGGGTCATCAGCAACAAGGAAAGTCTGAGAAGCTGTCACAGCCTAAAGGAGCCTAAGGAGACATAAATGTAACATGGTATCCTGGATGGGACTCTGAAACAGAAAAGACAGGTAAAAACTAAGGAAGTCTGAATAAAGTATGGACTTTAGTTAATAGTGCATCAATATTGTTTCATTAGTTGTACCAAATGTACCATACTAATGTTAAATGCTAATAATCAGGGACATTTGGTATAGAATATAATGGAACTCTTTGTACTAGCTTTCAATGTTTCTGTAATTCTAAAGCTATTCTAAGATAAAAGGGTTATTTTTTAATGGCAGAGAGACTTTATAGGAAGAAATGTTTTATGCAAGATTTTAGAGGAAGTAAAATCTGGGTTGGTGATTAATTGAATAAAGGAGATGAAAAAATAATGAATGAGTCATAGATAAGGCTTGAATGGCCAGGAGAATGTAATGCCAGTGACAAAGAGGAAAAATGAGAAAGGAAGCTTTCTGGTGGTTAAGCAAACAATAAATTTGGGACATAATAAATTTGAGACAAAAATGGATAACTCAAGTGTAAATATAATCAGTAGCTGGAGATAAAGAATTTGATGTTGGGTAAAAGTTCATGAATGGAAATGTGAATTTAGATTTAATCAGTTAACCAGCAGATATACATAGAACAAATGCTTTTAAGGTCTTGTATGAAGAAAGGGAAGGGAGTGAATACTAACATGCAAATTACTGGAGAGTCAAGGCTTATGTCTACATAGAGGGAACAACAGAAAAAAGTGCCTGTGTCAAATAAGAAAGGAAAAATAAGCAGCATTTAAGAGTTTAATATAGATTCCCCAGCATGCACACTTTGTTAGTGTAAATGAGATCTCTGAGGAAACAGATGGTGTTATAAACTGAATGTTTGTGTTCCCTCAAAATTCACGTGCTTAAGTCCTAACCCCCAATGTTGATGTATTTGGAGGTGGCGCCATTAAGAAAGTAATTAAAATTAAATGTCATAAAGGAGGGGCCCTGATCCAATAAAATTAGGATCTTTATAAGAAGAGACACCAGAGAGCCCTTTCTCCACCCGCCTTCCCCCTCCCTGGGTACACACCAAGGAAAAGTCATGTGAAGGCATAGTGAGAAGACAGCCATCTGCAAAGAAGGAATAGGGCCCTCATCAGAAACTAAATCAACTGAAACCTTAATCTTGGACTTTTAGGCTCTGAAACTGTTAAGAAAATAAAATTCTGTTGTTTAAGCCTGTGATACTTTGTTATGGCACCCTGAACAGACTAATACAGATGATCATAAGAGGGCAAATGAGGAAATGTGAATAAGAGAGTGGTAAGAAGAAAACCAAGATAATGTAACAGCAAGGAAGCCAAGGAAAAAGACTTTATTTATTCATAAATATTTATTGAGAATTTATCTTGTTCCAGACACTGTATAAGACATAATACATAATAAATAGTGCACAACTCCTACCTACATACAAGTTATATTCTGTGATGAATCACAAACAAGGAATAATAGACAAATAAATAACCAGATAGAGATCATAAGTACTCTGAAGGGAGATGCAATAAAGAATAACTACATATGATGCAGGTATGTCTTGAATAGTCAACGAAGAACTCTCTGGGGAGATGACATTTAAGCTGAGACCTAAAGAATGAAACCAAGCTAGATGTGCAAAATGCTGAGGTATGAGCTTTGTAGGCAAAGAAAACAGGAAGTGCAAAGGCTGTGGTGTCAAAACGCACTTGGGGAATTTGAGAAACAGAAAAGAGGCCAATGGGATTGGCGTATTGTAATCAAGGGAGAATGTGATGGAGAGATAGATGAAAGCCACATCATACAATCTTGTAGGCCAGCCTAAGAAGTATGGCTCTATTTCTAAGACGCTGAGAAGCCATTGAATGGATCTAAGGAACAAGAGACATGGCCTGATTCATGTTTTTAAGTGACACCTCTGATTAGAATGTGAAAAAATATTTTTGAATAAGAACAAGATGGGAATCAAAGAGACCAGTTGAGACGTATTTCAAATTGCACAGAAAAAAGATTATGGTGGCTTAATTTAGGATGATGGTATATAGGTTGAGGGAAGTGGCAAAGTCAGATATTTTTTGGTCGTAGAAACAAAAGAACTGGATGGTGATTGGACGTGGGGAATTGCAGAAAGAGAGGAATTAAAGCTGATAACTAAGTTTTATGCAAGAAAGTGGATGAATAGTGGTGCCAAATGCTGAGATGAAGAAGAGTAGGTGAAGATAGATTTGTGAAGAAAATCAAAATCTCAGTTTGGAACATTGGGCAAGAAATTTAATTTTGAAATCCGTTAGCATACTTTAGTCAACCCTCTCTGTCCATGGGTTCTGGATACACGGATTCAACCAACCATGGATCAAAAATATTCAGAAAAAAAATTCCAGAAAGCCCCAAAAAACAAAACTTGAATTTGCTGCTCTGGCAACTCTGACATAGTATTTACATTTAATTTACAACTATTTACATAGCATTTACATTGTATCAGGTATTAAAGTAATCTAGAGATGATGTAGAGTATGCAGGAGGATGTGTGTTGGTTATATGCAAATACTATGGCATTTTATATAAGGGACTTGAGCATCTGAAGATTTTAGTATTTGTGGGAGCTCCTGGAACCAATCCCCCGTGGATACCAAGGGACAACTGTAAAAATACTTAAATCTATGAAAGTGAATAAGATCACTTAAGAAAAAAGTTCTGACATTTGAATTTGAAAGAGGACTAGCTCTGAGCTTTGGCAAAGAGAAGGAACAACAGTGAGGTAAGAGAAAAATCAGGAGAGTGTGGTGTCAGAGAGCCAAGAGAAGAAAAGATTCCAAGGAGGGTGTGTCTGGCTGTGTCATATGTTGTCAAGGCATCTAGTGAGATGACAGAGGAGTTAAGTTTGGCGATATGGAGATCGTGGGAGATCTTGACAAAAGGAGTTTCAGTGCAGAGGTGGAAATGGAAGCTAGATTAGAATGGGGTGAAGAATTAATTAGAAGTAATAAAGAGGTGATAGTGAGCAATGATAACATGTTCCACATGTTTAACAGAAAGATACAGAGAAATTAGGCAATATCTGCAAAAGAATGTGAGATCAACAGAAGTGTGTTTATTTTTTTAACACGGGACATGTTAGTATGTTAATTGGCATGATCCAGTAGAGAGGGTGAGAGGTAGAGGAGACAGATGTAGATCCCAGTTCACAAGAAAGCAAGAGGAGATTAAATCCAGAGAAAAATAGAAGGGCTTGCACTTGATAGGGGCAGGGGTATTTCTTTCATTGGAACCACAAGGCATAGGTTCTGTTTGGCTAGATTTAGGGTGGGAAGATGAGGAAGTTTGCCATTGACGCATCCTATTTTCTCAGTTAAGCTCAGGGAACAGGTGTTAAGGGTAAAGAGAAGGTTTAAAACAGTCATCTGAAAAAGTGAAAAGCAAATTTACTAGGAAAACATACAAGAGTACTAGGCAGGATTGAATGGGCATTTGAAGTTTTGGTCATGAATTTCAAGTACTATCAGTCAGTCTTGCTTTATTCCATCAATGTTCACCTACTGAAGTGCAAGCAAGGAGAGGGGTCTGTAGATTGGATTACAGTGGGTTAAAGAATTGCAGCAATGGGAGAACAGGATGAGTGAAATAGAGCAGGAGGTGTTGGTCATAAAGTAAGATACTTTAAATAACGTCTTAGGAGGTGGTTTATTTACTGATGATGACAAATTCCAGTGCTCATGTGAGTAGGTGGCAAAGGTGGAGCTGAGGAAGAGAGTGAAGGAGAGGTCAAGGAACAGAGAGGCTTAAGTTTAGGGTATTTCATCCACATGGTTCTTACAATCACTAAGAACAATGACAGGAATTAAGATATACAGGAAGGCAGTGAGTCAGTAGTTGAAATCTTAAATGAATGAGGAGAAGTGATTAGGAAGGTAGCTAGGAATTATCACCAAGAAGTCATAGGTAGTAAAGCTAGATAGGAACCCACAGAGTACATGTTCAGCTAAGTTTATAAGTCTATTGTCCTGAAGACAATGCAGCATGGCTCTATAAAGAAAAATGTATATATATATACTATTACATAACCAATAATGTTTTCTAAAGTGAGTGTCTTTATTTTTGTAAATCACATACTCCTATCAATCAAGAATTTTGAGCATATACTATAATATTTATTTATTTATAAATTACATATGTGCTACTCTAAAGATATTTATTATGAAAGATTTTAAAGGATGAAATTTACATGAAATAAACTATACTTAAACCTATTTCATTATTACTATTATAAAATCTTTTTGCTCTCACTAGAACATTACTATTAATCATTTTATAATTGAAAATATTTTTTTACATCCTGTAAAAAATATTTTTTTTACATCCTGATTTAAACTTTGTAACTGAGTGATCTGACAGTCTGGTACTAAGTTTAGTTTATATCAGTATATTTTTTAATGACTTTCCTAACTGAAAGAGAAACTTCACAAAAATATTTATATCCAAATGAAAGAAGTTTTCTGTTGGCTGTGTTTACCAAATTCTGATACTCATTTTTTAATCTCGTCTACCAAGTATACAAATATTTTCAATAATTTTATGTAGTAAATTTCTTCTTATTTTTTTATTGAAGTATAATTGATTTACAATGTTGTGTTAATTTCTGCTGTACAGCAAAGTGAGTCAGTTATACATACACATACATTCTTTTTTTGTTTGTTTGTTTTTTGCGGTACGCGGGCCTCTCACTGTTGTGGCCTCTCCCATTGCGGAGCAACAGGCTCCGGACGCACAGGCTCAGCGGCCATGGCTCACGGGCACGGCCGCTCCGCGGCATGTGGGATCTTCCCGGACCGGGGCATGAACCCGTGTCCCCTGCATTGGCAGGCAGACTCTCAACCACTGCGCCACCAGGGAAGCCCTACATTCTTTTTTTAATATTCTTTTCCATTATGGATTATCATAGGATACTGAATATAGTTCTCTGCACCATACACTAGGACCTTGTTGTTTATCTGTTCCATATATAATAGCTTACATCTGCTAATCCCACCCTCCCACTCCACCCCTCCCCCAACCTCCTCCCCCTTAGCAACCACAAGTCTGTTCTCTATGTCCATGAGTCTGTTTCTGTTTTGTAGATAGGTTCATTTGTGTGATATTTTAGATTCCACATATAAGTGATATCATATGGTCTATGTCTTTCTCCTTCTCTCTTACTTCACTTAGTATGATAATTCTAGTTGCATCCATGTTGCTGCACATGGCATTATTTCATTCTTTTTTATGGCTGAGTAGTATTCCATTGTGTATATGTACCACATCTTCTTTATCCATTCATCTGTCCATGGACATTTAGGTTGTTTCCATGTTTTGGCTATTGTGAATAGTGCTGCTATGAGCATAGGGGTGCATGTATCTTTTTGGATTAGAGTTTTGTCTGGATATATGCCCAAGAATGGGATTGCTGTATCATATGGTAATTCTATTTTTAGTTTTCTGAGGAACCTCCATACTGTTTTCCATAGTGGCTGTACCAACGTACATTTTCACCAACAGTGTAGGAGGGTTCCCTTTTCTCCACATCCTCTCCAGCATTTGTTATCTTTAGAGTTTTTAATGATGGCCATTCTGACCAGTGTGAGGTGGTACCTCATTGTAGTTTTGATTTGCATTTCTTTAATAATTAGTGATGTTGAACATCTTTTCATGTGCCTGCTGGCCATATGTATGTCTTCTTTGGGAAAACGTCTGTTTAGGTCTTCTGCCCATTTTTCAATTGTGTTGTTTTTTTGTTGTTGTTATTGAGTTATATGAGCTTTTTGTATATTTTTGAAATTAAGCCTTGTTGGTCACATCATTTGTAAATATTTTCAGCCAGTCCATAGGTTGTCTTTTCATTTTGTTTATGGTTTCATTTGCTGTTATAAAAGCCTGTAATTTTGATTAGGTTTGTTTATTTTTGCTTTTATTTCTATTACCTTGGGAGACTTATCTAAGAAAACATTGGTACAATTTATGTCAGAGAATATTTTGCCTATGATCTCTTCTAGTAGTTTTATGGTGTCATGTCTTATGTTTAAGCCTTTAAGCCATTGTGAGTTTATTTTTGTGTATGGTGAGAGAGTGTGTTCTAACTTCACTGATTTACATGTGACTGTCCAAATTTTCCAACACCACTTGCCAAAGAGACTGTCTTTTTCCCGTTGTATATTCTAGCCTCTTTTGTTGAAGATTAGTTGACCATAGGTACGTGGGTTTATTTCTCAGCTCTCTGTTCTGTTCCAATGATCCATATGTCTATTTTTTTGCCAATACCACACGTTTTTGATTACTGTAGCTTTGTAGTATTGTCTGAAGTCTGGGAGGGTTTTGTCTCCTGCTATGTTCTTTTTCTTCAGAATTGCTTTGGCAATTTTGTGTCTTTTATGGTTCCATATAAATTTTAAGATTATTTGTTCTAGTTTTGTGAAAAATGTTATGAGTAATTTGATAAGGATTGCATTAAGTCTGTAGCTTGCTTTGGGTAGCATGGCCATTTAAACACTATTAATTCTTCCAATCTAAGAGCATGAGATATCTTTCCATTTCTTTGAATCATCTTCAGTTTCCTTTATTAATGTTTTATTGGTCTCAGCATATAAGTCTTTCACCTCCTTGGTCAGGTTTATTCCTAAGTATTTTACTTTGGGGGATGTGATTTTGAAAGGTATTGTTTTTTTACATTCCCTTTCTGATATTTCATTGTTAGTGTAAAGAAATGCAACTGATTTCTGTATGTTAATCTTGTATTCTCCTACCTTGCTGAATTCATTTATCAGTTTTAGTAGTTTTTGTGTGGAGTCTTTAGGGCTTTCTACATATAGAATCATGTCATCTGCATATGATGACAGTTTTACATCTTCCTTTCCAATTTGGATACATTTTATTTCTTTTTCTTGTCTGATTGCTGTGGCTAGGACTTCCAATACTATGTTGAATAGAAGAGGTAAGAGTGGGCATTCTTGTCTTGTTCCAGATTTTAGTGGGAAGGCTTTCAGCTTTTCATCATTGAGTATTATACTGGCTGTGGGTTTGTCATAAATAATTTTTATTATATTGAAATATGTCCCCTTTGTACCCACTTTGGTAAGAGTTTTTATCATGAATGGATGTTGAATTTGTCAAATGCTTTTTTTACATCTATTGAGATGATCATGTGGTTTTTGTCTTTTATTTATGTGGTGTATCACATTGATTAATTTGCATATATTGAACTTGTGAACTTGCGATGAATCCCATTTGGTTGTGGTGTATCATCTTTTTTATGTGTTGTTGGATTCAGTTTACTAATATTTTGTTGAGAATTTTTGCATCTATATTCATCAAAGATATAGGCCTGTAATTTTCTTTTTTGGTGGTGTCTTTGGTTTTGTTATCAGGGTGATGTTGGCTTCATAGAATGTTGTTAGAAGTGTTCTCTCCTCTTGAATTTTTTGGAAGAGTTTGAGAAGGATTGGTATAGTAAGTTCTTCTTTGTATGTTTGGTAGAATTCACCTGTGAAGCCATCTGGTCCTGGACTTTTGTTTGTAGAGAGTTTTTAAATTACAGATTCTGTTTCACCTCTAGTAATCAGTCTGTTCAAGTTATCTATTTCTTCTTGATTCAATTTTGGTGGGCTATACGTTTCTAGAAACTTGTCCATTTCCTCTAGGCTGTCAAATTTGTTGGCATATAATTGTTCATAGTACTCCCTATGGTTTTTTGTATTTCTACGGTATTGGTCGTTATTTCCACTTTTTCATTTCTTATTTTGTTCATTTGGGTTCTCTCTCCTTTCTTCTCAGTAAGCCTGGCCAGAGGTTTGTCAGTCTTGTTTACCGTTTCAAAGAACCAGCTCTTGGTTTTATTGATTTTTTTTTCTATTTTTTTTTAATCTCTATATTGTTTATTTCCTCTCTTGTTCTTTATTATTTCCTTCCTTCTGCTGACTTTAGGTTTTGTTCCTCTTTTTCTAATTCTTTTAAGTGGTAGTCTGTTTGAGATTTTTCTTGTTTTTTGAGGAAGGCCTGTATCGCTATGAACTTCCCTCTAAGAACTGCTTTCACTGCATCCCATAGATTTTGTATGATTGTGTTTTTAATTGTCATTTGTCTCAAGGTATTTTTAAATTTCCTCTTTGACTTCATCATTGACAGTAAATTTCAATTTACATTGGTATCAATCAGCTTTCCTATAAACCAATCAAAAGATATATTTTAACACTTGTAGCAAATGAATTTAAAACTCAATAAATTATTTGAATCATTTAGAATAAGTTGGAAAATTCTTTTTTAAGTGTGCAGATAAAGGAGCTTTATAGGTGCTGTACTTAATCATTTTCAGCCATGATATCCCATAAACATGGAAAATTTTGCAAAGATTTGTATTCAAAATTCTCTCCCTATAACACACATTTCTCTCAAAATTAAGTTGATTTTTCACTAACTGCTAAAGTACTATTTTTATCTTTAAGGAACAAATTAAATATAAGCATTTTTTTTCTAAAAAAACTTCTGGGTAAAATACATACTTGGAACGATCGTCTTTTTGTGATGAAAAATGACTTACTCGTCTTGGCCCCATCAGTCCTTGGGACCTTTGTGCACTTACTCCAGCAGCTATTGCAGCAACATTCTCTGTGGACTTCAACCAACTTCACACACATACAAGCTAACAGTGCCTCTCCTCCAGCCCTGGGACTCTTTTGATGCTGAAGCGTAAGATGCCACAGGACTGCTTGGCAGTCATGCAAAAGTCAGAGTGTGGGGGAATTAAAGCCCCGCAGGCTGAACCTTTGTATTAGTTAGAGTTCTCCAGGGAAACAGAA
The DNA here is from genome assembly GCF_005190385.1 of Monodon monoceros. NCBI lineage: Eukaryota > Metazoa > Chordata > Mammalia > Artiodactyla > Monodontidae > Monodon > Monodon monoceros. The sequence continues at coordinate 69,875,197 of NW_021703768.1, forward strand.
TCAATAGTATATATGCATATATAAAATGATATTTATTATAAGATATTGGCTTGTGTGATGATGGGGCTAGGAAGTCCCACAATCTGCTATTTGAAAGCTGAAGACCTAGGAAAGCCAGTGGTGCAGTTTGAAAGCCTGAGAGCTGGAGCCCTGAGTCTGAAGTTTTGAGAGCCAGGATCGCCAAGGGCCGTAGAAGATCCATGTCCCATCTCATGTATGCATTCAGGCAGAAGGTAAATTCAACTTTTGTCTGCCTTTTGTTCTTTTCAAACCCTCCACAAATCAGATGGTCCCCCCAACCCCAACACTGGTGAGGACAATCTGCTTTAATTAGTGCACCAATTCAAATCTAATCTCTTCCAGAAACACCTTCACAGAAACACCCAGAAATAATGTTTAACCAGGTGTCTGGACATCCAGTGGCTAGATAAGTGGACAGATAACATTAACCATCACAATCTTTCATTAAAAGAAGGAGGCCAGAAGACTATTACTTCCTAATTTGTCTTCCCAAGGGATGATGAAGGGAGGATGAAGTCACTTATACTGTTTCATGGAAGATGATCTCATAGACTGAGCTGTGGCATTTGATACTAATGGTGACAAACTTGATAATGCAACTCTGTATTGGCTCTTTCTCATTCCCTGCCACACTCCCCTGTTCTGTCACATGACACTATAACACATAAACCTTCCCTTCAGACTCTGAACCTAATGTAATATAAATACTTTTCCCTGAGATAAGTTATGAACCTTTTATTGTATAAAATATATTCATGGTAATACTTCTTCTAATTATATACTATTTCAGATAATATAGGAGGTATAACCACCTGATCTATTCAGCCAAAAACATATAAACTGCACTACATGGTAATATGATTTTACACAAATGTGGGTGCCAGTGTAAAATCTTCCACACTGTGGGACTCTTTCCTCAGTCATACCTCACATTCTGTAAGTAAAGTGTGAACATCTGTCAGAAGGTCTGATTTTAGTCGGATACATATATATGGATCTCCAGTCAATCCATATATTAAACATAAGTAAAGTTTAATATATCTATCTGTATTGAGTTGACTACGCACCCCTTCTTGGGGACATACATCTCACTAGCGAGATAAGTGTTCTAGAAGTTACAGTCAATGTCTCTATTGCAACAGTTACCTCCATGATAGTAGTGAAGTCATTAGTCATCTATTCCCCACAAAGAAAGAGTTATAGCCAAATAGGTGGGAAAAATAATATTCAGAAATTGCCAAAATTAATTTTAATTGCTTCCTGAAATGATACAAGGCAATGCTTTTTAGAGCAGAGGATTATTTTCTTAAACAGTATTTGCTAATTTCTTACTCAACATCTAAATATAAATTAATTGTTCATTTTGAGATAAATTGTTCTATCAAAGATTTTGTGTATCATCTACCACTAATTTCATATTTTAAGTATAGCTATTAATTCTGAGCCTCAATTGAAAATATTTGACATTATACCCGGACTTATTCAAATTATATCTCCTCTGATATTAGTCATCTCCTGCTCAACTCATTTATACTTTAGCATTTAAACTGATATTTTCTGTTCTATAAAAAGTAATATTATTTCACAAATTTTTAAGAATATGTGTTTACTTCATAATAAGTTTTGCAGACATTAAGGAAAGTTTACCTCAGAAAACAGGCAAAATTCTGTTACATACTATATGATACAAAAACAGCTACATACTGGCTAAAGATCAAAAATCACAGATTAAGTAAATACTGTTGTTTAAAGTTATAATTTAAATACCAATCATAATTAAGTATATTAACAAGTTTGATGTTTAACTTAAATAATTGTATATCAACAGATGACATTCCAATCATAACCTCCAATTAGAAGGAATATTATGTAGATCTTTTAAAAAATGTTCATTTGTTCACTCTCATCTTTCTAGTCTAAGATGACTGCCCTATGCAGCCATAGTATTGTTTTCACAAGTAATGTACTATTCATTATAACATTTATAAAGCAAACAAACTGTTTTCAGATTAACCCTTCCAGAAAGATGGTTCATAATTAGGCCACTCTCTTAGCGTGGGTTCGCCGGAAACCATGGCCTGGTAACATCTTATGGGCTATTACTTTATCTTAGATTCCAGTTCCAAGGAAGCAAGAGTGCGAAAAATAGGGTGTGAGGCAGAGCGTGTTAGGAAGAGTGCATTACCCAGTTGCCATTGTTTGGTACTGAGCACAACTGATTGCTTGTCATAGGACTGTCTTCCAAGATATTATATAAATCATTTCTTCTCCAGACACTCCGTAAAAGAAGGGAGAAGAATTTACACGCCAGCTCTTATTTCCCATTGCAAGAAGTTCTCTGCACAGGAAATTACTCTGTTGCTCTCCCAAGCTGGGCCTGCCTGGGTTATGAGGGGGTTCTATAGCCTCTTATGATTCAGAGGCAACAGGGAAGTCCTGGTGTAGAAGGTGAGAGGCAAATGACACAGGCTTGAGAAGTGATGTTGCATTGTAGCCCTGAGGACTTGGTTATGTGGATGCAGCAGAGCACAGCCTGTAGAGAGTTCATGACAACAGCAGTGGCTGGGGTAAGACAAGAATGTTTGAGGAAATGCCAAAGAGTTGTCTTATGGAGTTGCCAACTGTGTGTCTATTTTCCTCACTTTAAAAAAAAAATTCAAAAAGTAACACAGACCCAACATAGAAAAGGAATATTTTAGAAAGAAAAACACAGCCAAAAATTACTATTTATGTTTAGTTGAATTCTCTTCCAAAATTGTAGTTTCTTTATATTGCTCACATAATGGATATCTAACTTTTTCTAAAACTATTTACTTAAGTATATAAACATACAGTCTCATGGTAAAATTTCAAAAATACAGAAAAATATAGCTACAAGTGAGAAAGCAACCTTCATTTCTCTAGGCTTCTTGCCCCAAACCCTCACCCTTGTCCAAAATAATAGTTTGGTGTAGGATTCTATCAAGCCATTTTCTATATATACACACACACACATATATACACATATATATACACACACACATATATATACATATATACACATATAGTGTATAAATTATACTTTATTTTTTAATAAGTAAGATTTTATATACATAAATAGTCTGTGACCTGCATTACTCAATTACATCTTTGATATATTTCCATGTTAGAATACCTCAAAATATGCCAATTTTTTAATAGTTTTAAAGTATTACATAGTATGAATACATGTAATAATGTAGCAGTAACGTTTTAATGAATATTTGTGAAGTTTTCATTTTTTCACTATTGCAAACAATTCTCAATGAATATTTTTGTATGTGTGTCTTTATACACATTATTTTTTAAGAGTACAGGTTCTGACAAATCCCAGCTCTCCTACTTCCTAACTCTGTGTGACCATGAATATGTGGAAAACCTCTCTGGTCCTCAGTTTTCTCGTTTGTAGAATAAACAATAGTAGTATTTACCTGATAGATAGTTGTTGTGAGAATAAGTTTGGAGCATTCAGAAAATTTCTAGCACGTTGGAAGCATCCAATTTGTGTTAGCTATTATTACATGCAAGTATTTCTGTAGATACGTTTCTTAAGTAGGATGGATAGTTAAAGGGTATATGCATTATACCTTTGTATAGATACTGCCAAGTTACCCTACAAAAAAGCAGTACCAATTTAAACTGCCGTTAACAATGTATGAGAGTGCCCAAGTCCATACATCTTGTCAGTATTGGATATTATCACTTTTAATTTTTGTCAGTGCAATGAATAAAAAAATACTTTATTCTTGCATATTCCTGATTACTGGTAAACTTGGATCATGTTTTCATAGCTGTTAGTCATTTATACTTCTTCTGTGAATTGCTTGTTCATATCCTTTGGCCATGTTTACATTGAGTTGTCTTGATCTTATTTGTTTGTGGGTCTTTTTTGTATAATATAGATATTAAAAATCGGTATGTATAGTGCAAATATTTCTCTTCAGTCAGTGGTTTGTCTTTTAAGGTTTTTTTAATGGTTTCCTTTATCTTGCAGACATTTTAATTTTTTAAAAAATAAATTTATTTATTTATTAATTTATTAACTTTTTGGCTGCGTTGGGTCTTCGTTGCTGTGTGCGGGCTTTCTCTAGTTGCAGTGAGCGGGGGCTCCTCTTGGTTGCGGTGCGTGGGCTTCTCACTGCGGTGGCTTCTCTTGTTGGGGAGCATGGGCTCTAGGTGCACAGGCTTCAGTAGTTGCAGCACGCAGGCTCAGTAGTTGTGGCTCGTGGGCTCTAGAGTGCAGGCTCAGTAGTTGTGGCGCACGGGCTTAGTTGCTCCGTGGCATGTGGGATCTTCCCGGACCAGGGCTCGAACCCATGTCCCCTGCATTGGCAGACGGATTCTTAACCACTGCGCCACCAGAGATGTCCCAGACATTTTAATTTTATGTGCTCAAATCTACCAACATTTCCATTATGGTTTCTGATTTCTGGGTCTGGCTTAGTGAAGATTTCCCTATGTAAAAATTATGAAAATAGTTTCTTATATTTTCTTCTAATATATTTATATCCATTGGTTTTATTTAATGCTAATTTGTCTTGAAGTTTTTTGTGTGTATGGACTAAGCTTCAAGATTTTTAATTGTTTCACTGATCTATTAATATATTCACATAAACAATTCTCCACTCCTGCTTTTCCTTCACTGTTTTTTAAATTTTTTAAATAATTTTTTGTTTTTATTGAAGTATATTTGATTTACAATATTGCACTAGTTTCAAGTGTACAGCATAGTGATCCATTTTTTTGCAGATTATATTCCATTATCAGTTATTACAAGATATTGAATATAATTCCCTGTGCTATACAGTAAACCCTTGTTGCTTATCTACTGATATTTTATGTTTAGTAGTTTGTATCTCTTTATCCCATACTCTTAATTTGTCTGTCCACACTTCCCTCTCCCCTTTGGTAACCATAAGTTTGTCTGTGAGTCTTTCTGTTTTGTATATAGATTTATTTATATTATTTTTTAGATTCCACATATAAGGGATATCATATAGTATTTGTCTTTGTCTGACTGATTTCACTAAGCACAATATTCTCTAGGTCCATCCATGTTGCTGCAATGGCAATATTTCATTCTTTATTATGGCTAAGTAATATCTCGTTTTATATATATGTATATATATACATATACATAAGATTTATATATATATATACATTTATATATATATAACACATCTTCTTAAGCCAATTGTCTGTTGATGGGCACTTGGGTGACTTCTTATTAAAATAATACATTCTCAATATAAAAAGTTTAAACAATAAGGAAAGTTGAAATAAAAACATCACCCCAGTTCCCACTGTCAACAAATTTTCATTGAGTGCCTACTTTGTACACTGAACTAGACGCTGAAGATCTAGCAGTGAATAACTCCAATAAATTTTCCTGCCCTCATGGTACTTATATTCTAGAGGGTCAAAAATCATATTTAACATTAGAATAAAAATCATCCCAGACATCTCTTTACACAAATATATACAAATGAGAGAATAGTTTGATAGAAGAAATATGTTATAATGGGATGACACAGCCTGTTTCAAATAAAAATATTAAAGTTAATTTTATTGGAATTTACCAAAGGTGAAAGTTCCTAATGTGACTGAAACAATTAACATCAGATAAATGTTTCTTGATCTCCAAAAGATATTAAGGTTTTTTTAAATCACTCTAGCTTGAGGAAATATTAAAATCATTGAGTTTGAAGTCATTGTGTATTTTTTTAATTCCTTGTTTTAATTTTAGCCATTTGTTGACTGACTCCCTAATAATAAATAGAGGAAACCAGCATGCTTAAAAGCTTCCTCCTGTCTCCTTTTTATCATCTCCCAATCCTATTGGTATTTATTCCATCAGTTTGAATAATATCTACCCTCTGTCCTCTGACATAATATCCACATTGCTTAGTCTTAGTTCTATATTTAAATGGATTTAATATTCACTAGAGTCCTTTTATCACAATTTCTCCATTCCTGAGTTGCATTGTAATTTTTTCTTTTTTTTTTTTTTTTTTGGTTTGGCTGGATTTATTTGAATCACAACTCTTCCCTGGGTCTCCAGCCTGCCAGCCCTACCTGCAGATTTGGACTTGCCAAACCTGCACAGTTTTGTGAGCTGATTTATTTAAAAGTTCTCTCTCTTTCTCTTTTTATGCATATATCCTGTTGATTCTGTTTCTCTGGAGAATCCTGACTACTAGAGTAGTAGGAATTCTTTCATTATTTTCTTCTCATAAATATTTCATGGTTATTCTCATATTCCAAATGAAATTAAAAGTTATCTTGTGAATTTTCATAAAAAATACTATTAGAATTTTTAATTGGATTACATTAAATTTGTATATTAATTTTTAAATAATTGATATTGTTTCAAAAATTATTTTTTCCCTCCAGAAATAAGGCAAATCTTCCCAGTGATTCAGAGCTTTATGTATGTTGTTCCAAAAGTTTTGTAACTTTCTTAATAGAAATTATACACATTCTCTTCTTTACTTTTATTCTCAAATCATAAATATTTCAAGCATACTGTCAAATATGTAGAATAGTATAACAACCATATACTCAGAATTCAGATGTAAACAATATAATGTATTCCCATGCTTGTTTTAAATTTTTATTTAAATAAATAAAACATTTGAATACACTTGCTACTCCTTTGGTAGTTGTCCCCAAATTCCATTTCCTTCACAACATTACTAATCACTAGTCTGAAGTTGATATTCCTCCTTACCCATATTTTTATGCTTTCTAGATAAATATGGGAGCCTAAACAATATGAAAATTAGTTTGTATGTTAAAATTTATATAAAAGGTTTGATATATTATATATATTATCCTTTTGCAACTTGTTCTTTTGATTCAAAAATACATTTTTGAGAAATATCTGTATGGATACATATAGGTCTAGTTCACTTATTTAACTTGACCTGTATCATTCTACTGTGTACATATTAAAAAATGTATTATTTGTTCATTAAGGGACAGTTAGATAGTTTGCAGTGTTTTATGATCAATGTTGCATTGTGGACCTTATGCATATCTCCTTGTACACATGTGCAAGATTTCCTATAGGTTATAAAATAGATACCCAATTTCCAGTTTTTAGGATAAGAACATGTTCAGCTTTACTATATATTGACAAATTGCTCACCAATACAGTTTGCCAAATAGGGTTGTTATCCAACCAAACTTAAGTCAACTCGCCCATGCAATAAAGCCAATCTACTGACACTAGGTTGTGGTGAAGGAAAGTGCAACGTTTATTTCAGGGCACCAAGCAAAGAGTACAAGGAACTAGTGCTTAAAAGACCCGAACTCTCCTCTGGCTTTCAGGGAAAGGTTCTGAAAGACAGGGTAAGGGAGAGGGGTTGTGGGGTGCATGATCAGCTCGTGGACATTCTGATTGGTTAGTGGTGAGGTAGTCTGGAGTCAGTATCATCAGCCTTCTGGTTCCAACCCGTCTGGGGTCTAGGTGCTTGTGGGCAGCACACAGTTAAATTCTTCCACCTTGTGGGGGTTTCAGTATCTGCAAAACAGCTCAGAGGACATGGCTCAGAATATTATCTATATCCCTTGAGGGGGAACTAAAGGTCTTGCTTGACTGTTTTCCTTTCTGCATTTTCTCATTTCTCTGATTAAAATTATTTTTTGGAACTTGGGGAAGGCCTAGGAGGCTAAAGTTTTTCTGCAAACAACAGACAGGTAGAGGAAATGGGGAGGGGTGGGGTCCTGTCCTGGGAAGGCCCCATAGGGCCCTGCTCAGTTACAAGATGGCATTTGGCTGCATGTGTAAAAGAACCTAACTATAGCAACTGATATGTTTGCAATTCTCTTTGTCTTTATTCTTGGTGACAGGATAGTTGCCACAGCTCCAGCCATCATTTTTAAGTACAAATAAGGAAGTAGAGTGGATAGGACAGAGACAGCAAAAGTTTGCACAGAAACAACACCAAAATATTTCTCCTTATGTCTCATTGGCCAGAAAAGTTTCACACAGAGCTGCTATCTGCAAGGATGGCTGAGGGAGAGGGGAGAAGTCATGTCTGGGTCAGACTAGTCATGAGTCATCACTGGGACCCTACCTCTTTTTGTTCTGGACAGTATTGTGCGTTTATTCTTTAGGAAGAAAGAGGGATGAATATTGGATAGGCAGTTAACAGTGTCTGCTATAGTAGTTGTTCAAATTCATGCTTTTATTAGCAACTTTTTGATTTTGTTTGATTTGGGGATATGTATGTGTGTGTGTGTTTTACATGCTGACACTTTAAGGCTTTTTGTTTTCTAGTTAATTCGAGTTTTGTATATCTGTTCTGTGTTATAGGTAAACTCAATTGTTCACACTGGCATTTTTCAGATACTAAAATAGTTGAGCATTTTTTCATATGTTTATTAGCCATCTGGGTCTCGTCTGTGAACCATGTTTATGTCTCTTTTGTTATTCTTCATCTGTTTGAGAAGCTCTTTATGTAGTCTAGACATGAAGTATTTTATAAATTGTATACATTGTAAATATAACAAGTCTGTGACTAGTCTTTCAATTTTATTTTGATGTCTTTATTGGAACATAGATTATTAATTTAATGTTATCTAATTGTCAATATTTTCATTTTTGTGCCTGGTTTATGAAATCCTTCCCTATCCTCAAGTCATAAATTCTCCTATATTGTTCTAAAACTTTTAAAGTTTTGCTCTTTACATTTAAATTTCATTCATCTGGATTATATTCTCAAAAATAATGTAAAGCAGAGACTTTATTTTTTCCCATGTAGTAAACAGTTATCTCAGCATCATTTATTGAGTAGGGTTTTTGTTGTTGTTGTTGTTTTTGGTTTTTTTAAGCCCTGAATTGTAACGTCATGCCTGTCATATACCAAGGTCTCACATATGCGTGTGTGTTCCTATCTCTGGGTTTTGTTTTATTGGTCTATAAATTTATTCATGAAACAACAACACAGCTTTACTAATTTAACTTTAGGATATCAATATTTAGTAGGGCAAAATCAGTGACACATTTACGCATTGCATGGGAAAACATTAAGTCATCGTATAAACCTCATTAACAGCTGACATACAGATATTCTATTGATTTTGGTACCTTGCTCTTATATTCAGGAACTCTGCTTAACTGTCATATTAGTTCTAGTTGTTTGGTTGTAGATATTATTGGATTTCTGTACAAATAATCTTCAAATAATAAATATTTGATTCTTCCTAATTCATACAACTGTTATTTCTTTCTTATTTTATTTCACTGGTTGGAAACTCCAGAGCAATGATGATTACTGATGGAGATAATAGGTATTATTTGCTCATTCCTAATACTAATGGGAATGTTATAATGCTCAAACATTAATCCTGGGATAAACCATCCTCAACCATAATGTATTTTTTTAAATATTTGTTTGATTCAGTTGGTCAACACTTTAAGATATTTGCTTGTGTACTCATAATGGAGGTTAAGCTATCATTTTTCTTTCTCTTACTTGCTTTTCTAGTTCTGGTACCTAAAATACATTAACCCTATAAAAGCAGCTGTAGAATTTCCCTCTTTTTCTACTTTTTAAAAATTTTTCTGCACAGAAAAGGAATTTTTCTGTCCTCTGAAGTATTGGTAAAGCCTGCCTGTAAGATTTTCTGGACTTGGTGCCTTTATTTGCTATAGATTTTTGTCTGCTAACTCACTTTCTCTGGTGGTTGTTTCATCAGATACAAGTTTATTCCTTTTGAGTTAATTTAGGTAATCTAAATTTTTATAGAAAATTTTCCATTTGAGTTGGTCTTAAAATTTGCTTTTATAAAATTTAACATATAATTTTTTTATGATCTTGATATTTTAATTTGTACTATACCTGTCATTATCTTATTTCTATTCTTAATATTATTTATTAATGTCCTCTCTTTGCATTATTGGTCATTCTTTCTGATAGTCTTTTATTTTTATTACTCTTTGGGAAGATCCACCTTTTGTTTTTTGATCAATGTACTTAGTCAAGGACCCAGTCATCTTTCTTCTTGTGGCATACAATCTTCATCATGTGGTCTCCACGATCACCCCAAAATGGGAACAGAAAATGGAGGATGGGGCACATAAATTATTTCTGTGTACCAGGACTAAAAGTGGCATAGGTCATTTCTGTCCACATCACCCCAACCCAAGTGTAAGACATCTGAGAAATGTATTTGAACTTGCTGGTCCGGAAGAAAAGGAGAAAAGGAACGTTATGTGACCATTTCACTCTTAGTTCTACATGAAGAATATACTCATCTTCTCTCCAGGGAAGACAGCCCAAAGTGCCTTCCAGTCAGTGCATTCTAAGTCCAAAATATCCGAGAAATGTGCAGTCTTCTCCAATACGTGACTATTTGGCTTCTCCTAAAATGGAATCTTATGAATGAAAGACAAGCTTATTTTCACGACCACTCCCAAACAAACACACATCTAGTATAAAATAATGGATCACAAACAGGATAACTGTGATAAAAACTCTGATCAGTATGGGGGGAAATGGAAGGCATGTAGCAATACATAATGCATATCTGTCTTCAACAACAAATCTCAAATATCACTGCAGAATGGAAGAGTCTGAAAGGTCACACATCAAAGGAGTTAATATACCAGACCTAGAAGTGGCAAATGTAATTGGATATATTCCATTGGCTAAAATTCAGCCACACTGTTCTAATAAAATTATAAGAAGCCTATGGAAGGATTTTAGCTGCCCACCAAAAAAGAAGAGAAGAAAATGAATATTGATAAGCTCCAGCAGTCCTTGTCTTCACAGTGAATTGATCCTTTTATCATTAAGTAGTCAGCTTCTTTAACCCTAATAGTGATATAGCTATAAAGTGTTTCTTCTAATATCAATATTACTCTGCCAGATTTATTTTGGTTTCTTTGTGTAACCTTTTTCACCCCATTATTATCACCTCATTACTTTCAATTTGCTGAGATTATTATATTTTAGGTGTGTTTCTTGAAAAAAACAAGTATAGCTTAAACTTAGATTTTTAAAAATCTAGTCTGAGAATCTCTGTATTTTTCAGGTGAAGTTAATCCATTTTCATTTTTACAAGTTTGGTGCTAGGAAACAAATATCTTCAAAGGATAAAACTGTCTTTTAAGATTTATTGCAAAATAAAGACAGTTATCAGGAAAAGAAACCTAGTTTACCACTTGCAGACCCTCCTTAAAAGAAATGCTAAAGTATATGGGATGCAAGAAGCAATATTTGTGTTTTAAAAAACGTGGTAAACATGTTGATAAATCTTACTAAGCACTGTAAAAAATGACTAATCTTAGAGTGCTTAAAAACAAGGAGGACTTAAAATACAGTATAACTAAATATAGGAGTGGGATATCAAGCTTAAAATATTTCAAAGTAGTTGACTTTGGAAGGAACAGAAGAAAAATATTTGTGGAAACTGTGGGCTACAGGAATAGGTTTGGCAACTACTAATAAAGAGAGAAAAAAGTCACAGGAGTATTTTTGGATGAAGCACTTTCTCTAGCGGACATGAATCAAAGTAATTCTAGGTAATATAGTAAGGTAGGCTAACAGCTCTGAAGAAAGAACTCAAAGTGTACAATGGCGCAAACACAATAAAACTTTATTTTTCTCACAGTAAAACCGACCAAGACAGCTGCAGGTTCCTGGGTGGAGATGAAAGGGATTCTGCTCCATGCAATCATTCAGGGACCCAGGAAGAAGAAGGCTTTTCCATATCTTCCACGTTGAGCATCAACATCTATCCAGTGAGGAGGAAAGGAGCATGTTGTGCCTTTCTCAATGTATCATAGCAGGAAGCAATGATGCTGACGCGTCTCAAAGTAACATCATCAGTATGAGACGCGTCAGCATCATGAGCCTCCTGCTATGAGGCAATGAGAAGCGCACATCACTTCTGTGGTGAGCTTGCCAAAAATGCCTAATCTGAATGTAATCCTAAGGAGATGTCAGATAAACCCAAACTGAGTCACATTCTTCAAAATATGTGACTTGGACTCTTCAAAAGTGTCAAGGTCATCAAAGACAAGGATCTCTCAGATTGGAGGAGACCAAGGAGACATGACAACTAAATGTAATGTGTGATCAATTAATGACATTTTAATAAGACCTACAGATTAATTAATAGTTATTAATTTCCTGCTCTATAATCATCCTGCGATGTTAACATTTGAACTATCTAGGTGAAGTAAATACAGAAATTCTTTGTAATATTTAATAATTTCTTATAATCCTGAAAATTTTTCAAAATGAAAAAAAAATTTTTAATGAATAAGCAAATTAAGCCCCATCATGCTTCCACACAGATGGACAGCTGTTGTCTGACATAAAAAGTATTGTGAAGACCACTCAGGTGCCACTACTCTTTGTTTTTCATCCTATATCTAGAGTATCATTAGATTAGCTGCACCCGTGTGATTTTTTTTTAATAACTAGGGTGACCCCTACCCTTTCTGGAGTGTAGCTAACACACACGTTTACCTGAGAATATAAGTGTTTAATCCCTAACAGTCCTGCAATAGCAGGCATCCAGATCACGAATCTAACGTGTTTGGAAGTTCCCACACTCTCTCAGATATGCCTCCGGTATTCCTCTCAGACTCTTTAGTGTCTGGAGAGACAGGGAAGTCCAGTCTGCCTCCAAGCATTAGCTATAGAAGAGTGCAGTATAGAAGCTGGGTGACGTCTTGGGTTTTCTAATGCCTCAGATTCTAAGGTCGTATTGTCTCCAGCAATCTTGACTGGTCCTAATCCAGGATTATATTCAGTTAACAGAATTTTTACCTGAACTAATCAGGGTCCTTTGAGTTAAAGGACATGGAACAGTTGAGATTAGGGATAGAGTGGACCAGTGCTGTTGAGCCCAAGATGAAATGGGAACACATCGTTTTCTGTATAAGTGATACAAGCTCAGAGAGGAGGCAATAGTGAAGACTCTCAGGTGGAAAGGATGGGCTACAAGAAAAGAGTTGACGACTTTTCTCATTTGTTAAAAAAGAAAATCAGAAGTGTATTCTCTGATGGGGCACTTTGTCTAGGGTACTGAATTTAGTTAAGGTAAACTAAACTGACTAAGACCTGTAATAATTTGACCCCAAATTTATAATGGCTCAAACATAATGGAAATTTATTTCTCTCATACATAAACAGACCAAGGCAGCTGAAGATTTTTAGGTTGCATCGGGGTTTATTTGCCCCACCACAATCATTCAGCACTTCGAACTGTAGCAGACTTTGCCTACTTCCACTTACACCTTCCAAGATCATCCTTTAGCAAGTGAAAGAGGAAAGGAGAATGTAGGATCACATGGACCTGGTCTAAAAATGACACACCACACTTTCTTAGATTCCACTGGCTAGAATTCAGTTGTATGGACATACCTAATTGCAAGGAATGCTGGGTAGTGCTTAGTGGTTTGTCCTGGAATAAAAGGAAAAGGTCATAGTGAGCAGAGGTTGTGCCTGTGCCAAAGACTCCCATACACGCATATGCTTTGTAAACAACTAAATTTTTACCATTTCTTTCTAGGTGCAATATATATATATATATATATATATATATATATATATATATATATCAGAGTCTTTGTTCTCTAGAAGACTACAGGGATTATAGATGTTGGGATACTGGAAGCATTCTGTTTACTCCTACTCTTCCTAAGGTATAGCTTTTTTTTATGACAGATGGGGAAGAGGTCAGACAAAGTACAAAATATGTGTAGTCCTTAAGAGAGTTGTTCTCTCTTAGAAGAACAGACCATGAGAGGGTATTGGTGCTTGCATTGGATTGCAAGCCCCCCAAAGTTGGTTCCTCTTCACTACCTTTTTCAAATTCATCCTTCCTATCCTTCTGTAATGAACTTGGATGTTGTGTGAAGCATTTTAAGCATCATGAAATCAATGTGAAGGATTCATCCCTTGCAAGATCCATCAGATTCCCTTTGTTTTGTAGTTGCTCCTTCTGATTTCTTTCAGTTGACACTAAGAGAGACAAAGCAAAGAAATTCATGCAAAGAAATTTCTATGAAAATGCAAACCCTTCACCACTTTTGGAAAGAAGATGAATACAATTTTTTAATAATGCTAACCTCCAAGCATTATCTTTATAAACGAAATACAGCATGCTATAGTAAGAATACAGGCAAATTATGGGCTGTCTATATATTAAGATACTAAATGGAAACAAATTCATTTTTGCAACTATAGCCACTCTGTCTTGACAGTTCCATTCTTCAATCCAAAAGTGTATGGGATTCCAAAAGTGTATTGGATTCAGAATTAGAAGACTCAGTTCTAGTTCCTGTTCTGCCACTTAGTAACTTGAATTTTGGCAACCTAATTTCTCTATATAATTTATTCATCTGTAAAATGGGGATAACAAGAACTGCTTTGCCTCACCAGGATGTTATGAAGTAGAAATGAAATACAATATACGACAACCTTATAAATCACTATACAGATTACATTTTTACATGATCACTAATGGTCTTAGGATCAGAGTGACAAGGATCTGATCCAGGGTGTTTTCTTATTTCTGACATTACCTCATGCTCTTGGCCATGGTTGTTGACCTTCAGGGCATTGTGCCAGAGATACCTTTTTGTGTTTTTATTCCGTTCCTGGTTTCCTGCTAGGATGTGTTTTTTTACTTCTGTTTTTTAAGCAAAATTTCATTCTTTAGCAAATACACTTCAGTTGATTGTAGTTTTTATTTTTATACTACCAGAGCTCTGTCATTTGTAAATCTATTTTATTACATTTAAAAATCAACTCATTTCAAAATGATTAAATAATTTTAAAAGACTAATAGAAATACTCCAAAGGTTTTGCAAAAAAAAAAAAAAAAAAAAAAAAGGAAATCCATTGCTGCATCTTAATTACAAAAACTTTTTGACAAAATTTGTTTAATATGAAAAGGAAACATTATAATGAAGGAAATGACTAAATTTCATATGATCAATGGTAATACATAAAAATATGTACGTATATCTAATTATTTATTATAAGGAAAAAAATATATGAAAAAGCAGTAAGTTTTCCATGCCCACAAATGTTCCTTTATTTTCAGATCACTGCTGCAAAGTTACTGGTTTACTCAGACTTTCCCTAGGAAACAGTCACCATCTGCCTGATTAGTCTGTTTCCTTGGTATCCTGCCCATTCTAGCTATTTAAGTTTCTGCTCTATTTCGAGAAATGTACTCATTAGGATGGTCACATCTGTTATCATTTGAAAAGAAGTACACATATTCAAAAAACATATAATAGGGCCTTGATATTTTATTAACTATAAACAGGAAAATCTCCTTTCAACTATCTTACCCTTAAGTGCTAACAAAAGATGACATGATCTCTAAGGTCCCTCTCTCAAATTCCATGAATCTGAAATAAAAAAGGAGTGCTCAAATAGTAAAATGACAACTTATACATTTTCATTACGTACATATTTATAGGCACATTAAAAAATACCATCTATTAAAATTATCTGACTGAATACTAGCAGAGAATAACATGTAAAACACCTATATTGGCCTATTCTGATGACAATTTATATCTGCTTATCTCCTAAAGCTTCTGAAATGGTAACATACTAGTATCTTACATATATATATATATCCTAAACTTTCTAGAAATGTATGCTTCACATGCTTCATGTGGTATGGTATTTTTATATTGTTTTCCTCTAATGTGTCCCATGTAATTGGCCACATAGTAAATATCTGATTCTTAGTTAGAATTCTTAGATGGCCTTCCAAGATTCCCGGCCCCTGATGTACACATATCTTCTTCCACTTATTCAGTCAAAAACCATGTGTTGGTTTGAAGGGATTTTACAGATGTAATTAATGTCCCAAATCAATTGACTTTAAGATAGGGAAACCACCCTGGTGGGCTGGACCTGATCATATGAGTCTTTAATAACAGAGTTTTTCTCTGCTGATCACAGAAGAGGAAGTCAGAGAGACACATTTTGACTGGTCTACAAGATGGCAAAAGCCAGCTGTGCATAAGGCCATGTAGCAGGGAATGGTGGGCAGCTTCTAGGAGCTAAGAGCAGCCCACAGCTGAAGGCCAGCAAGAAAGCAGGGTCCTCAGTCCTGCCACCACAAGGGGTTGAATTCTGTCAACAACCTGAATGAGCTTGGATGGGAACCTGAGCCCCAGATATGAAGTGCAGGCTCAGGCAACACCTTGACTTCAGCCCATGAGACCCTAAGCAGAGAATCCTGTCATGTCGTGCCTGGACTTCTGACCTACAGAACTTACAAGTTCCCTTTGATCTGGCCACTCTTATGACCTCCTTTTTTTTTTAATCAAGAAAGAAGATCTACCACCCTTGGCAGATATATTTTGAGCAACTTTATATGTAGTAATTGGGAAGAAAAGTCAAAGAACATGTTATGAAAGTGACAACATGGTACAATGAAAAACATTAATAAAACATAAAGGCAGAAAGAAGAGTTGCTAAACAACATTCTGATAGGGGTATGTTTCCCCTTGTCTTGGCCACTGATTACGAGAAGATTTTCTTAATTGAATTATTTAAATATAACAATGCCTGGTTGAGTTCTTTAACTGTGATGTTTTTTGTTTTTTTGTTTTTTTGGCTGTGTTGGGTCTTCGTTGCTGTGCACAGGCTTTCTCTAGTTGTGATGAGCGGGGGCTACTCTTCGTTGCGGTGTACAGGCTTCTCATTGCAGTGGCTTCTCTTGTTGCAGAGCATGGGCTCTAGGCTGCACAGGCTTCAGTAGTTGTGGCACACGGGCTCAGTAGTTGTGGCTCACAGGCTCTAGAGCACAGGCACAGTAGTTGTGGTGCGTGGGCTTAGTTGTTCCTTGGCATGTGGGATTTTCCTGGACCAGGGATGGAACCCGTGTCCCCCTGCATCGGCAGGTGGATTCCTAACCACTGCACCATCAGGGAAGTCCTACCTGTGATTGTTTTAAAGGAAAAAAAGATTTGTTAAGGATTTCTATTCTATACAGAATAATACTTATATTCCATTAAACAGTTAATATAAGTATATATATATATGAATAAAGCATATTGACTATAAAGGCTAGTCAATGGGGTCCTCATCAATAAAATACTGAAAGCTATCATTAAGGACAGGTAAAAAATAAATTTTGTTCTGGTCTCTAAATTTCTCTTTTTATACCATTGGTCTTCCATTGTTTCACTTTCAGTTAACTTCCTATCTTGATCCTATCTTTCATTATACAGAAATACAAACTGCTGTGGTTTTATTAGAATAAGTTCAATAGTTGAAGAAAGAGTGTTTGGAGTGTAACCAGAGCTGTTATTCAGTTATTTATGCTCTATTTAACAATATCTGTTCTGATTGGTTGCCATCCATGCATTACTAGTAGTTAAATATATTGACTGCAGTTACTTGGATATTAGTACCTTCAAATAAGCCTGGCCTAAAAAGGTAGGTTATGAAAATAATATGACATATATGAAAGTACTTTGAAAAAAGTTAAAAATATCATATAAAACAAGATATTACTATTATTGCACTTAAATGTATTATGTTGTCCCATAGTACCAGAAAACGTACTTACCTTTCGCTTTGTGGAAGTCTAGGAATAAAACAGCCTTGCTTTAGAGATCCTGAAATGGAACTAAAATATCCCTGTCATGATATCAGAACAAAGTGGACATAAAGGCAAAAAGTATTGTTAGAGATAAAGAGGAAATTTTATAACAATAAAGGGATTCATCCACCGGAAAAATATCATAATTCTAAATCTGTATGCACCTAAGAATATATATTTAAAATATATACAGCAAAAATTGACAAATCTCAGAGGAGAAATATACAAAGCCACAAACATAATAGGATACTAATAAAACTCTCTCAAGAGTCAATAAAAAGAGAAGATAGGCTATCACTGTGGGTATAGAAAATTTAAACAACACAATGAACAAATTTGAGCTAATCAGCATAGATAGAGCACTGCATCCAACAATGTCAGAATACAAATTCTTTTCAAGTGCCTATGAAATAAAATAAATAAAAGGCACAAAGATCATGAATAAATAAAACTGCCATTGTTTGCAGATATGATTGTGTACACAGAATATCCAAAAGACAACATACCAAAATTAATCTCAGATGAATTGTAGAGCTAAATGTGAAAGGTAAATTATAAAGCTTCTAGAAGAAAACATAGAAGAATATCTTCATGTCTTTGGAGTAGGCAAAGGTTTCTTAAATGGGACACAAAAGATGATAAACTAAAAGGAAAAAAGATGTTTGGCCTTCTTTAAAGCCTAAAATTTTTATTTACCAAAAGACACCATTAAGAAAGTAAAAAGGCAAGTTATAGCATGGAAAAATGTATTTGCTGTTTATATGTTTAACAAATACCTCATATCTAGAATACATAAAGAACGTATACAAATAAAAAAGAAAATGACTGATAATCCAATAGGTAACTGAGCAAAAGACTTAATAAAGCACTTCACCAAAAATAGCCAATAAAATGTGAAGGTGAACAACTTAAATATTTGTCAGGGTAATGCAAATTAAAACCATAAAGTGACAACACTCTATGTCACCAACATTGTTAAAATAAAAGAGACAATATCAAGTGCTGGTGAGGATGCAGAACAACTGGAATACATACATGCTGTTAAGAGTGTAAACTGGAGCAACCACTTTAGAAATGTTTGGCAGCATCTACTAAAGCTGAATATATGCATACCATATGTTCTAGGAATTCCACCTCTTGGCATAAACTCAACAGAAATGTATATACATGTTCAACAAAAGAAATGGGTAAAATGTAACATCACTATCTATAATAGCCAGAAACTGGAAACAAGCCAAATGTCCATCTACAGTGGAATCCATAATTCTATGTTCATACCATAGAATAATATATGGCAATAAAAATGAATGAACTACAACTACAACAACATAAATGAATATCACAAACAAAATGCTGAGTAAAAGAATTCAGATATTAAAGAGAATATACTCTATGATTCTATTGATAAAAGTGTAAAACAGGCAAAATGAATCTGTGGTGTTGCATTCAAGTTAGTGGTTACCACTGGGATAAAGAGTGTAGGAACTGGAAAGGGGTTTCTAAGATTCTATCATTGTTCTATTTATTGACCTTGTCACAGGTTACTTGGGAGCGCTCATTCTGTGAAAGTCAACTGAGCAGCACAGTTATTTGTATACTTCTATGCATATGTTATATGTCAGTAATATTTTATTAAAAAGCAAAACTAAAGCACCATCCGTCTCACCAGCAAAAAAACTCAACAGAATAGCACTTCACTTACCTGTCTTTATGTACCTGAAAATGTAGATTAACTGAAAATTAAACTTAAAATCTTGTTAAGCTGGGAAATGCAAATCAAAACCACAATAAGATATCATCCTCACGCCAGTCAGAATGGCTATCATCAAAAAGAACCCAAAGAACAAATGTTGGTGAGGGTGTGGAGAAAAAAGAACCTTCATACACTATTGGTGGGGGGAATGTAAATTGATGCAGCCACTGCAGGAAAAACATGGAGGTTTCTCAAAAAACTAAAAATAGAACTACGTGTAACCTGGCAATTCCACTCCTGAGTATATATCCCCAAAAAACAAAACAAAACAAAAAAACCCCACTAATTTAAAAAGATACACATACCCCAGTGTTCATAGCAGCATTATTTACAATTGCCAAAATATGGAGGCAATCTAAGTGTCCAACAGATGAATGGATAAAGAAGACGTGGTACATATATACGATGGACTACTACTCAGCCATTAAAAACGAATGAAACTTTGCCATTTGTAACATGGATGGACTTGGAGGGCATTATGCTAAGTGAAATAAGCCAGACAGAGGAAGGCAATACTGTATGATATCCCTTATATGTGGAATCTAAAAAATAAAACAAACTAGTGAATATAACAAAAAAGAAACAGACCCACAGATATAGAGAACAAACTAGTGGTTACCAGTGGGGAGAGGAAAGCAGGGAGGGGAAATATAGTGGTAGGGGATTAAGAGGTACAAACTATGAGGTATAAAATAAGCTACAAGGATATATTGTACAACACAGGGAATATAGCCAATATTTTATAATAACTATAAATGGAGTATAACCTTTAAAAATGGTGAGTCACTATATTGTACACCTGTAACCTATATACTATTATACAATTATATACTTCAATAAAAAATAATAAAAAATTAAAATATACTCAATAACTATTAGAAAATTTTTTAAAAGGTTGTTAAGCCTATTGCTAAAACTTCAGATAAAACTATATAAGCACTAAATATTCATTTGAAATCAAAAAGCATGCTACTAATCTATAGATATCATACACACAAACATTTTCCCTCCTTTGTTTGTAGTACCAAAGATGATTATTTATAACTAATTAATATCTGGACATTAATTTGTACTTTAAACATGTGACTAAAGGTATTATCAATCAAATTATATGATTAACAAATATTGAGGAGAAGGTTATGGTCAGTGATAATTAATCTTCTAATAGGATGTTCTGAAAAATTAAAATGATAGTAATCCAGAGGTAATTCAACTACTAATCTATGCCAGAGGCCATAAAGTCTAAGGTTTGGATAATTAAGGACAAAGAAATATATAAACTGGGGTAATCAGTGCCCCAAAATTTCAAAAGTAGGATAATGATACTAACATTTAATATGCAAGATAAAGAAGCTGGTGGATTATAATAGAGTTATAGGTCCTGTGTTAGTTTTCTATTATTGCATAACGAATTGTCACCAATTTTGCAGTTTAAAAAAGGCACAAGCTTTTTGTCATGGTTTCCGTGGGTCAGAAGTCAAGGTATGAGTTAACTGCATCCTCAACTCAGGCTCTCACCTGGGTGTCAGATGGAGTTCTGATCACATATAAAGCTCTGGAATCCTCTTCCAAGCTCACTGGTTATTGGCAGAATTCATTTTCTTGCCATTGCAGGACCGAGTTCCCTGCTTTTTTGCTGGCTGTCAGCTGGGACCTGTTCTCAGCTTCTAGAGGCTGCCCACCATTCCCTACCACATGGTTCTCTCCACAGTATGGCAATACTTCAAGGTCAGAAGGAGAATTAGTCAGCTTAGGTGGAGTCGTATATAATATAACCTAATCAAGGGAGTAAATATCTTGTCATATTCATAGGTCCTGCCCATACTCGAGAGGAGGGTCTGTATACCAGGGAGAGTGGATCCTAAGGTTCGTTTTAGAATCCTGCTTACATAGGCACACATTAATCATATATGAATTTCCAATATAAGGAGCAAATTTAATAAGCCACTCTGTCATGATGTGAAGATTAGAAAAGAACGTGAGAGACATATTTAAAGAAGGAGGAAGAGGAGGAGAAACAGTGATGGCTCAAAGTTAAAAACTACATAGATAAAACAACGCAAACATAAAATGATATAAATTGAACATTATTGTCCTAAAGTACAGTATACAATTTTAAAATGAAAAGAAACCCATTTGGGTTACCAATATTTGTACTTTTTACCCTAAAATAGTTCATTTTAAGAGAAATAACCCATGCAAGGATGTTTTTGAATTTTTCTAATATCTTACACAAAGGATAACTCTAGAGATCATTCACAAAAAAATAGGACGAATTTTGTTGTAGCTAACATATCTGTGAAACATAAACTGTCATTGAATTTGTTTAATAACTACAAGCATTTACAAATATCTTAAATTGTAGTCAACATTTCTAAAATAAAATGCAGCATTTTCTTCCGTGAAACTCCTGTTCCTTCCTAATTTATCTATTTCCATTCATGGCATCACCATCCTCCCAGTCACTAATAATAGAAACTTCAAAGTTATCTTCCATGCCCTTCCCTACCTTATCCCCATAACAAATAGAGTCAGTTCGTTATATCATTCTCCTCATTCATTAAATAAACATTTACCAAGGACCTGCTGTCTTTAGGTACCATGCCAGGCATCAAAACTGGCACAATGAGTAAGTCATAACTCCTGCTTCTAGGACCTCGGGGCCCAGTATAGTGGTTTTACAATGTTTCCTTTAATTCCCATTGTCACTGTTCCTGCTTTATGTCAAAAACCTCTGGACTAGTTGCCTTGCCTCTAAATTCTCCTTTTATCTAGTTTGCTCTGCATACTGCTGCCAGATGAATCATTCATTCATTCAGTGACCCCTCTGTTAGGCACGTGTCTAAATGCGAAGACTACAGCAGTGAAGAAGACAGCCAAAGTCCCTGCCCTCAGGGAGCATATGTTCTAGCAAGTAGGAGGATACATATGTAAAAGAGTGTATCATATAATATCGGAGAGCCACAATTACTCTATAGAGTCTCCTTCACTGTGTCACCCCATCTCAATCTTCATTTGCTTTTAATGCTTAAAAAATAAGTCCTTAACCTTTAGGACCTTCCTCAATGTGCTTTTTCCTCCTTTTCACTGCTCTTTTTTACAAATCATCCCCTTTAGTTAGGCTAGCCTTCTGACTTCATTTTACAGCTTACAAGCCCATGCCTACATTTCCTCCCTCTCTTCTGGCTTCCTTCTTCCCTCTACCTAATTCCACCTAAACATTCTCTCATTCATTACAAAATCTTTCCTGACTGATTCAACTCAAGGTGCTTTCCCTCTTCTGACCTACCCATAGTATTAAAGCTCATATTTTCTGGTAATATTGTTAGTTGCTTTTTTGCAAGTATATATGTTTCATATTTCCACCAGGTCTCCATCTCCTTTAGGGTAAGAACTGTTTCTTTTGTGTCTCAGAATCTTTAATACTAATTTTGTTGAAGATACAAATGAACATTTCTGTCTTTCAGAATTAATCTCCTATCCAATACATAGTCCCTTTAGACAGTAGTCATTGTCAGATAATTAAATCATTTATATATAATTTTTCCTCACAAAAATGGAGGGGTACTTCATGTAAAGAAAACAATTACAATCACTAATACAAAAATAAGAAATTTGTGGGAAAAAAGTCTTTAAAAATTCCTATAGAAAGTCTATAAAAATAACAAGACCTCTGTGTCCAACCTATTTTTGTATTCCCCAGAGTGCATTCTTTCCAGAATTTTGTCATCTCCAAAGCACCATCACTTTGACACCCTAGTCACTCACCCCATAATAACTAGCTATATTGAGCACTAACTATGCTCCAGACACCTGTTCTAAGCATTTTATGAATATTGTCTTCAAATCTTACACTCATCCTAAGATATCCGCTATTACCGCCAAGTCACATAAAGACAGACTTCTGTTACCAGCAATATGGCAATCTATATCTGAAAAACCTCCAAAAGAACACACCAAAAAATGCTTGATAAAATATAAGAAACCTCCTTTTAAACACATAACTGAGCTTGCAACAAAGTAGAGGAAATCCCTAGAGGTCAAACGTGAAGAGAAAACTAAAAACTAAAGCTCAAAGCGTGAACTGATGGTGGGGTTGTCTGAGGGAGGACACAGGAATGGTTCTCACTCACTATAAGCATAGATATGGGGGAGACAAGGATTGGGCCAGGCAGGGTTGGGTGTTAGAACTGATCCTCTGCAAAAAGATGGACTAACGGTCATCCAGGGAAAGGGTGATGTAGAAAAAATTAACCCAGTAACACTAAGAGACAGAAAAGCATGTCATCTCCCTGCTTTCTGCTTGAGAAAATAGCCTCCCCAGAATTTACCTCAGAACAGCACTCAGATTTGAGATTTGAATTTTTACTCTCTGTAGGGCCTGGAAAACTTTAAGCCAAGAAATTCCCAGCCTCAGTGCCAACTCCCAGCCTCTTATTTGTCTAAGGCCCACTCTCCTCTCCCTGTGTGTCCATTAATATCAAAGCTAATAATACTCATAGGGGGACTTGCAGAAGCAAACACCGAGTCAGTCTATAAAATTTCTCTATCCTTGGTAATATTCTTTGCTTTGGAATCTATTTTATCTGGTATTAACATAGCCACTCCAACCTTCTTTCCTTTGGTTAGTGTTAGCATTGTATATATTTTTTCTGTCCTTTTACCTTAAAACTGTCTTGTTATTTAAAGTGGGCTTTTTGTAGATAGTGCATGGTTAGGTCTTGCTTTTTATCCAATCTGTCAATCTCTGCCTTTTATTGTAATTAGGGTTCTTAGAGTTGAGGAGACTCTACAGGTCTCTAGAACTCTCTATGAAGCTCTCTCCTCCTTGATACTGTGCTGTATAAATTCCAGTCTCCTTAGCCTTTCACATTCCCAGTTCCACCTCTTTACCTCAAAAAACTGCCAGGCTCCTCTTGTGTGCCCTTTCTCTGGAAGCCTTCTTAATTGTGGAGCTCACCTCATTCATTTCCTATCTCTCAGAGGTCATTGTCTTTGTTCTTAATGTCTGTTGTCTTTAAAAACTGTTGCTCCATATATTTTGTCCAGAATTTTAGTTGTTTCAGGCAGGAGGATAAATATAGTCCCTGTTACTTCATCTTGCCTGCATGTAAAAATACAAACTATTCTAGAAGCATAAGCATAGATATGGGGGGGGACAAGGATTGGGCCAGGCAGGGTGTGTCCATGGTTGAAGGACACACCATGTAGGATTACCACAAATAAAATTCTCATTACAATGCACTCACAATCCAAAATTACAAAACACATGAGGAAATAATCCATCATGTGTTAGTCAACACACACAAGAAATAGCATGCTTATATCCCAACAACTTTAGAAAGTAGAATTATTAGATATTGACTACAACTTAAGTATGTTTCAAATAATTCATGATTTTTTTAAGTAGAAAAAATGACATTCTCAAACAGTATCAGGCAATTTTGAAAAAATACCAAGTGGAACTTCTAGAACTAAAAAATATAGTAATTTTAGTTATATATATAGAAATAGAAGTTTGTTAAGTTTTATTTGCTTAAAATCACCCTACTTGTATATGGCGAATCTGAAAACAATGCCTGTGATCTTTTTATTATACTGAATCCT
Source organism: Monodon monoceros (assembly GCF_005190385.1). Taxonomy (NCBI): domain Eukaryota; kingdom Metazoa; phylum Chordata; class Mammalia; order Artiodactyla; family Monodontidae; genus Monodon; species Monodon monoceros. The sequence goes on from NW_021703768.1 coordinate 69,900,197, forward strand.
GAGTTTAGTGGGAAAATGAGTGAGCAGAGGGCTTTCCATATATAATGTCTCCTTCCAGTCTTTTGATTTTATATTAACTAATATTTGAGTCATTGATAATGAAATTAACATAACATCTTTATAATGGTGGCCTTAAAAAGCAGCATTAACACACGTGCTTTAGGCTAATGTGAGTGAAGCTCATTTTATAGAACTGGAACTTGAATAAAACTGGGACTACCTTATTTCAACTTCAGACCCATATCAACTTGGAAACACATCCAAAATAAATGTAGATGTAACTCTAACAGCAAATTATGCATATTCTGATCACCCTTCAAAAGTTCATTATAACCTTCTTTACACATCTTGCTTTCCCCCAAACTACTTTCTCTGCCTAATAAAATGAAACAAGCAACAATAACAAAACACAACTCTGCTCCCCTTCGTATTGTTTTCTCTCCTGTCTATTCCTTCATTATGATGCCATTTCTTTATTATATAAAATCTTATTCCAGTTCCTCTCATTTACATCTTTGTGACATACTTGAAAACAATTTTGATGTTTAATTTTTGATTTTACTTGGTCCCTTCTACCCCACTGTCTCCCTTTTTTTTATTGTTTTCTTAGATAGAGATGAAAATAAACATTATTTAGCTTTTGGTTTGAATCACGCACAGGAGGGATTTGGCTTAGCATCAAACCATACCACATTCAATAACCCTTGCCTCTTGTTCTTTTAATTAACATTTTTGCAGAAGTGAATCCTGGTAAAAATGAAGCTATATGATTAGAAAAATTTGAGTGAGAATTCAGTACAAGCGTGGCTTTAATGTACATCATGCTATTTGTCTTATTTCATTTCAAATCAAAGAGTATTTGAATCTTAGAATTGAAATGGAACTTAGAGGAGGTATATATATATATGTGTGTGTGTTAATTGCTTTATTTATTTTGGTTCTTAACTAATCTAAATGTCATGCTGATTTTATTTTAGATTCTTAATTTGCCTTAACGAGTCAAATGTATAGTGAAGAGAAAGACCCAAAAGAAATAATAAATAGCTACAAAACTATGACATAATAACCTAAAAGTTGGGGTGTGATATTGACTCATAGCATCTAGTCAGTCATACTAACGGAGTGTTGTAATGTAACCTCAGTGTAATGAAAAGACCTTGTGTTTTCAAGAACGTTTGGTAGATGTCTTCAGATCCATTTTGTACTGTCCTCCTTTCAGGCTTTTCCTTCTTCTGGGCTGGGCAAGTGTTATTTCCAAATGCTTGGGAAATGATAATTTTTTTATTTCAGTTGTTGGTTGATATGAGTGCATCTCTCTGAGGTGAGCCCTTCTCAGCTCTTGCTGGAACCTCCTCCCCCATTGTTCTAAGGATCTTTATACAAAGTGAGTTATAAATAACTAATCGAAGTTTAAAATGTTACTGTTTTTTATTCTATTCCTATGGAACTTTTCAGGTGTACATCAAAGTAGAATGAATAGGATGATAAACCTCCAAGTACCATCATCACCCAGCTTCAACAAGTATTCACGTTTTGCCAATTTTATAAAAAATTATGTTTTCTCAAATCTATTTATAAAGATGCATAATATTTTAAAGGAGCTCTTCCTATAATCTATGTGCCTAACTTAGATCAAAACTGTAAATGGGGGGCTTCCCTGGTGGCGCAGTGGTTGAGAGTCCGCCTGCCAATTCAGGGGACATGGGTTCGTGCCCCGGTTTGGGAAGATCCCACATGCCACGGAGCGGCTGGGCCCGTGAGCCATGGCTGCTGAGCCCGTGCGTCCAGAGCCTGTGCCCCGCAACGGGAGAGGCCACAACAGTGAGAGGCCCGCGTACCGCAAAAAACAAAACAAAACAAAACAAAACTGTAAATGGTTGTATTCCATCTGTAAAGAGAATCGTGATCCACTCAGAGGAAAAGGGGATGCATGAAGCATATCTCCACTACAGAAAGCAGTAAGTGATTCCTTCTTTTGTTAAAAAATACAGTGTTTAACTACAAAAAGCCCCTGTTTAATTTTCAAAAAGTGCAGTGCCAGAAATCTTTTTGACACACACAAAAATTTTCAACAAAATTTTGGATAAATCAATATATTTCACATATATTTATGGAAGTTTCTCTTTTCCTCCTTGGTATTTTCACTCTAAAGTGGATGTTTGTATGAGGTGGAAAAAGGAAGAGGCATTTTGAGAAGGTCGATTTTGATCTCCCATTATCCAAACTTTTAAATATAATAAAAGCTTTCCCGAATGCCAAAGATAATTATAATATGAGAGGCTTATTGGTGCTTCCTCTTTTTAATAATACCCCACTCTGAGAGTCAAAGATGTTTTTAAAGCAGCATAGGTGTGTAATGGGAGAAAAAGCAGACAGTAATAAGTGCAGAAAAGGAGAAAGTTATATTTAGAGAGAGAGAGAGAAAAAAGGTGGATGACTACTTCACTCCTTATTCCAAAACAAATTCCAGATGAATTAAAGATTTGAACAACACAGAAACTGAAACCATAAAAGCACCGGAAGATAACTTGGGAGAATTTCTAAAAATAGTCTTATAATGAAGGAGGTCTTTTTAACAATGACAAAAATCTAGAAGCCATTAAGAAACCCATATAAATCACGTGGCTGTGTTTAGTTGTAAGGGTGTGTGGGAATTAAGTTTCTGTCAAATGGGAACAGGGTTGTTAAAGACTGCTTGGAGCAGTTAGGATTCGTTGCTCAAGAGGGCTCATTGATCTCCTGAAGAATTCATGATTCAATTAGCAGGAAAGGAGGTGGGAAGAGGTTTGTGGATAAACAACTAACAGGATCTGCCATAATCACTGTGTCCGTTCCCTGCAGAATCCTTAAATTTTGTCATAATATTTCCTGATCTTATCTTCTCCTAATATCTTAATTACAGAGGTAGAAATAAATGCTACTGTATCAAAAAATTAATCAAAAATGTAAGTTATAAAATATGTGCTATGATAGAATATGAGACTAACATAAAAGTTTTAGATAAGTACTAATGTTATAACATGGAACAATGGAAGTCTTAATTAAAGAAAATATATTTACCTAGTCTGTATAAAATGAAAGAAAATGTTAATATTTTATCAACTTAACCAAAAAAGAAAAATTTCAAATCAATTTAAAAATAATTACTATAAGGAAGAGCAAATTGTTTCAAATAAAAATGAGTTACAGAAAAGTAATTCCTTTAATAAATCTCAGAACTCTTCTTCACATCAGATGAATAATATACTATGAAAACTTTATAGCTGCAAAATATAGAAAAGAAAAAAGTATAACCATATAATCTTCCAATAATTATTTAACTAGTTTTAAATTTATTACTGTGATGTTATAATGATTGGTTTAGTAGAACATTTTATAAAGCTAAATATATTTACATCATCTAAGAACAAAGATTATATAAGCAGCATATTGTCCATGACTTCAGTCAGAAAGCTCAGGAAATAAGCTCATCAATATATAATGCATTTAAGAATCTTCAGGCCAAAATCATCTCATGGTTTGGTTAATGCCAAGTCTTAAAATTCTGTTTATTTTACTTGAAGAAAGCACAATTTTAAACAAATCAGACTATGTGAATAAGTCATAAAATTTTAACTACTAGGAAAATAACATGGCACTGTATTTTTCAACCTACTATGTTTGTTTTGATCTTTCAGCAAAAAAATTCTTGACCAGATTTTCTGGTTTGTTCAAGCATTCCAAAAAGTATAGAAATTTAATGGATATCCTTTTTATTAGGTAAGACATAAAAAGTATTTATACCAAATATCAAAGTACAAATTCAGAAACCCTCAATAGCTTTAGGACTTATTAATAAACAAAGTGAATGGAGATATGGCAAAATTGAAAACATAAAATCAGTTTGAATACCAAGGTCTAAAAGAACAAAAAAATCTAGATTCCAAACAAAAATTAATTATCTATGGTATCTATTACGATTGCTCAAAATCTGTAGAAAATTAATGCATCTTGACCTACCAATGGCTCTGTAGACAGTTATGTAGATAAATCAGATTTTAAAGCCTTTTCATTCTTCAATAATCTTCATAATCTTATGGAAGATATTTTTTGTTATTCCATATGGTAACAAAAGCTCATTTATAATTCAGATTTTAGGCTATATAAAGTTGCAGCGTTCTCAATCCATTAACATAATCCTAAATCATCATTACTTTTCACTATATTTGATTCTATTCGTTATAGGCCCATCACCTTTATCAGTCAACTTTGCTTCAAGAACAAATGATCCTAGTAATCTGTTACTTAAAATAACAATGGCTTATTTCTTGTTCACATTACATGTTGGCCAACAAGTTTGCCTGTAGTTTTACTCCATGTATATTTTCTTATTCATATTCTGGTACCTCGACTGGAGGAACAGTCTCTGGGTAGAACACTCTGTTCTTATTGGCAATGAGAAAGAGCAAGATTGTTGGCAGAAATGTCCAGTGGTATGTGTCGCTTCTGTTTACACATCATTGGCCAAAGCAAATCACATGACCAAACCTGACAGTGGGTCAGGAAAGTATACTTCACTGAGCAGGGGGCACTGCAAGTCCCAGGGTAATGAGTAGGGACACATAATCCCTCTTACAGATAAGCAGGGAGCAACTCAGGAGGAATATAATCTACCAGTCCTATCCTCTTAGGCTTAATATATTGGAGTCATTAAAAAAAAAGGAAAAGAAAAGCCTTTGTCTTCTTTGCTTCTCACACCCAGTCAGTTACAAACTCTCTTTAATTCTTCCCCTGGAGTATTGCTTGATTCGGAGATCATCCTAATAAGGATCTATAATCCAAGACAAGTTAGAGAATACTAAATGGGAACATGGTTGCTTTGAATGGACTCCAACAAATAGCTTCATAAAAATTACATCTTAGTCTACTGAAAGAATTTACAGATGTGATAATGGATTCCCTGATACGCTGAATGAGTTGTTGTAATGATTACAAGAGAAACCAGAAGATAGATGTTGGATATATGTTCTGATTAGAAGAGTACTGTAGTATAGGGTGACTTGGCAAGTAGTTTAAACTTGGGAGCTTTGGTTTTCTTATTTACTGAATGGGAATAGTATTATTTCCATAAGTTCACTGACAGGATTAAATGAGATGAGATGTAACACAGAGTAGAATTTTAAAATATTAGCTCTTTCCTCTATTAAAAAAAAAAGTTTCCAGAAATGCATAATAAATATATCAGTGCCTAACAAAACTTTAGAAAACATCATTAACCAATTGTCTTGAGTCTAGAATGAAAACAATGATTAGTTATGTTCACCAAGGAGAAATTCATAACAAAATATATGAAGCTCTCCTTTGTTTTATTTTGGATTTATTTTGATAAAGTTATTAAATTGATAGATGGAAAAATGCTATAGACATTCTTTTTGAAATTAGAAGGTATTTTTCAAAATCACTTGTAATATACATAGAAATAAGATAAAGGTAGGTTAAGAGGATTTATTGCTTGTTGAAAAAATACTCCTAAATAGTATTTAAAAATGGATTCATGTCCACACAGAGAGGTTTCTGCTTTGTAGTCTTTCATTGTATTATTGATTTGGATTTGAGTGATGATATACATGAATTGCTTTTCACATATTTGGACACTGTTTTTGCCAGAGTTCTCCAGAGAAACAGAACTAACATGAAATAGAAAGATGATAGTTATATAGATAGATAAATAGATAGATAGATAGAAAGATAGATAAATAGACCTAGATATCTATCTATATCTCTCTAAAGAGATCTCTCTATAAATCTGTATTTATCTCTATCTATATAAGATATATGATGTGATATGATATATATGATGTATATATGTGTGTATATATGTATATGTATATATATATATATATATATATATATATCTATCTATCTCAGAGAGAGGGATTGAGATTTTATTTTTAGGAATTTCCTTACATAATTGTGGAGAAGGCAAGCTAAAAATCTATAGGGCAGGTCAGCAAGCTGGAAACTTGATAGGGGCTGACAGTGCAGTCTTGAGGCAGAATTTCTTCATCAAGAAATCTGTTTTTGCTCTTAAAGCCTTAAGCTGATTGGATGAGGCCTACTCACATTAAGAGTACTCTTCTTTATTTATAGTCAGCTGTTAACCATATCTTCAGAATTCCTTCACAGCAACACCTAGACAGTATTTAATTAAATAACTAAGTATCATAGCCTAGCCAAGTTGACACATAAAATTAGTCAGCACAGATACCAAAAATGTGGAAGAAACAGTCAACATATTTTATTACAATGTGGATTTTTAAAAAAAATCTTGAAACCTTGAAATATTAAACCTAAATTAAAAGAATGCACCAGATTAAATTCTATGAGTTGCATAAACACAGCACTGGGGAGACTTCACTTGGTGAGCACTCAGAGGGAAAATATTTCAATAGTAATGACTCTAAACTCAGTGTTTTTCAACAATGGGTGTGAATTGCCAAGAATTCTATTCATTCCTTCCATTATTCCTTCCTTCTTCCTTTTTTTCCTATTCTTCTCTCTTTCCACAGAGACTTGTTGAGAACTTACTAGGTGGCAGGCACTGCCCTAGGCAAGCAGAACATAGCAGTAAATACAGGCAGAATTCCTGCACTCATGAAGCCTATGATCTATTTGTGGAGGTAGACAAGAAACAAGTAAACAAATGAAAATATGCCATAACTTCAGGCACTGAAAAGCACTAAGAAGGAAAGTCAAACAGTGTAAGTGGAGGTTAAAGTAGTCAGTGCAGGACTTTATGAGGATATGACATTTGAGCAGACTTCAGGGAAGGGAGGAAGTAAGACAGGCAAAGCTCTGTTGAAGAGCATTTCATGCAGAGCGTATAGTAAGTCTAAGGACTCTGAGATAGTAGACTTTTTGGTATATTCAGTAAACAGCAAGACATTCAGTGTGAGAAGACTACAGTAGAGGGGTAGAGGTGTGTGGTAGGTCTTAGGGTTATGAGAGAGGAAGAGGTCATGTCATGGAGGACCTTACAGATCCTCCTGTAAGGAGGAAGAAGTTTGCATTCTGTTACGTGTGATAGGAGGATCTTAAAAAGGGATGTGAGGTGACTTGATTTACATTTTAAAAAGGTCATTCTGGCTAATGTGTGCAGAATAGGCAAGAGGAGTAAAAGTGGAAACAGGAAGATTGCTAGAAGATTCTATTATAAAAGTCTAGGTAAGAGATGATGGTAGCTTAGACTGGGGTGTTAGCAATTAAGATTGAAATGTAGTTAAATACAGGGTATCTTTTGAAGGCAGAGCTGACAGGACACGCGGATGAATTAAATGTGGGATGTGAGAAAAAGAGAGGAATCAATGATGTTATTTAGGTTTTTGGCCAGTAAGGGAGTGGAGATACCATTTGCTACATGAGGATACTGGGGGAGGAGCTTTTATGCATAGGAAATTCAAGAGTTCTAGTTTGAACATGAGATATTCAAATGGAGCTGCCAAGGGACAGTTTGAGTTAAGAGGAGATGCTGGGGTTGGAGATATTAATTTGGGAGTTATTTGCATATATATGGTATTTAAAGTCATGGATCTAGATCAAATTATTTAGGAAGAGTAGTAGACAGTGAAAAAGCCAAGGGTACTCCCGACATTTAGAACTTAAAAAGGTGTCTTGAAGGAATTATTAGTTATCTTCAAGTATTATAAGGGCTCTATGTTTAATAAAAATTTAGAAACATGAATCAGGACTAATGTGAGGAAGTCACCAGGAGCACATTTCAATAAAGGGAACCACTTTTTAACACTTATAGCTAATGCCATATCTTATGAACATGGAATCACTGCAAATGTTCATATTTTCACCAAGTCACAGACTTTCTAGAAAGGCCTTTTGTATTGGGTAGGACTTATTCTATATAAATTCCAATGTCTTTTTCAAGATTTAAGACTCAATGTTCATCCTTCAATTTTTGTTTTCATGATGGTTTTCCTTATTCAGCAGTCTTCAGAAGGTGCCTATTTGCCTCAAGATAAAATCCAAATGCCTCTGATTAACTTTTAAAAACTTCCTTAACTTTGCCCTAACTTACAACTTCATCTTCCTTTGTGATTATGAATTCTCTGCTCTAGTAAGGCTGCTTCTTCCTTCTCTACCACAGAAAAATGTTCATCTTGTCTTCTTACCTTTTCTTATCTCCTTGCCTGAGAGATCCAGTCCCTTTTCTTTCACTATTAAAGGAGTTAGAAACTCAAGGAAAAGCTTTGCCCTTTTTCTCTAGGACACAATCTATCAGACTCTTCTGAACTGCCATTGTGGTAATATAACATGTTAACTCATGTTAACAATCACATATTGATTTTACATTGTAGTGTGTTATTATGTTACCACTTCATAAGTGCATATCTCATCCTCTCAACAAGAATTTTATTCATTGTAATAGATACAGTTTATTGAGTTCCTACTTTGTTCCATTATCTTCTTATCTCAAATCCTCATAAAAACCTCCTGAAGGTAGGGTGTAGAAGCTCTCATCGCCTCACCCACGTTCCCTTGTCACTCACCATTCTAGTGCATGGCCATGGAATCTGCCTGGTAACTCCCAGCTTTGCTTTCTCTCACCTGTGAGCATGGGACATCTCAGAAGTACAGCGAGTTAAAGAATCTAGGAGCAGCCTTCACCAAAGGTGGAAGGGAGTTGGGGGATAAGTACCTCAGCTTCCTCACTCCTCATGTAGTATAACTCTGAGGTGTGTTTAACAAGATTTCCCCTAGTTCCCCATCGGATTGAGCTCACACCCCTTGCCCACACTGATTACCTACTTGATGACATACCCTTTATTGGCTTCCTTCCCTTCCCTGTCTCACTTCCCTCTGCAGTGGAGTTCCTTGGGATGATCTCTCAAATAATTTATAAACCAGTTCTAGTCTTGGGGTCTGATTCTGGGGGAACCCAACCTCACAATAGGTATTGCTACCCACACAGGTAACAGATGAGAAAACTGAGACTCAGAGAGGTTAAGCAACTTGACCAGAGTTATAGAGCTAGCAGTGGCAGAGGAGGGATTTACATACAATCTCTCTGTCCAAGCAACTCAGGTTTGGAGCTGATTTACTATCTATGTTATCGTACTGTAACGCTCTGTGAACACTCAACAAAGAATCTGTCAAGTGACTATAAAAACCATACAGATTTCAAGTCAGTTTAGCTTTTCTTTCCCTAATATCATTTATCTTAGTGTTAAGTGCTGCATTTATTTATTAGATGATTAAATGTTTGCCTCACTCTAAATTGTATGATCCATGAGAGCAAGGACCATGCCTATTTTGGCTCAGCATTGTTTCCTTGGAACTTAATAAATATTTGTTAAGTGGAAGGAAAGATGTAATGGAAGCCATGAGTAAGCAGGAATCCTGAGATAGAGAGGTGTGGAGAGAGAGGTGGTTGGGGGTGGTTGATACTGGGGGCAGAGTCAGAATCAGTGGCTGTGTTGAGCAGAGAAATAGAGTGAAGGAGTGACAGGGCTCCTGAGCCATGGGAACGGTGGCACCGCGAAAGGAGATAATAACATGGTCCCCATTCTTCAGACATGACCACAAGCATGGCTGTTAGTGATCTTAACGGTTCCCTATGAGACTAGATGTTTCGTTGGGGGACAGTTTGCTTCTCCTACCTTACTTCCCCAGAAATCCTTATAATAAACCTTCATCACTTAAGGTGAATCGACCACACCTTTGGAACTCAAAAGCTTACAGATCTGTTGAAGATAATAATATTGTCATACTTTTTCAGAGTTGTGAAAGAGACAGTGCACAAGAGAACGCTTTGACAACTTTAAAAGTTTCTATCAATACAAATATAAGGCATGAATTTTGTACAACTTTTAACAAAACAAAACATATTATCAGATTATTTCTTCACGAATGCCACTGTAATACTCATGATAGTTTTTCTTGAATTTTTCCCATTTGGTCGTCAATGAGCTCTTTTATGTCCAATGCATAACCACTTTTGCTTCTATCCTGTTATTTAGCTGAAAATACATGTTAAAAAAAAGACAAAATATATTTGAATCAAGCAATAAATAGTCCTAGAAAGTCACTCCCTCTGGTCAGCATTGCTCCAGTGATAATATTCATGACTGGGAAATGGGTTCTCATCCCAGCCACACCATGACTAACACTGAATAAGCTTCTTAGCCATTTGTGCTAAATAGCCTTTGTTAGGTCATACAATAGGATAACTGAAATACAAAATGACTCCAGTATAACAAACAACATGCCTATATTTAACAGAAATAAATTCTTCATCACAGGGGTTCTCAAACCCTGGTGTAAGTAGTGCGAAGCCCCTACCCTTTGGCATTCATCTGTTCTATGCAGGCAGTGGTCTCTCACTGCAAACACCAGTTCCTTTCTCTGGCTAGGGGAGATGCTCAGGCTGCACACAGGGCAGTCTGGAGGTGTTGCAAAGGAGATGCTTTCAGAAGCAGCCCTCAACCAATGACAAACAGGAGCTCAAGAATAAAAACCAGTTTCAGTGTCCTTCAGGTGTGTCAGCTCTCAGAGGAGTTCTGTGCTATCTCCCAGAGCTCCCCGGTAGGATCGAGCCCCAGCTGCTCTCAGCAGTGACCAGATCCTTAACACATCTTGTATTAACTTCCTTCCCTTCCCTACTCTCCTTCTGAAATTTCCCAGGATCACCTCCCAAATAAACAACTTAACACTCAAGTCTTAGTTTCAGAGTCTGCTTCTGGGAAAACCCAAACTAGGATACCTGGTCTGCAAACCAATGCCAATTTTTAAAAATCCATGGAAAAATGAAAAAGAAGGACATAATATACCATGCACATTTCATGAAGCTAAATTTATGTAATTCAAAAGACTTTGCTTTTTTGCTGAAATTATTTCCTCCCCTTTTCTTTTTGTTTTTTCCCTCTCTCCCTTCCTTTCTCTCTCCCTGTCCCCTATTCCCCAACCCTGCTTTTCACTATTTCTGCTAGAAATGTCTTTTCCTTTTATGAAATAGAGTTGTAGGAAATGATTGTTAATAATAACAAAATACTCCTCACTTCACAAAATTCATAATTTAGTAGTCTCTCAATTTTGTTGAAGCTTTAGTAGTCTGTAAAACCCAGAAATCTGGAAGTTACTGCTGTACTACATGTTATATTTCATTGTTATTTTCACAATTAAAGAATGAAGAGAAAGTTAAAATATTAAAAAGTTGTGTTGAGATAACAAGTGAAATGGAGTTCTTCAAAAATGTGAATTAAGAAATAATTATAGTTAGAAATAGAAAGGTAGTTTTAGTTAGGTAAAGTTACATAACTCACAATTTCTTTTGATGTACATAAAACTCACCTTATTTTATCTGTAATTATCTCAAGGCTCTGTTTAACCCTTTCATTGTATAGTTACTTTAAAGCCTATTAAAAAGGTTTGTGTATTTGATGTACTAACTAAATTCAGAGATGAATGGGTTACTGGGAGATTCTCAGGTAGACCCAAGAATGCAACCTGAATTCAGAGACTTTGCAAGATTCCTAAGGTGAAGAGGCCAAAGGTTAGTTGGATTCCATGACTGTGTTTCAGGTGGTATTTAAATTGTTACAGACAGAGGCAAAGAATGGGAGTGTAATGATGAGGAGAATGTGAACTGGAGTCCTATACCACCTTGAGTCCCCCATTTCCCTTGCCCTGAAACCATTCCACTTCTTTTTCTCTCTTACTTCTAGCATGGAGCACTATCACGTAAAGGAACCTGGTGCAGAAAGGAAAAATAGAACTATTCCTGGTTAGAGGAAACTAGTAGGCAAAGAAAAACAGACTAGAATTGATGAAGGAGAAAAATTTCTGATATAGAATAATGAAAAATCGGCAAAATAAAGACCAAAGGATAAAAATAACCTAAATAATAAAAAATAAAGATATTTTTCTACTCTTCTTTCAAGAGAAGGGATATTTAGATCTAATTGATCTAAGCTCCTTTAACCATATGTAAGTTTAAATGTTTTAAGAGGGTTCCCAATAATTTTCTTTGAAGTTTATTTTACTGCCTCAGAGATTGTACTATTCTTTAATTTCTCCATCGTGTTTATAATTTTCATCAAGCTTAGTTATTATACCACACACTGTAAACTCTGCAGAGCTATTTACTTTTTCATCAAAATAATTTCCATTAACCTGTATTTCCTCAATGTTATTTGCTCAAAACACCTCCCTAATAAGGAAATTTGTGCTCTTGAAAATTTTAAGATGAGGTCAACAAATGCAGTAAGGATATTAGGGGTTAGGAGAAAAGGCTTCTTTTCAAAATTCTGAGGTCAATGAAACCTTTTGACACTCTTTAGAGAAACTTGGAAGCCTATTTGTTTAGCTGAGTATGCACTAGGGCATGAAACACAATAATACTCATCATGACTTCTTGCTTAGTTTTCCCTTCAGAAACTACTCAGATATTTATCTAAATTCCTTGAGTTTCTCTAAAATTGTATTACTGAGTCAGAGTTACCTTTTCACATATTGAGTTATCAAAACTGCAAAATGTTTTCGAATGTATTACATTCATATTTGAGTGGCCAATAAAATCAGAATGAGCCAAATTCATTTTTTAAAAAATTGTGTTCAGGTTCTTTTACCCATGTCTTTGCCCAGCATTTCTGATTGTTTATTCTTCATTAAATACTATGTTTAATTCCATATCTGGAATAACTTTTCTTAAATCACAGATATCAAAAATTGTTTTACTAAAAGTAAAAGCTATTTTGAATTTTCCTCTTTTCTTTCGTATACTGTTTTTCAGTGCCTCCCTGTTTAATATTATCTGTGAATTTAATTAACAGTTTACTTCCCTTTGTTAACTAATGTTACATAACACCACACCTAACACCAGTCCCTGCAGAAACCCTGTAATGCCCCTCTTCAAATAAATATTTCATAGGTTTTTGTTCTTTTAAAATTTTCTTCAGTTTTTGACTCATGAAACTTCAAGGAGTGTATCTATGTCAGGAAATTCAGGGGCTTGGAAGAAAAGGAAAGGGAAACACAGAAGAAGCTGAGAGAGAAATTAGCAGAAAAACAAAAACAAAAACATGAGACTATAGAGACTGTAAATGAGAGATGGGCAGGTCAAGGTGAATAGAGAAAGAAAAAAGGCAATAGACAGAAATAAAGGAGGTAAAACATTTAGCCCTTTTGGAAAAAATTGAAAGTCAGTGAAGATAGAAGACTGATTTGAGATTAAGGAAATACACAAAGAATAGTAAAGATCAAGGCCTAGATCCATCCAATAAATGGAGTATATAAAAACATTTGAAAATATCTCATCAAAAATATTTGGTAATCTCTTTAGATGAAAAGGACAACACTACTCTAAGACTGAATATAATGTAAGATATTGGTATTAGGTTGATACACAAATAGACATAGTAGATCCCACTGGTTGAGCAATTGATGTCTAAAGATGTGAGCTGATCTAATCCAGGATTTGTTAAAAGAATGGAGACCTGTTCAAAGCAGTTGGCAAGGATGCATAGCATTGGGCTAGGCAGTAGGATAGACTACAGGTTGTATCTGCAGTATACCTTTGTAGTAACTAGAAAACAATATAAATCAGTATGTAATTGATGTTGGACTACATTAAATATTGGCCTTTAGATGCTAAAGAATTTTCAAAAAAGGGGAAGGACATAATTCCGCAAATTAGAGTAGTGAATCTTACCTGGAATCTCAGGAAGAATACCTATGGTGTGTGAGCACTTAGAAAATATCAGTGATAACCCAGAGCTGGTGATTACCTACCAGTCCAATGTCCTACTTTCAAAGGCTGATGATGGTGTTGCATACCATTTTCTTGTTTAGCGTACTATAATATAGTGGTTCTTAAACTTAAATGTGCAAATCTTGGAGGGCGCGTTAAAACACAGATTACTGCATTTTCTGATTCAGAGGGTCTAGGGTTGGAGGGGTCCAAGAATTTGCATTTCTAACAAGTTCCTAGGATATTGCTGGTCTGAGACCACTCTTGCGATTAGTCAGTCCATCTTCACTCTCCCAGGTAGTACACTGCATAAGAGGTGAGCAGAATGAAGGAGTCCTTAGGATTACTGGTAATCACATTGTCACTGATTTGGCAAACAGGGTTATGGAAATAGACATTTCTAAAGGAAAATGTCTTGTGTGCACCTTGCCAACTCGTTTACTGGTCTTTTCCTTTTTCCCTTGGCCTCTATTTCAGACCCTTCCCATCCTTAATGTGCTTCTTGTTGGTTTGACTATCCTTAGCAGAGAAAATACTGATCTCAAAGATCAATATTTAATGGCATTTAATGTGGGATTCCTCCTGGGAGAATGCAAAATATAAGAATAATATATGAATCCAAAAGGGCAAATCAGATACTGGAATTTCAAAAAATGGGAACGATTCCTCCACCCATGTTTATACATATTCCAGTAGAAAAGACAAAACAAAAACCATTCTCTTCGGCTATATATTAAGAGTGAAATTTCAGTTTATTGATAATTTTTGAAACCATACATAACTGTAACTGACACTTTGGGACCTTGACATCTGCCAGTTGAAAGTGCTCTGTGCATTCACATGTACATCGTGGAGTATGCCCTGCCGTGTTTTGCACACAAACGAGGACAAAAGGGCGTTGATTAGTGATGTCTGGGGCACCTCTCCTCTCCACACCTTATTAGTTACCCGACAGACTTGCAATGGCAAGGTAGTGTGTGTGAAAGAGAAAGAAAAAGAGAAAGGGAATAGAGGGGGAGAGTGGGAGAAGAAAAAACGTGTACGGTGGTAGAAATCTGACTTCAAACAACCACTATTTCTACTAAAATTCTTAGCCCTCCCCATATGGCCCCCCCCATTATCCATCTCGCTTCCTTTGAGTTTCAGAACCCAGTTTTTAAAATTTCATTTTATTTTTTAGCTTGTAAGAGTCATATAGTAATTTATACTGTGAAAAGAAAACGTAAACAGTAACAGTACGGTCTCGACCTTCCAAGCGGGCCGCCCCCTCCAACACCCCACCTCCGAGGGCCTTGAATGTCTGGTTTCTGCGCCGCCGGCCACGGGTGTTTGTTCTACCGGTCAGGAAGCAAGGAATTGGCTTCGCGGCATCTTCCTTTCCCTCTCCCAGGTCCTCCCTCTTCAACCCCTCCTTGTCTCTCCCGTCTCTCCTGTTTTCACCGCGCTGATCGGCCGCGCGCTCTGGACCCACTCCTCCCCTCCTCCGCCTCACCGGCCCTTCAAACAAAGCCCAGGGAGGCCGGCGCGCGAGAGATGCGGCCGCGCCGCCACGCGCTCCACCCAGAGCGGGACAGCGAGCGCGGCCGCGCACCGCGCGTCCCCGCCGCTTCCTTCCCTCCCGACTCTTCCTTTTCCTTCTCCAGGCCCAGCCCCCCAACCCCGCGCCGGGAAGGCGCCTGCGCAGAAGCTGCCCTCTCCCTCCTCCTTCCCCGCCCTTCCTTCCCTCTGCTCCTCCTCCCGTGCCCCGCCTTCCTTTCTCTGTCGTCGATTTCACTGAGCGCTCCAGGTTGCGAGCAGTTCAGTCCGTTTTCCCACTACCCCCGCCCCCCTTCCTCTTTTCTCCCCACCCCTCGCGTCTCAGCCCCGTGGAGGATGAAGCGGCTGCAGTGGCCCCAGCCCCAGCAGCGGCACCGGCGGTGGCTGCGGTGGGGGTGGCCGGAACTGGGGTGGTGAAGAAGCGGTGGCGGCGGCGGCCGTGGCGGTGGCTGAAGGAGCAGCAGCCGCCCCAGCCGCTTCCCCTGTGCTTCCCTTCCTCTTGAGTGCAGCCAGGAAGTTTTTCGCTTCTGTGCATGTGTGTGTGCGTGAGTGTGGGTGTGTAAGGTGAAGATTTGGGCGGCGTTTGTGCAGGCGTTGGGTTTTTTGCCCACTTCTCTTCCCGTAACCCGGGTAGCTCCCGAGCCTGGGCTGTGGCCCGAAGAGGGGGCGCGGCGGCGGGCTCTCTCCTTTTGTTGTTGTTTCCTCCGCCTGGGGAGCTGAAGAGGGGACGCGCCTGGGTGGGGCGGCTCGGAGCCCGGGCCTGGTGGCCCCCGGGGCTCCCGGGCGGGCAGGGTAGGGCAGAGTAGAGCGGGCTTCAACATGATGGCGGCCGAGGCCGGCAGTGAGGAGGGCGGCCCGGTCACCGCCGGGGCAGCCGGAGGCGGCGGGGCCGCGGGCTCCAGTGCCTATCCGGCAGTGTGTCGGGTGAAGATACCCGCCGCCCTGTCTGTGGCAGCCGCCCCCTTTCCTGGGCTGGCGGAGGCTGGAGTGGCCGGGACTCTGGGTGGCGGAGTCGCTTTGGGGTCAGGGTTCCTGGGACCCGGGTCTGTGGCGGGGGCACTGGGGGGAGCCGGACTGTCAGGGGGAGGTGCTGCTGCTGGCGTGGCTGGTGCTGCCGCCGCCGGACCTGGCGGGGAGATGGCTTTCACCAAGGGGACCACTTCGTTGCCTGCTGAGACCTTCGGGGCAGGCGGCGGATTCCCTCCTTTGCCGCCGCCTCCTCAGCTGCCCCCTTTGGGCGCGGGCCTGGGAACAGCGGACGAAGGTGACTCTCTGGATGGACCAGAATACGAGGAGGAAGAGGTGGCCATCCCGCTGACCGCTCCGCCAACTAACCAGTAAGTCAAGACCGGTGTTTTGGGGGAAGCTGACTCCTGGAAAGAAGTGGGAAAACATGCCTCGTTCTTTCAGCTGTTACTCGTGAAAAGTTTTGAAGCTTATGGTTCTGTGCATAGGGATTTAATTTGATCACTCATCTTCCCTACAGGCACACTCCCTGGCGGCTTGGTATATCTATTGCTCCTCTGGGAAGATCTAAAGTTTTAAAGATGGGAAGCATGGGAAAATGTGTATCCAGTGAGAACCGGATATGGTTCTGCCCCTTCCAAATTGAGGTGGCGTCCTGGGATTCAGCTGAGCTTGCAGCTACCAAGGCAGTCGTAGTCTATATTAACCTGGTTGTGTTCCCTGTTGAAGCTAGATGACTAGTGAGAAGCTTGGAATACAAGCATTTAAATGAGTATTGTGTTAATATCATTCGAAACATGCATTGGTCAGAATGCTTTGTTTTTGTTGCACTGCAAATCCCAGCTTCTGCCTGTTGAAATCATTGCGATGCAGAGAAGTCTTTGGATCACTTTTGAAAACGTGGGTCAGCGAGAAAGGAAAGGAGTTCTGTTAATTACAGGTGTGGTTAAGGGCTCATACTCCAACAATATTTGTAACTTGTGCCGTAGAATTCCCATTTATTAATATTAGTGTAATTCTTCTATAAGTTGAAGCTTTCTAAACACAATATTGGAGCAAAACAAAATTAATAGTGTGCTTCCCTTCAACACTTTGTTGGTGGCAAATACAGTATTCTATTTGAAAATTAATTTTGCCAGTCTACTGCGGAATATATATGACAAATGACTTTTCTATATATAGTACCTCCCCCTTGTTCTCTTCATAAGTGAACTTAGGTATGTATTTATAAAGCTGGACCTTGATGAGAGGAAAATGTTGATGGGAAGAGGTAATAGTAGGTAAAACTTGCTTTATAGATCCCTCATATCTGTCTTAATTTTCCTTTAGAATGTTGACAACCTTGGGAGTATCAGAAGAAGAAAGATTTGGTTTCTGTGTTGACAATCACTCTAGACAATTGCAGGTTTTTTTGTTTTTTCGTGGGTTTTGTTTTCGTTTGTTTTTTTGATAATCTTCTTTGGAAGAATGAAAAACGACTTAACGAATTAGGACATTTTTGACTTAAGGCTACATCTTTTGATGGAAAAGTAAAGTTAGTCTTACTTAGGTCAGCCATGGTATAGGGGTGTTGTATTCCTTTTATATTATTCATTGTGAGTTCAATTTTTTGGTCTGATTTCATACCAGCTTATCATTTCACATCTGTGTATTGCAGACTTTTCTGAAGGTGTTCTGAGAGTATTAAAAATTTAAAATATACTGCACTGTTTACACACCTTCAAGCCTTCTTGAAAAAATCACTTAAGTATTAAGGTTCCTGTGGTTACGATAAAGTGCAACTTTTCATTATGAAAGAATATAGGCTTATGCCAGTTACTAACTAAATTGAATTAGGCATATTTAGTATATTGCAGTTTTAAATATTTTTAAAGGTAGAATTTATTTTGTAGAGCAATTTTAGCTTCACAGCAGAATTGAGCAGAAAACACATAGTGTTCCCATTAAATTTTTAATAATAAACATGAGTGAGTATATAAGAAAAATTATGTTTCTGAGAAGTCCATTTGAGATTTTCATCATTGTTTGTATTTGGGAATAAAAATATTATTTGTGTGACTGTGTATATGAGAATTGTACCTGTTCTAAAAGGTATCCTCCATTTCTAGTATGTTTTTTAAATTTGCCACTGAGAAGTACAAATTTCCCTCTTTTCTTTATCTTAGATATCAACCCAAAGTCACTGGAGGCAATACAGTGTAGTGGTTAAGCGTGCAAATTCTGAAGTTAGACAAGATTTGGGTTGGAATCCTGACTCTGCTACTAACTAGCTGTGTGATCTTGGAAAGGTCAGTTTCCCCATCTGTAAAATGGGGACAATAATGGTGTCTCCCTCATATGGTCGTGTGTTTTTTTTTTTTTTTTTTTTTTTTTGGGCGGTACACGGGCCTCTCACTGTTGTGGCCTCTCCCGTTGCAGAGCACAGGCTCAGCGGCTATGCCTCATGGGCCTAGCCGCTCCGCGGCATGTGGGATCTTCCCGGACCGGGGCACGAACCCGTGTCCCCTGCATTGGCAGGCGGACTCTCAACCACTGCGCCACCAGGGAAGCCCCATGTGGTCGTTTTTAAGGTTAATGAGAACCCCCTGAACATATTCAGCACAGTCCCTGGCACATAGTAAGTGTTCAATAAATTAGTAGTCTCCCCAAATAATAATATAGTATTTTACTGTCATTAAATTGCCTACTAATTCTATTGCTATAGGAACTCCCTTACTAATAACTATTTGAGAGAATGTTTTGAACTCCG
Organism: Monodon monoceros; assembly: GCF_005190385.1. Taxonomy (NCBI): domain Eukaryota; kingdom Metazoa; phylum Chordata; class Mammalia; order Artiodactyla; family Monodontidae; genus Monodon; species Monodon monoceros. Next base: position 69,919,186 of record NW_021703768.1, read on the forward strand.
AAGGTCTGTCTACTATGATTGATTATATCAAAAATTTTATTTAAATTCATAAAGGCTTCTAGCAGGCTAAGCAGGTTTAGAGATGGAATTCAAGTGTTTTCTATAAATTCCTATTTTTAAATAAAAGGAAAAGCCTTAACGACTTTGTTAAATAATGTCAAATCTTTCATAAAAGTATTGAAGAAATGCTTTTGGACTAATATATGATTACCAGTCACTAGTTATTGATAGCATGATATTAAGGAGGTTCAGGTCATAGGATCGCGTCCACAGTGGGCTTGTTAGATAGACCAGGGTTCCCTGATCATGGAGTTCAACCATGTGTCCAGCTGGTTCAGTGCTGTTGGTCACAAGAGTCAAGTGACAATATGTAGATAGACCAGTGCAAATATAATAACACTATTAGTATTTTGTACCTTGCTTTTCTGTGTGCATGGTGAATCATTAGTCTCATGTTTATTACTGAGCATTTTCATTAGTTGGGTTAAGGCCAGAAAAGTTTGTATAATTATAACTATTACATGTATTTGAATATTCTTTTTTTTTGGTGCAAATTTTGAGGAAAAAATTTTAAAAAGAAAAAACATTCTCCCCATATATTTTTATGCTATAAAAGGTTCTGTATCTAAAACTGCTGAAAAAGTTTTTTTTCAATACAGGTACTCCCTGTATTGTTATGTAGCTGCTTTTCGTGGTCCTTGTTATTTCTTTCTCTTTTCCCCAGGGGTGAGGGGTGATAGGAAAGGAGAAGTTCCCTTAGTCTACCATCAATTATGTACAGAGATTTTTAACTATGAGCCTGCAGTAGCGGGAGGCTCTTGGGCTGAATCCAACTGACAGATATATATTGCTTGCTCGTAGTGTATTTGGAGCATTTAGTGATTACTTGCCACCATTTAAAAATAGGAAAACTTCATGTTTAAGAAGTCTCGATTTCTAGCATCACTTGAGAAATCAGAGGAGTTGGCTCTACCTGGTTGCTGTTCCTGCTTGAGAATAGATTTCTAGAGCTGAGTAGTGATTGCCCCAATTAGGTGAATTCTGAGCTCTACAGTTAACTGTGGTTACTACCAGGCCTGCTTTGCCTTTGATGTTATTTGCCTGGCATCTGGCTTAACTAGATCTTACCTTGGACCTAAAACGCAGGCTTTCTCAAGCCTGAAAGTTGAAGAAAAAAGAAATAAGGAATGTAAATAATACCTTTCTTTTCCTTAAGAATCATCTTACTGTTTCTACAAAAATAAAATCATTCTTAAGTCAAATAATTGTTAAATGTTAGTACTAAGACATGTAGCATTCATTAACTTTGTCACTGATTGCATTGTAACTCTGGCTGAGTCATTATTTCTTAATAAAAATGGGGGTGAGAATTGAAGAGATTAGTTATGGACAAAGTGGTTTCTGACCAGGACCAGATATTTTTGCTATATGAGTAGTAGAGCAATGTAGTAGGAGCTTAATTTAAGGGATACAACAATGAGTAAGATACCCCTTTTCTTAATGTCTCTCTAGTAGAAAGTTAAGTTACCAATTACTGTCATTCAGGCTAGCTTAAGATAAATATCATGAGTGAAGTATGAGCAAAGGGTCATGGGGGTTAAAAGAATAAGATATTTATATAATTAGAATCAGTAAAGTCTTAGAGGAAAAGTAGCAGGTATGTTTTCAATGCTGCTTAATTTATTCTGAACAAGAGGTAATTGGTTCCTATGCCCTTTGCCTAAAGATTCTGTCAGGTAGAAAAGAATTACAAATTAATGAGTATAAACTTTTGACCTTTAGTGAGGAGTCTGTCCTACTGAACTCTTTTTTTTTTTTTTTTTTTGCGGTACGTGGGCCTCTCACTGTTGTGGCCTCTCCCGTTGCGGAGCACAGGCTCTGCACGTGCAGGCTCAGCAGCCATGGCTCACGGGCCCAGCTGCTCCGCGGCATGTGGGATTTTCCCGGACCGGGGCATGAACCCGTGTCCTGTGCATTGGCAGGCGGACTCTCAATCACTGCGCCACTAGGGAAGCTCCTATTGAACTCTTAATTATTTACCTGTGGTCTGGGGTAGGTTGAAGGGGGTGCCTACAGTTAACTGAGAATACACAGCACTACCAAAGGCTTGAATTGGTCTGGATCATTGATTAGCCACTCTAGGGAAACCAGGCAAACATTATTGACAGAGCCAAAAAAAAGACCCAAAAGCCAAAACAACAGCAACAAAAAAACCTGACAGGGGTAAATTAGGAAGAAGAAGGGGAAAATAAGAGGGCTTTTGGTTGCTTTGCTCCCTATCTCTTTACTAGCCATTAGGGAAATGAGAGAATGCCTTTAAGAGCAGCTCAAATACTCCAAACAGTACCTCGGTGGGGGCAGGTGATGGAACTTAGAGCGATTATTGTCAGGTATGACTGATGACATTTCTTGGTTGCTTACTACCTAACAGGAACTGTTCTAATTGGTTTACATGTGTTGTTGTAGTTGCCTATTGCTTCACTCCAAAACTTAGTTGCTGAAACATTTATTTGCTCTTGATTCTAAAATTTGGGCAGGGCTTGTTGGGGACTGCTCCATGTGTCACCTGTTGGCTATAATGTCCAAGGTATCTTTTTAACTCATAAGTCTGGTACCTCAGCTGGGATGGCTGGAACAGCTGGTGGATAGCTGGGCATCTGTGTGTGTATGTGTGTATCTGTGTCCATGTCTCCCCCCACCCCAACTTCTCCATTTCATTAGCTTGAACTTCTCCACAGCATGGCAGATGGGTTCCATGAGGGAGCATTCCCAGAGGACAGGCCTCACCTGCCAACACGTATTAAGCCTCTCTGTTCTTCATGTTTGCTAACGTTCCAATGGCAAATGCTAATCACGTGAGTCAGTCTAGATTTAGTGTGGGAGTGGGCTATAAAAGGGCACCAATATTAGAAGGTGACATTTCTTGGGGACATCAGAGTAACTGCCTACTGCATGTATTATTCATTTACAAGTAAATATTAGATAATATTAGAATACTAGTGGTTAGGGAGAGCGTGGGAGAAAGGGCAAGTACTTTGAAGTTTGTCCCTTAGGGTCTACATGGTAATAAATTGTCTTTCATCGAGTGGTCCAAATATCCCCACAATATATTTTGCTTCTGACCACCATTATCTTAATTTTAAACCAAAGATACTGAATATGGATGTTGGTTATGGCTCATTGTTTGAATATGCCAATGTATGTATGGTAGGTGTGTTATCTTGAAATCACCTGCAGTACATTTCAGTTGTGGGCTAAATAAAAAATAGTTGTTATCAGGTAAAATGTATGGATAACTTCTCCATATGTCTAATCACATCTCAATGGGATTTGGAGTATGCTTTTAGGTGTTCCAGTGATTACATGATTTTGTGAGTAAAACAATGAACATTGCGGGGGACAGAAAGAAATATAAAAGAAAGTACAGTGTAGCTGGACAATAAGGCATTAATGATATAGAAATAAGATGATAAAATTAATCTACGGACACATTGTACTAATTTTTCAAATCAGAGGATAGTTTTGGAAGAGTTGAAAGAATGAGAGTGTATGAAAGTGATTTTTGAAATTTTATACTGTAATTCTCTTTTACTAAAGCTTTATAGCAAGTTTAATTAGCTTTTGTAGCATCAGTATTTGATGTTACAGTAGTTCCCCCTTATCCACGGCTTCACTTTCCACGATTTCAGTTGCTCTCGGTTGACCATGGCTCAAAAATATTAAGCGGGGCTTCCCTGGTGGCGCAGTGGTTGAGAGTCCGCCTGCCGATGCAGGGGACACGGGTTCGTGCCCCGGTCCGGGAAGATCCCACATGCCGCGGAGTGGCTAGGCCCGTGAGCCACGGCCTCTGAGCTTGCGCGTCCGGAGCCTGTGCTCCGCAATGGGAGAGGCCACAACAGTGAGAGGCCCGCGCGCCACAACAGTGAGAGGCCCGCGCACCACAAAAAAAACCAAAAAATATTAAGCGGAAAATTCCAGAAATAAGCAATTCATGAGTTTTAAGAACTGTACACCTTTCAGAGTAGTGTGATGAAATCCTGCTCCATCCCGCCCAGGCATGAACCATACCTTTGTCCAACGTATCCTGCCATCACTGTGGTCGTCAGATTGACTGTTGCACTATCACAGTGCTTGTGTTCAAGTAAGCCTTATTTTACTTAATAATGGCCCCAAAGCGCAAGAGTAGTGATGTTGGCAATTCGGATATTCCAGAGAAGCTGTAAAGTGCTTACTTTAAGTGAAAAGGTGAAAGTTTCCTACTTAATAGGGGATGAAAAAAATCATATGCGGAGATTACTAAGATCTACAGTAAGAACGAATCTTCTATCTGTGAAATTGTGAAGGAAAAAGAAATTCATGGTAGTTTTGCTGTTGCACCTCAAACTGCAAAAGTTATGACCACAGTGTGTGATAGTGCTTAGTTGAGATGGAAAAGGCGTTACATTTTACAGAAAGATATTTTGAGAGAGACTACATTCATGTAATGTTTATTACAGTATATCGTTATAATTGTTCTATTTTATTATAGAACATATAATAAATGTTGTTGTTGTTAATCTCTTACTGTGCCTAATTTATAAATAGGTATGTATATATGGGAAAAATAGAGTATGTATGGGATTCGGTACTAATTTGAGGTTTCAGGCATGCCTGGGAGTCTTGGAATGTATCCCCTGAGGATAAGAGAAGACTACTGTGTAATCAGGAGAGTGATATGCATAGATACATAGTATTTTAGTAAACGAGGAAACTCTTTCATTGACCATTGCAGAAGCAGACTCTGGTAGAGTGACTTGCTTAAGGTCAAAGAGCTAGGTGGATCTGGGACAGAATCCAGTTCCCATGATTTTTTAGATATGTTTCGATTTGAGTAATATTTAATTAATTTTTGCGGGGGGAGGAAGTGGAAAGGCAGAGGCCCATTACTGAGTAATCATTTACTATATTCTAGGCAGTTTACATAGGTTATCTCATTTAATTCTCATAACTATACAGTGAGAATAGATATTATCCACTTTTTTTTTTTGTTGAGAAAACTGGTAGAACTGGAATTCTCATGCAAATACTTTACTTGTTCCATTCCAGTGCATATAATACACACATATATACGTGCACCCATACAAAACTTAATATACTCCAGGACTGGCTAGTCATGGGGTGTTGGACTGAATTATATCCCTCCAAAATTCATAGATTGAAGCCCTAACCCCCAGTGTGACGGTGTATGGAGTTAGGACCTTTAAGGTGGTAATTAAGGTTAAATGAAGTCATAAAGGTGGATCCATAATTCTATAGGACTGGTGTTCTCATATGAAGAGGAGGAGACAAATGGGAGCACATGTGAACAGAGAAAAGGCCATATGAGTTCACGGTGAGAAGGTGGCTATCTATATATAAGCCAAGGAGAGATGCTTCACTTAGAAACCAACTCTGTTGGCACGTTAATCTTGGACTCAGCCTCCAGAACTGTGAGAAAATACATTTCTGTTGTTTAAGCCATCTAGTATATGGAATTTTGTTATGATATCCTGAGCTGACTGATACACTGCATAAACCTGCATCTTTAAAAATGGCTTTGGAGGATTTGGAGCAGATTAAATGCTCATTTACTACTTGAGAAACAGGGTCTTCATGCTTTTATTTCCTATTTTTCACTGTAGGAAAGAAAACCTTTCCTTATACTTTAGCTTCATTCTTCATGAGTTCGTGACTTAACGTCTCCTCTTTTGGCTATACTTGTGTTGAAAGTTGGAAAGCATTTAAATGCATGTCTGATTATTATAGTGTGAAAAGATCCTACACACGACTGTGGGTGGTAGCTGTAGAAAACCTATGGGTGAGACATTACTCCAGGAGATTTTCTGTATTCACTCTGTGTTCATTGTTGTAACATTCAGTGTTACTTTTAAAATTCTTCTCTTTTATGTATCTGTCTCTAGCTAAGGGAAAGACCTAGAGATATCCCTCTCAATTCGTTTAAGTCTTCTTTGTAGGTATAGCCCACTACACTGGGTTCACAGTTAAGATACTTGTATAATAGTAGAACCATACCTCTCTTCCATCCATGTCTATCTACCTAAATATTGACTTATCTCTCAGATTTTCCAATTAAACTTCTTATTTTGAGATAATTGTAGATTCATATTTAGTTGTAAGAAATAATACAGAGATGTTTCCTTCACCTATTTTTCCAGATATATGGCAATAGCTCGTGATATCACAACTAGGAGTCAATTTCATTGATATAGTTCATTTATTCAGATTTCACCAGTTCTACATACACTATGTGTGTGTGTGTGTGTGTGTGTGTGTGTGTGTGTGTGTGTGTGTGGTGTTTATTTAAATCTATGCAGTTTTATCACATGGGTAGATTTGTATAATCATCACCACAGTAAAGATACAGAACAATTTCATTACTCCCAGGATCCCTTGTGTTGTCCTTTTATAACTAAACCCACCTTTCTCCATCTTTAACCCCTGGCAACCACTAATCTGTTCTTCATTTTGTCATTTCCAAAAGACTATATAAATGGACTCATATAGCTTGTAACCTTTTTTTTTGGTCAACGTCTTTACTGGAGTATAATTGCTTTACATTGCTGTGTTAGTTGCTGCTGTATAACAAAGTGAATCAGCTATACGTATACATATATCCCCATATCCCCTCCCTGTTGCGTCTCCCTCCCATCCTCCCTATCCACCCCTCTAGGTGGTCACAAAGCACTGAGCTGATCTCCTTGTGCTATGCAGCTGCTTCCCACTGGCTATCTATTTTACATTTGGTAGTGTATATATGTCCATGCCACTTTCTCACTTCATCCCAGCTTACCCTTCCCCCTCCCCGTGTCAAATCCATTCTCTACGTCTGCGTCTTTATTCCTGTCTTGCCCCTAGGTGCTTCAGAACCATTTTTTTTTAGATTCCATATATATATGTGTTAGCATACAGTATTTGTTTTTCTTTTTCTGACTGACTTCACTCTGTATGACAGTCTCTACGTCCATCTACCTCACTACAAATAATTCAATTTCGTTTCTTTTTATGGCTGAGTAATATTCCATTGTATATATGTGCCACATCTTCTTTATCCATTCATCTGTCGATGGAGACTTAGGTTGCTTCCATGTCCTGGCTATTATAAATAGTTCATACAGCATGTAACCTTTTGGAATAGCATTTGTCACTGAACACAATTCCCTCAAGATTTATTCAAGTTGTTGCTTGTATCAATACTTTGTACCTTTTCGTTGCTGAGTAGTATTCCATGGTATGGATATACTACAGTTTGTTTAATTATTCACTCATCAGAGAACATTTGGGTAATTTCCAGTTTTAGCTATTATGAAAAAAAGCTGCTATGAACATTTGTGTTTATGTTTTTGTGTGAACATAAGTTTTCATTTCTGTCAGATAAATGTCCAAGAGCGCAACTGCTGGATCGTGTAGTAATTGCATATTGAGTTTTATAAGAAACTGCCGATCTATTTTCTGGAATAGCTGTATCCTTTTACATTCTCACTAACAATTCATGAGTGATCCTGATTCCCTATGTCCTCACTACTAACCATTTTTTATTTTAGCAATTCTCATTGCCTAGTGATCACTAGATGCCTAGTGATATCTCATTGTGGTTTTGATATGCATTTTTCCTAATGATTGATGATATTGAAACTTTTTATGTGCTAATTTGCTATCTGTATATCCTCTTGGGTGAAATGTCTGTTCATCTCTTTTGCCCATTTTCCAGTAGGATTGTTTGTTTATTATTGAGTTTTAAGAGTTCTTTATGTATTCTAAATATTAGTCCTCTGTCTGATAATGTGGTTTGCAAATATTTTCTTCTATTCTGTAGCTTGTCTTTTTCTCCTTTTAACAGGGTCTTTCACAGAGCAAAAGTTTTTAATTTTTATGAAGCTTAAGTTATTAATATTTTCTTCTGTAGGTTGTGCTTTTAGAGCAAGTCTAAGAACTCTTTGCCTAGCCTGGATCACAAAGATTTTCTCCTATGATTGTTTCCAAAAGTTTTGTATTTTTATGTTTTACAGTTAAGTCCACGATCCATTTTGATTTCTTTTTTATAAAAGGTATGGTTTAGATTGAGGTTCATATTTTTGCCCAGGAATATATGATTACTCTAACACCATTTGTTGGAAAGGCAAATATCTTTCTTCCATTGAATTGCTTTTGCACTTTGATAAAAAATTAATTGGGCATATATGTGTGAGTTTACTTCTGCGTTCTTTATTGTATTCTGTTGGTCTGTATGTCTCCATTTGCTGATATCACACTCTTGATAACCGTAGCTACGTAGTAAGCCTTAATATTGGGTAGAGTGATTCTCTTTTCAATATGTTTTTAGCTATTCTAAGACATGTCTTTATGTATAAATTTTAGAACAAGCTTGTCCATGTCTACAAAAACTTTGTTGAAATTTTCATAGGAATTGCATTAAACCTATAGATCAGTTTTGGGAGAACTGACATCTTCACTATATTGACATGGTATGTTTCCATTTATTTAGTTCTTTGATTGCTTTAATCAGCATTTTGTAATTTTTAGTATATCAATCCTGTATGCCTATTGTTTAATTTGTACTTTTTTTTTGGTTTTGTTTTATTTGGAGCGGTTTTGTAAATGTTATTATGTTTTTAAGTTTCCACATGTTTCTTGTTAGTATATAGAAATGCTGATTGATTTTTGTATGTTGGTCTTATATCCTGTGACCTTGTTAAACTTATCTTTTAGTTTTAAGAGACTTTTTACAGATTCCTTGGGATTTTCTACATAGACAATCATGTCAACTGCAAATAGGGGCTGTTTTTTTCTTTCTTTCTGATCTGTATGACTTTTTTTTTTTTGTCATATTGCAGTGGCTAGAATTTCTAGTACTATATTGAATGAGAGTGGTGAGAGCAGACATCCTTGCTTTGTTCCTTGTCTTAGGTGGAAAACATTTAAATGTGTTTTGCCATTAAATATGATGTTAACAGTAGCTGTTTTGGGGGGAGAGTGGATAGATACTCTTTATCAAGTTGAAGTTGATCACCTCTCTTCCTAGTTTACTGTGAGTTTTTACCATGAATGGGTGCTGGATATTTTCAAATTCTTTTTTCTGGGTCAATTTATATGATCATATGATTTTTTCCGTAACATGTTGAGATGGTAGCTTACTGATTTTTTTAATGTTGAACCAGCCTTGCATAGCTGGAATAAATCTCAGTAGGTTATGGTGTATAATGTTTTTCAAGAATTGCTGAAACTCAGGTTTTTGTTGTGTTGAGAATGTTTGTGTCTAAGTTCATGAGAGATATTGGTCTGTAGTTTTCTTGTGATATCTTTGTCTTGTTTCAGTATTTGAATAATACTGGCCTCATAGTATGGGGTAGGAAATGTTCCCTACTCTTCTGTTCTTTGGAAGAGTTTGTGAAGTATTGGTATTAATATTTGGTAGAATTCTCTAGTGAAAACATCTCAGCATGGGATTTATTTTTTTTGGAGATTTTAAATTATGAATTCATTTTAAATGGTTATAGGGTTATACATCTTATTTATATTATTTTGGTTGGATTTTGGTAGTAAGTGGGTTCATTTCTTCTAATTTGTCTAACATAGCAGCATAAACTTGTTTGCATTATTACCTAGTTACCCTTTTGATGGCTGTAGAATAGTGATATTCTCTTTTATTCTTGATACTTGAATTTGTGTCTTAACTCTTTTTTGTTTTGTCAGTCTTGTTAAAGCGTTATCATTTCTATTAATTTTTTCAAAGGGTTAGCTTTTTGTTTATTGATTTTTTTTCCTTATGGCCTTGTTTTCAATTTCATTGATTTTTGCTCTTATTTTTATTGTTCTTTTTTTCTGATTGCTTTGGGTTTATTTTGTTCCTGTTTTCCTAGCTTCTTGAGGAAGGAATTTAAGATGATTGATTTGAGACTTTCCCTGTTTCCTAGAGTAAGCATTTAATGCTATACTTTTCCCTCTTAACCCATCTTTAGCCATATTCTGCATCTTTTGATATGTTGTCTTTTCATTTTCACTCAGTTCTGTGTTTCTTTTTTTAACTTTACATTGAGACTTACATTTTGACTCATGAATTATTTAGAAGTGTGTTGTTTCATTTCCAAGTGTTTTAAGATTTACCAATTGTCTTTCTGTTATTGATTTCTCGTTAGAGTCCATTATGGTCAGAGAACATACCCTTATGATTTCAGTACTTTTAAATTTGTTGAAGTTTGTTTTATAGTCCGGGACTTGGATATGGTCTATCTTGGTGAATGTTCCATGGATGCTTGAAAAAAATGTGTATTTGGCTGTTCTTTGGTGGAATGTTCTATATATGTCAATTAGATTCTTCTGTTTTGTTCAGAACTTTTAAATCTTTCCTCATTTTCTGTTTAGTATTTCTGTGAGTTTCTGAGATAGGAGTCTTAAAGTTCCCACTATAATTTTGAATTTATCTATTTTTTCTTTCAGCTCTATCAGTTTTTGCTTCATGTACTTTGGGGCCCTGTTGTTTGGGTGTGCACATTTAGGATTGTTATGTATTTCTGGTGGATAGATCCTTTTATCATTATCTAATGTCCCTCTTTTGTCTCTAGCAATTGTCTTTGATCTAAAGTCTATCTAATAATAATATAGCAACTCCTGCTTTTGTTTGCCTGTACATTTTTCCATCATTTTACTTTCAATGTGTCTTACTTTAAGTGATCTAATTATAGAGAACTTATAGTTGGGTCTTTATTTTTTTTTTAGTTCATGCTGTTAATCTGTCTTTACTTGGTGTATTAAATATGTTTACAGTAATTATTGATATTTTAGGGCTTAAGTCTGCCATTTTACTTTTTGTTTTCTGTTTGTTCTCTTTCTCATTTCTCTTTTTCTCTTTTCTTGCTTTCCTATGGGTTACTCAAACATTTGTTAGGATTTCATCTTGAAGTATTTATAGTGTTTTTTCAATATATCACTTTGTAGATACTAAAATAACGTGTAATTTACCACAGTCTATGGGTATAAGCATTTTATCAATTCGAGTGAAGTGGGGAAACTATTCTTCCACTTAGATCCCTTTACCTTCCCACTTTGTAAATATTGTTCTCTTGACTATTTCTTCTACATACATTGGGCAGCTTTTCAGATGGTGTTAATATTTTTGTTATTGTGATAAAATATACATGACATAAAACTTATTTTAATCATTTTTAGGTGTATAGTTCTGTGGTATAAAGTACATTCACATTGTTGTTCAACCATTGTCACCATCGTTCTCCAGAACTTTTCCATCTTCCCCAGCTAAAACTGTACCCATTATACACTAACTTTCCAATCCCTTTTTCCTCAGCCCCTGGCAACCACCATTTTACTTTCTGTTTCTATGAATTTGACTCCTCTAGGTACCTCACATAAATGGAGTCATAGAATATTTTACTTTTGTAACTGACTTGTTTCACTTAGCATGTCTTCAAGGTTCATCTGTGTTGTAGCATTTGTCAGAACTTGTTTCTAAAGTCTGAATAACATTCTAGACTTATTGCACATTTTGTTTATCCATTTATCTGTTTGTGGGCGCTTGGGTTGCTTCCACTTTTTGGATATTGTGAATAATGCTGCTTGAACATAGTGTATAAATATCTGTTTTAGTCACTGCTTTCATTTTGGGAATAGGAATTTTTGGGTCATAGGGTAATTCTGTGTTTAAGTTTTTGAGGAATTGCCATATCATTTTTGATAACAGCTATACCATTTTATAGTCTCACTAGCAATGTATGAGGGTTCTAACTGCTCCATATCCTCACCATCACTTGTATTTTTTTTTTTCTTTGTTTGTTTTTTGGATTTTTTTGGAGATGAAATAGCTATCCTGATGGGTGTGAAATGGTTTCTTATTGTGGTTTTGACTTGCATTTTCCTAATGAATAGTGATGTTGAGCATCTTTTCATGTACTTATTGTCCTTTTTTATATCTTCTTTGTAGAAATGTCTCTTTTCAAGTCCTTTGCCCATTTTTTAATCAGGTTGTTTGTTTTTGTTAAGTTGTAGGAGTTCTTTATATATTCTGGATATCAGTCCCTTTTCAGATAAATGGTTTGCAAATATTTTCTCCTGTTCTAAGGAATTGCTTTCTCACTCTGTTGATAGTGTCTTTTGATACACAGAGGTTTTTAATTTTGATGAACTCCAGTTTTTTATGCCTGTATAATTTTTATTCCATTCATCTGTTATGGTTTTAAAACCTCTTGAGTAGAAAGGTAGTCTATTGTACTTACCCATATTTTTGCTTTTCTCATTGTGCTTTCTTCTTTCCTGATGTTCCAAGAGTCCTTGTTTTATCAATTGAAGAACTTCCATAGCCATTCTTGAAGGATACATCTGGTAGTGACAAATTCTTTTAGTTTTCCTTTGTCTGCTGTGTCTTTATTTCTGCTTCATTCCTGAAAGATAATTTTGTCAGATACAGAATTCATGGTTAACAGTTCTTTTCTTTCAGCACTTGAAAAATTTTTTGTTACTTTCTTCTGACCTTTGTGGTTTCAGATTAGAAAACTGCTGTCATTTGAGTTGGTGTTCCCTATAGGTAATGCATCCCTTCGATGTGGTTGCTTTCAGGATTTTTCTTTGTCTTTCGTTTCAGATATGTATGTCAAGGTGTAACTTCTGTGGGTTTACCTGTTTGTGGTTTGCTCACTTTAATCTGTAGCTTTACATCTCTCTCCAAATTTGGAAGTTTTCAGCCATTTGTTGAATACTCTTCAACTCTACTCTTTTTCTCTTCTTTTCATGGGGCTCAAAATGATATGGATCTAGATCTTTCATTATTGTCCCATCCATCTACGAGACCTTGTTGTTTTCAGTGATTTTTCTTTTTTGTTCATATTGGGTAAATTCTGTTGACCTGTCCTCAAGTTCACTGATTCTGTTCTCCATAATTCCTACTATTGAGCCCATCTAATAAGTTTTTGGTTTTCTTTCTTATTGTAGTTTTCAGCTCTGTAATTTCTTTTTGGTTGTTTTTTTTTTATATTTTCTATTTCTTGGGTTGAATTTTGTCTGTTTCAAGAGAATTTGTAATTGATGGATGGAAAATTTTTATGATGGCTGCTTTACAGTCTTTGTCAGATAATTCCAATGTCTGATTCATACCAGTGTTGGCATCTGTTAATTGTCTTTTTCTCATTCAAGTAATGATTTTTTTGGTTCTTAGCATGATGGATGATTTTTGATTGTATGTTGGACATTTTGTCTTCCATGTAATGTTTTTAAAATCAGTTTGTCCTGTAAGTATGATTTTTTTTTTTAATTTGGCTGCACTGGGTCTTAGTTGCAGCATGCGGGATCATTTTTCAGTTGTGGCATGTGGACTGTTTAGTTGTGGCATGTGGGCTCTATTAGTTGCACCATGTGGGATCTAGTTCCCTGACCAGGGATTGAACCTGGGCCCCGTGCATTGGGAGCGCAGAGTCTTAGCCACTGGAACTCCACCAGGGAACTCCCCCAATAAGTGTGATTAATATATATTTACTGTAGAAAATTTGGGGACTATTGAGAAATACAAAGAAAAAAATCACTTTTCTGTTGTCAAAGATAGTTCCTGTTATGAATAATACATAACATTTATCTGAAAGGAAATATGTACAGGTATGCTTTGGAGGTATTATATTGCAAGTTCCATTTCAGACTACCACAATAAAGTGAACATCACAATAAAGCAAGTCACAGGAATTTTTTTGATATCCTATTGAATTAATTTTAATTTATCCATATTAAAATTATGTTGATGGTGGTGGGATGAATTGGGAGATTGGGATTGACATATATACACTAATATGTATAAAATAGATAACTAATAAGAACCTGCTGTATAAAAAATAAAGTAAAATTCCAAAAAAAAGTACAGAAAATTATATATGAATTCAGAGAATACAGGCGATCATTAAAAAAAAATTATGTTTACACTGAACTTTAGTGTCTGTTAAGAGTGCAATAGCATTATGTCTAAAAAATACACATACCTTAATTAAAGAATACTTTATTGCTAAAAAAAAAATTAACCATTATCTGAACCTTCAGCAAGTCATAGTAGTAACATCAAAGATCACTGATCACAGATCACTGTAACAAATCAGTAATAAGGAAAAATTTTGAAATATTGTGAGAATTACCAAAATGTGACACAGAGACACAAAGTGAGCAAATGCTGTTGGAAAGATGGACTTGCTCCATGCAGGGTTACGACAAACCGTCAATATGTAAAAAAAACAATTATTTGCAAAGGGCAATAAAGTAAAGCACAATAAAATGAGATATGCCTGTGTATATCCCCATCCCCTCAAATATAATTGTAGCTAACACTTTCACAGATGAGGAAATTGAGGTAAGGAGAGTTTTAGGTAACTTTCCCAGATCACAAAACTACCAAATGATTCAACGCAAACTTTTGATTCCCGGGTTTATGTGTTTAACCACTGTGGTACAGTCTCTCTTGTTCTGTTTTTTTTTCTTTTTCTCCCCCTGTACCACTTCAGAAAAATTGTTTCAGTAGGAGAATGAACTTATTTTGGGAGGGATAATCAATAGCTTAACAGCCCTCTAAAAGGCATTTTGAATAGTGGTTATTTTAAGTAGTTCAATATATATGTCTATAGATACTTGAATGTGTTTATATACATATATATACACATATGTGTGTGTTTGTGTGTGTGTGTGTATATATATATACACACACACATATGCATTTTGGAAGATTATCTTAGGTAGTAGAGAAAGGAGTTTTGATACCTCTTGTTAGGCATCCACTTGGGAATATTTAAATAAATGAATACCTCCTTCCATTTGAATGGGAAGCAATAACAGGCTTTTTTTTCTTTTTACAGGCTTTTATCTTCCTTGAAAAGAAAGTTGTGTTTTTGTTTTTGTTTTAAGTAAATCATTGTTAGCTTCCTTACTCATTTATTGAGGAACAAATTGTGTAGAAATTCTTCCACGCATTATTTCACTTAGGTGACTGTAAGGTCACCCATCACATGTATGTAGTGAGCTTGGTTGTTTATCCATATCAGCGAGTTTTAGGGTAGCTGTCTAAGAATTGATTTAGGGGAAATTCCTAATTATTGGGTTAAATAGTGACTGTATGAGGGCTTAGGAATAACTCACTACCTTTTAGTTTCTACCGAAGAAAACTAATCCAGTTATCTAAAGTGCAATTGCTACTGTATGTATTTACTTATGGGACACAGCAATGGTAGCATGATGGTAAGAGAAATTAAATATCGAGAGAAATTAAATCTTCAGCAATTCTTTGGAATCCTATTAGAATTCTCTACATTTGTCATTGCTGGCAACTAAAGATGAGTTAACGATGTGGTTTGATGTTTGCTTTTAGTCATTACATAAATTTGACTTTTCATGGAATTCAGGAAAAAGGAACACACTGACAGGGGCTGTATCCTCTAGTTAATAGTAGAATTCATGAATATTATCCTCAGAATATTTTCATCATGAAACCATTTTGAAATAATTATAAAAGTGAATAGCATTTAAAATACCTAATCATTTTATTTGACACTTTTTTAGGGACCTATTCTGTGTAATTTGATAAAATGACACTTATCACTACAGAGTCAGAAATCATACAAAGTCTTAGAGTGCTGTGGAGAAATAGTACAATACGTTTTAATAAATTAGTATTAACTTTCATGGAAATAATATTATTTTGCCTAGTGCACAGGGCCTGTGAATGGGTACAGTGGATGAGAGGTTGAAATGTAATAGCTAGCAGACATATCTTGATATGTTGTAAATGCCATGGTAAGGAAGGAGCCTGAGCATTGTCCTGTAGGCATGTGGAATCCATAGAAAGCAATCTTTTTCTACTTAAGTTTTCAAAACTTTTTTTTTTAAGATTTCAGTCAATTTGCCCTTTTCTCCTTTCCCACTTCAATGTAATCATTTACTGTGATGGTTCTTTTCTACTTCCTAAATTGCTTTGGAATCTAGCTTTTTTAAAACCTCGTGTGGCTTCAAACCCTCATTTTCTCTTTCCTTCTGTTGGGGTAGTCATTAATTTTTCCCTGTCCCTGATCTCTCTCTTTGCCAATTAATAATTCGTTTTGCAGTGGTTTTCAGAATTTTCTAATTTCATCCAAGTAAAAATTAAGAAATTTATTGTACATCGTGACAAAACTTGGGTGTGTGTAAATAGAAAGAAAACCAAAAATTGCATGAAAAATACCCTTTTTAATGACTACTTATGATACATTTTGCTGTCTTTTTTAAAACTCTGTTCTATTCTACTTTAAAAAAAGACATATTGGTGGAGAGTAAATTGAATTCAAGACTCCCAGCAGTTTTCAAAACTGCTTTATATTACTGCCGGCATGATTTTTTAAATACAGACTTTACTGTACACTCTCTTGAGACCTTTCTGTGAGTCTCCATTGTCTAAGAGAGTAGTGGCTTTCAAACCTAATTTTGACCATGACTCACCAAAAGAAATAGATTTTACATTTGTGACCCAGCGCACACATATAAACAAACATATATAACAGAAACAAAGTTTAATGAAACAGTACTACCTGGGATGCACTCTATTTATTGTTCTTTTCTATTTCACTTCATTAGAAAAAAGAAAACAAAACTGATTGTGACCTACTAAATTGATTTCTTGACCCAATGGCTTGAGACCTGCAGGTTGAGATCAGAAAATTAAAGCTTTATTACGACATATAATGCCATTTTACACTGTTCTCCAATATTTAATTTTTCATCAATACTATGCTGTTTATTCCTTAAACTTGCTATGGTATTTTCTGTTACTCCATTTACTATTCTGTCTGGGGTGCCCTCTCTCTTCCTTGATTGCGTGACAAACTTTGTTCATTCTTCTGAATTTAGCTGAGATGTTACTGAAGGTGGTGGAGAATGACAAAAATAAAAGTTTCTTCTCAAGAAATGATGACAGGGATCTCATCAAACAAACTTGGAAAGAAATCTTTTCTTAGAGAAGTAAACCACAATATCTCAAATTAACGTGGTGACTTAAAGATGCTTTCTGTTTAGAAAGATCTGACAGTAACAAGTTGGTGGTATTGACATATTTAAAGAATGGGGATTATAGCAAGTGACATAGTCATATTGGACTCATAGAAAATGGAGCCTTATTCAGGGTAAGTGTGTCAGTGATCATCTATAAGTTCAAGGGAGTGGGAGCCCAAGGATGAAACCTCTTTGTTTCTGGTGCAGTTTTTTTTTTAATGTTTTTTTAAAATGTTTTCATTCTGTATATGAATTATATATATCCTTTGTGCAGATTTCGTGCTCAGTAAGCAACCTCCCCCCACAATTTTTTAAGTTGAAAAATCTGCAGAAAAGTTATAAGAATAGTGCCCTGAGTAAACTATATATCCTTTACCTTGACAGTTTGCCACATTTCGTTTATCCTTTTATCTTTATACATCCACATATTGTATATTATTTTTACTAAACTGTGAGTTACTTGCAGAGATCATGTCACTTTCCTCTTAAATACCTTATCTTATATATCCTAAGAATAAGGGCAGTAGCTCATATAGTCAAATATAATGAATTAAACACTAACATAGTATTCATATATCTTCAATTATTCCTGTAATGTCCTATATATGTTTTTTTTTGTTTGTTTAATTCCATTTAATTGTTATATCTCTTTAGTCTCCTTAACCTAGAGCAGTCCCGTCAACTTCTTTTTCTTCCATGATATTGACCTTTTTTAAGAGTCTAGGACAGTTGTTTTGCAGGATATATCTCTATTTGTATTTGTCTGATTGTTTCCTCATAATTAGGTTCAGGTTAACCATTCTTGGCAGGAATACTCCATTGGTTCTTGGTACATCATGTCCAGGGCGTATGATGTCAGTTGTCTTATGGATGAGGTATATAAGTTTGAACTTGGTTTAGGTAGATTCTACCATATTTTGCTATTAAAAGGTAATTAATAAATAATAAGTACCCAGGGGTTTTAGTATTCATTGATGATTTTTACCTGAATCAGTTATTACTCTGTTGTAATGGTATGGTAAAATGGTGATTATTATTTTTTCCTATTTATCATTCCTTTGAAATGTATTAGTTAGCATTCTTCATTACACAACCTTGTGATTATAATTTGGCTTCCCACTTAACAGGCTTTCAGGGGTAAAGTAAGCTGGAAAAAGATGTGTGAAGGCTTTTTTCTTTTTTTTTAAGAAGATGTTGGGGGTGGGAGTTTATTAATTTATTTATTTTTGCTGTGTTGGGTCTTCGTTTCTGTGCGAGGGCTTTCCCTAGTTGTGGCAAGCGGGGGCCACTCTTCATCGCGGTGCGCGGGCCTCTCACTATCGCGGCCTCTCTTGTTGCGGAGCACAGGCTCCAGACGCGCAGGCTCAGTAGTTGTGGCTCACGGGCCTAGTTGCTCCGCGGCATGTGGGATCCTCCCAGACCAGGGCTCGAACCCGTGTTCCCTGCATTAGCAGGCAGATTCTCAACCACTGTGCCACCAGGGAAGCCCTGAGGCATTTGTTGTTGTTGTTAATAGAAAAATTGTTATTTTGGTTTCTGTATTGGTCACTTGTGAGCTTTGTTAGGATGGATCAGCAGCCTCGAATCCAATCTACTATCGAAACTTGACTAATTTGAATTTGAGTAGCAGATCCTGGAGAAGTCACCTTGGCTATTGCTACTCTATGAGTCTCTTGGCAGCCAGCACCTTACCCTTTTGTTTCAGTGTTTTACAGTGATCTTTTCAAAATAATAAGGGCTGGGAGGATGCATATCAGAAAAGGTGTTGGATTTAATATTAAAGGTGATGGGTAATTAATAGGAATGCTATTTGGATATTAGAAAATAGTAAATGCTTGTAGATAGGCTTAAAGGAGTATTTTTTTCCAACTCAGTTTTTTTAAGTTAATAAACTTTATTTTTTTTTACAGTAATTTAAAGTTCAAGGAAAAATTGAACAAAAAGTACAGACAGTTATTATATATCCCCTGTCCCCACATATGTACAACTTCCCCCACTGTCAGCATCCCATACCACATTGGTACATTTGTTACACTCGAGGAACCTACATTGACACATCCTTATCACTCAAAGTTCATGGTTTACATTAGGATTCACTGTTGGTGTTGTATATTTTATGGTTTTTGACAAATGTAAATGACATGTGTCCACCACTGTAGTAACACAGGGAATAGTTTCATTGCTTGTTCTCTTTGTTCATCCCTCCCCAACCCCCCTCAATCCTTGGCAATCTTTTGTACTATCTCCATAGTTTTGCCTTTTCCGGAAGGTCATATAGTTGGAATCCTATAATATGTAGCCTTTTCATCTTGGTTTCTTATACTTAGTAATATGTATTTAAGGTTCCTATATGTCTTTTCATTGCTTGGTAGCTCATCTCTTTTTAGTGCTGAATATTTTTGCATTGTCTGGGTGTACTTCATTTTATTTATCCCTTCACCTACTGAAGGACATCTGGGTTGCTTCCATGTTTTGACAGTTACCAATAAAGCTGCTGTAAACATCCGTGGGCAGGTTTTTGTATGGACATAAGTTTTCAATTCATTTGAGTAAATACCAAGGAGCATAACATAATTGCTGGGTTATGTGGTAAAGGTATGTTTAGTTTTTGGAAACCCTGAACCTGCCCTCCAAAGTGGCTGTGCCATTTTGCATTCCCACTATCAGTGAATGGAAGTTCCTGTTGCTCCCCATTCAGGCCAGCATTTGTGTTGTCAACATTCCAGATTTTGGCCATTCTAATGGTTGTCAGTTCTTTGGTAAATGTCTTTTGCAAATATTTTCTCTTAGTCTGTGGCTTGCCTTTTCATTCTGTTGACATTGTCTTTCACAGGTCAGATATTTTGAATTTTAATGAAGTTTAGCTTACCTATTATTTTAATGCCTTTGGTGTTGTATCTTGAAAGTCATCACAATACCAACGGTCGTTTAGATTTTCATCTATGTTATCTTCCAGGAGTTTTATAGTATTGTGCTTTACATTTAGGTCTGTGATCCATTTTGAGTTGATTTTTGTGAAGGATGTAAAATCAGCCTAGATTCCTTTATCTTATTTTGTTTTTTTTTTGGCATTTGAATGTTCAGTTGTTCCAGCACCGTTTGTTGAAAAGACTATCTTTCCTCCATTATATTGCCTTTGTTCCTTTGTCCAAGATCAGTTTGGCTATATTTATGTGAGTCTGGTACTGGGTTTTCTGTTTGTTTTCCATTAATCTGTTTATTCTTTCACCAATACCACTCTGTTTTGATTACTGTGGCTTTGTAGTAAATCTTGAAGTCAAATAATGTCAGTCCTCTGACTTTGTTCTTCTCTTTCAATATTGAGTTGGCTATTCAGGGTCTTTTGTCTCTCCATATAAACTTTATTTTATTTTATTTTATTTTTTGCGGTATGCGGGCCTCTCACTGTTGTGGCCTCTCCCGTTGCAGAGCACAGGCTCCAGACACTCAGGCACAGCGGCCATGGCTCAAGGGCCCAACCGCTCCGCGGCATGTGGGATCTTCCCGGACCGGGGCACGAACCCGTGTCCCCTGCATCGGCAGGTGGACTCTCAACCACTGCGCCACCAGGGAAGCCCTCCATGTAAACTTTAGAGTTAGTTTGTTGATAGCCATAAAATAACTTGCTGGGTTTTTTTTGGTTTTTTGGGTTTTTTTTTTTTTGTGGTACGCGGGCCTCTCACTGTTGTGGCCTCTCCCATTGCGGAGCACAGGCTCCGGATGCGCAGGCTTAGCGGCCATGGCTCACGGGCCCAGCCGCTCTGCAGCATATGGGATTTTCCCAGACCGGGGCATGAACCTGTGTCCCCTGCATCGGCAGGCGGACTCTCAACCACTGCGCCACCAGGGAAGCCCCTTGCTGGGGTTTTGATTGAGATTTCCTAGAATGTGTACATCAAGTTAGGAAGAAATGACATCTTGACAATAGTGAGTCTACTTATCAATGGACATGGAATATCTCTCCATTTATTTAGCTCCTCCATGATTTTGTTCATCAGAGTTTTGTAGTTTTCCTCATATAGATCTTACACATGTTCTGTTAGATTTATACCTGAGTATTTAATTTTTTGCTAATATAAATGGTAATGTGTTTTAAATTTAAAATTCCATTTGTTCATAGCTTGTATATAGGAAAGCTATATTAACCTTGTATCCTGAAATCTTGCTAAAATCTCTTATTCTACCAGGTTTTTTGTTGATTGGTTTGAATTTTCTTCATAGATAATCATGCCATATGTGAACAATGAGACAGTTTTATTTCTTTCTTCCCAATTGTATGCCTCTTATTTCCTTTCCTTGTCTAATGCATTAAGACTTCCAGTACAATATTGAAAAAGAGTGGTGTGAAAAGACATCCTTGGCTTGTTCCAAACTTAGTGAAAAACTTCAATTTTCTCACCATTAAGTGTGATGTCACCTGTAGGTTTTTTTGTAAAGTTCTTTAAAGTTGTGAGATCTTTATTACGTAAAGGAAGTTCCTTTGTGTTTCTAGATATTTGAGCAATTTTCTCTTATCATCAGTGAGTGTTGGACTTTGTCCAATGTTTTTCCTGCATCTATATGCGCATATGATTTTTTTCTTTAGTGTGTTGATGTAATGGATTACATTGATTAATTTCCAAATGTTGAACCAGCCTTGCATACTTGGGATAAATCTCACTTCGCCATGGTGTATAATTATTTTAATGTATTGTTGGATTTGATTTACTAATACTTTGTTAAGGAGTTTTACATCTGTGTTCATGAGATATTGGTCTGTAGTTTTTTCTTGAAATGTCTTTGTCTGGTTTTGGTCTTAGGATAATGCTGGCCTCATAGAAACAGGAAGTATTCCCTCTACTGTCTTCTGGAAGAGATTGTAGAGAATTGGTATAATTTCTTTCTTAAATGTTTGATGTTTGGTAGAATTAATCAGTGAACCCATCTAGGTCTCGTGCTTTCTGGTTTTGAAGGTTAGTAATTATTGACTCAGTTTCTTTAGTTGATATAGGCCTATTCATATCATCTATTTTTTCTTGTGTGAATTTTGGCAAATTGTGTTTTTCACGGAATTGATCCATTTGATCTAGGTTATCAAATTGTGGGTGTAGAGTTTTTCATAGTGTTCCTTTATTATCCTTTTAATGTCCAGGGAATCAGTCATGATATCCTATCTTTAATTTCTGATATTAATAGTCTGTGTCTTCTTTCCTTTTTTCTTAGCCTGGTTAGAGGTTTTTCAGCTTTATTGATCTTTTCAAAGAACCAGCTTTGGATTCATTGATTTTTCTCTATTGATTTCCTGTTTTCAATTTCAATTTCAAAAAAACTGAATTTTGCTCTAATTTATATTATTTATTTTCTTCTTACTTTGGGTTTAATTTGCTCTTCTTTTTCTAGTTTCCTAACATGGAAGTTTAGATCATTGATTTTATATCTTTTCTAATTTATGCATTTAGTGCTATAAATTTCCTTCTAAGAACTGTTTATACTACATCCTGAAAATTTAATAAGTTGTATTTTCATTTAGTTAAAAATATTTTTAAATTTCTTGAGATTTCTTCTTTGATGCATGTGTTATTTAGAAGTGTGTTGTTCAGTCTGCAAGCATTTTGGAATTCCTGAGCTATCTTTCTGTTACTAATTCTGTTTTTAATCCCATTGTTGTATGATCTCTATTTTAAATTTAAGATGTTTTTATGGCCCATAATATGGTCTGTCTTGGTGAATGTTCCATGTGGGCTTTGGGAAGAACATGTTAACTGCTGTTGGATGAAGTAGTCTATAGATGTCAGTTATATCCAGTTGATTGATGGTGTCCTTGAGTGTAACTGTGTCCTCATTTTCTGCTTGGTGGGTCTGTCCATTTCTGATAGAGGATTGCTGAAGTTTCCAACTGTAACTGTGAATTCATGTGTTTCACCTTGCTGTTCCATCAGGTTTTTCCTCACAAATATTGCTGTTCTGTTGTTAGGCATGTACACACTAAGGATTGCTATGTCTTCTTGGAATATTGATTTCTGTATCATTATTTAATGCCCCTCTCTATTCTATCCTTAATAAATTTCCTTGCTCTGAAACCTGCTCTGTCTGAAAGTAATATAGCTACTCCAGATTTTTTTTTTTTTTTGATTAGTGTTAGCAAGGTATATCTTTCTGGATCTCTTTACTTTTTTTTTTTTTTTTCTTAACACATATTTACCTAGTTACTTTTTTTGGGGGGTGGGTAATGAGAAAGTTTAAGCTCTCCATCTCTTTATCTTTTTAACTTTTAGTCTTTATGTGTCTTTATATTTAAAGTTGGTTTCTTGTAGGAAACATACAGTTGAGTCTTGCTCTTTGATCCACTCTGACAATCTGTGTCTTCTAATTGGTACGTTAGACAATTGACTTTTAAAGTATTGATAATTATTGCTATGATTAGATTAGTACCTACCATATTTGTTACTGTTTTCTATTTGTTGCCCTTGTTTTTGTTCTATTTATGTCTAACACATTTTTTTCCTGCCTTTTGTGGTTTTAACTGAGCATTTATATAATTCCATTTTCTCTCCTTTCTTAGCATGTCTGTCATAATTCTCATTTTACTTTTTTTAGTTTTTGCCCTAGAGGTTGCACTATACATTTACAACTAATCCAGGTCCACTTTCAAATAATATTATACTGCTTCACAGGTAGTGCAAGTACTTTACCATAACAAAGTATTACTAATTCCTCCCTCCTGTCCCTTGTATCATTCATTTTATTTATATATAAGCTTATATATATGATATGTACATAAGCATACATAGTCAAATATATTGTTGCTATTATCTGGGACAGACTTTTATTTGTTAGATTAGTTAAGAATAAGAAAAATACAACTTTCAGCCGTACCTTCACTCATACGCTTCCTTTCTTTATGTAGATCTGAGCTTTTGACCTATATCATTTTTCTTTTCTTTGAAGAATTTTTAACATTTCGTGCAAAGCAGATCCATTGTGAACAAATTCCCTCAATTTTTGTCTGAGAAAGTATTTCTCTTGCACATTTTGCAGGGTACAGATTTCTAGGTTGGTTGTTTCTCTCAGCACTTCAAATATTTCACTCCGTGTTCCTCTTGCTTGCATGGTTTCTGAGGACAAGTTAGATTTAATTTTAATCTTTGCTCCTCTCTAGGTGTAAGGTGGTTTTTCTTTTCCCCCTCTCGTGCTTCTTTCAAGATTTTTTCTTTGTCTTTGATTTTCTGAAGTTTGAATATGCTATGCCCAGGTGTAGTTCTTTTGGCATTTATCTTGTTTGGTGTTTTGAGTTGCCTGGATCTAGGGTTTGATATCTGACATTAAGGGAAATTCTCAGTCATTATTGCTTGGATATTGCTTCTCCTCCTTTCTCTTTGGTTTCTCCTTACGGTGTTCCCATTACATGTATATTATATCTTTTGTATTTGTCTCACAACTAAATCTAAAAATCTGAACTCTCAAAAGTCTATTTTTTTAACTGAAAATGTAAATTTATAAATATATTTAGGAATTAGAATGCTGTAGGTGGCAACATGCAGTTCATTGTTTTGTGGTTTTATTTTAGTTTCTACTTGTGTTTGCTTAAACAAAATGATGGCTTATAAACACATAGAAGCACTTTATTGCCCATGATATATATATCTCCTTTAGAAAAATTAAAAAGAAAATTAAAAAAAAAACTAAATTCACAACTAAGTTCTTTGGATATTAAAAAAAAATTTTTTTTCCCCAGTTTTTTTTCTCGTTGCTTTTCAGTTTCAGAAGTTTCTATTGTCATATCTTCAAGTTCAGAGATTTTTTCCTCACTTGTTTCCAGTCTACTAGTGAACCTATCAAAGATCAAAGGCAGTCTTCATTTCTGTTACAGTGTTTTTGATCTCTAACATTTCTTTTTGATTCTTTTGTAAAATTTGCGTTTTTCTGCTTACATTATTCTTTTGTTTTTGCATGTTGTTTACTTTATTCCGTTAAAACTCTTACCATATTAATCATGGTTTTTTAAAAAAGATTTCTGGTCTGATAATTCCAGCATTCCTGCCATATCTGACTCTGGTTCGGGGGCTTGCTCTATCTCTTCAAATTGTTTTTTTTTTGCCTTTTAATGTGCCTTGTAATTTTTTGTTGAAAGGTGGACATGATGTACTGGGAAAAAGTAACTGTGGTACATAAACCTTTAATTAGGTAGTGCTAAGGTCTGGAAGGCAGAGGGAGGAAGTGTTCTATAGTGCTATGGTTAAGTCTTAGTCTTTTGGTGATCTCATGCCCCTGGATTGTGAAATTCAGTGCCTCTCAGTTGTTTTATTAAAACAGGATGGCTCTAGAGGATTGGACTTGGGTATTTCCCTTCCTTCAGGTGGGTTGGGACTCCTGATAAAACCCTAGCAAGTTAGCCTCTGGTAAATTAATTTCTCCTGGGGACAGGCTTTGTTAAGAAAAACAGAATGCTCTGGTATATTTCAAAATGGTTTCTTTCCTTCTGCCTCCTAAAAGCATGAGGTGGTTTTTCTCAGATATTCACTGTGAGGACCTAGTAGAGCTTCTGAAAGTGTTGGGGTGCCCCCTTAATGCCTGGGTCACCCTGGAGTTAAAACTCCATAAGTTGTCCACACTGAACCTTCAGTAATTTGTCAGATACAGTTCAGGTTTCCCTACTCTGTTGTTGGTTCCCTAGGGAGATTTCTGCTCAGGTAAAGTATGATTCACTTCATCTGGCTGGCTGTCTCTCAATTTGCGGGGCAGCAGTTTGCCTTATGGCCTCACTTCTCTGATGGATCTAAGAAGAATTGTTGATTTCTCAGTTTGTGCAGCTTTTTACTTGTTAGGACAGAGTAGCAACTTCTTAGTTCCTAATATGCCTGATTGGAAACTGGAAGTGGCTTAAAGAGGTTTTAACTTAAAAGTTTTTTAACAATTAAAAAAACATTTTTTTCTTTTTCAAAAAAATTTATTTTTTGGCTGCATTGGGTCTTCGTTGCTGCGCACGGGCTTTCTCTAGTTGCGGTGAGCAGGGGCTACTCTTTGTTGCGTTGCGCGGGCTTCTTATTGCAGTGGCTTCTCTTGTTGCAGAGCATGGGCTCTAGAGCGTGTGGGCTTCAGTGGTTGAGGCGTGTGGTCTCAGTAGTTGTGGCTTGTGGGCTCTAGAGCACAGGCTCGGTAGTTGTGGCACACGGGCTTAGTTGCTCCGCGGCATGTGTGATCTTCCCGGACCAGGTCTTGAACCCATGTCTCCTACGTTGGCAGGCGGATTCCTAACGTCTGTGCCACCAGGGAAGTCCTTAAGTTAAAAGTTTTAAAGAGGTTAAATAGTTTGGTTTATGGGAATTTGGAGGATAAATCCTTCAAGAGAATGGTAGCTAGGGGAGATAGCAAAGTAAGGGGAGCAACTTTTTCAAAGTAGAAGCAGAATGAGAATATTTTTATTCCTAACAGTAAATATTTAGGTGTCTTTTGAAGCAATCACTTGGGTTGAATTTCTTGTTTTTACTCAAATATATTCAAAAGCAAGTTGTGCTTTATTTTTCAATCTATGTTAATACATTTAATCAAAATCTAGAGAATTAAGGCAGAGACTTTATCATTAGAAGAAAGTAGTTTGAAAAAAGAGGTAATTACTAGCCAGCCAACAAGAGTCCACTGTTTGTGTCTTGTAGCGTTTTATAAATTGCACACTGCATTGTTCAATTACAGGAATTGGTATTCTGTGACTTTTTTTTGACAGTTAAATAATTTGGGTCTGTGTTTTTGGAATTCCAGAATGCACACAGTACAAGTCTTCAATATACTAAGCAAAGCTTTTTGTTAACTCTGCTTTTCCTAAGCTTAAGTACACGCTTGATGAACATTCTTTGTAGAGCATGCTTTGAGAAACATAGTAATAGCAAGTAGCTAGGTTTCTGTCCTCTTGGTGCTTATAGGGGAAGTGTAGTATAGGGGAAGTGTAGTATAGAGGAAGAACCCATAGTTTAGTCTTTGGAAAAGTTGAGTTTCTGTTTTTAATGCTTTTAGTGAATCACTGTATTGGAAAGTTTATTTAATTTCCTCATGCTTTAATTTTCCTTTTGTGAAATATGGTAACTTTTCTCCTTTTCTAATTCACAGTGATGTTGATGTTTTATAATTATCAAAAAAGCTTTAGTAAAACATATATAAGGTTTGTATATTGTTCTTATAGAAGGTGAACATTTGACGCCTACCTTCTGGGGGCAGGTGACGTTGATGTGAATTGTCATAGAAACCAGAAACCTGTATAAATATTGAAATAGTAAATGAATCAAGTACATAAGTGAATGGCTTGTTAATGTTAAGTCGAAGCAGGAGTGCTAAGAACTTATGTTTTCATGTAAGTTTTTTCTTTGTACATACTATAACATGTGACCACAATAAGATGACAATAAAGCAAGAGTAAATATACATTTTAGTGTTACTCATTAAGATTTACAGGGATAAGAGGAAGTTTCCTTAGCAAGGAAGTTTGTCCTAATTATTAATGACACAAATATGATAGAAACAGGATAGAACATTTTGGGGTAAAATCATGCAGTTGTTTTTGAGATGACTTATACACTTTTAATTGCTTTGTTCTAAGGAAGTTAAAACTGAGTTTTAGAATAATGCCTACAATAATTTGGGGTGGAAGAGCTTTCTATATGGAGAGAGACTGAAGTGTTCACAATTTTTTTTTATTATTGAAAAAGCTTAAAAGTGATGGATATGAGTAACGTTTACATAATTACTTAATGAATAAAGTGAAAAATGGTGACAAAATCCCTAGAGGTATAAAAAGACACATGCCAAAGAGGCAAAAGCATGTATTCCCATCATATCTCTGACCTCAGTGGTCATAAGTCATGGGAAGACAGCAGGTGAGATGGGGCTAGAGCCTGGCTCTGTGTCATCCATTGACTCTGCTAGTACTGACCATAGACTCTCAGGCTGTTGAGCAGAAGATAATGTAAATTTGCAAAAGTTACCACAGTCTTGACCTGTGCAAACATTTGGTGGTATTGGGGGTTAAGGGAGTTTGAGTCCAAGATATAATAGATGAGGGGGAGGGCAACAGTATGCTGGACAGTTGTACAGTATACTGGTATGAGGTATGTAATATAGATATAATTTTGACTACATAATGTTGTTTGCATGTGTATAAAAATGTATTTAAGCATGTTCCCCTTTAATATCAAAATTAAAGTTTTAGTGTAAAGAGTTTTTCTGTATTTCAAGTTACTTCTTTTTTAATTTTTTATTTATTTTTTTGAATTCTATTTTATTTATTTTTTATACAGGAGGTTCTTATTAGTTATCTATTTTATACATATTAGTGTATATATGTCAATCCCAATCAAGTTACTTCTTTTTAAGTATGCTTTTTTTTTTGACATATAATGTACATAAAGTATAGCATCGTAAGTTTTCATCTCAATGAATTTTAGCAATGTTATTACTAGGTGTTGTATGTACATAATATTATGTATTAATACATATTAATGCATTATTATTTGCTGATAATACCTATGTAATCCAGCTTTAAATCAAGGAACAGTATTAGCATCCTAGAAGTCCTTTTGTGTCCCAGTCTAATACCCATACCACTTATCCCAAAGATAGACACAATACTAACTTCTTATACCAGAGATTATTTTTGGGTTTTTGAATTTTCTATAAATTGAGTTTTATATAAATTGAGTGATATAATATGAATTCTTTAGTGTTACTTCATAAACTTTATGAGGTTTATCCATGTTGTTGCATGTAGCAATATTTCACTCTTTCATTGCTTGTATTGTTACACTGTGACTAACACATTTATTATCTTTCCTGCTATAGATAGACGTGACATTTAGGTTGTATCCAGTTTTGTCTATTACAATTTGTTGTACTACTATGAATTTTTATTGTATGCTTTGATCAACATATATATGCAGTTAGGATTAGAATTGCTGGTCATAGGATGTTCATATGATAAGGTCGGTAGATACTGTTATTTTTGCAAAGGGCTTATACCAGTTTACATTCTCAGTAGCAATATATGAGAATTCCAGTTACTCCACATTCTTGCTAATGGTTGGTATTGTTTATTTTATTGTAGCTATTTTGGTGGGTGTGTAATGAAATAGCCCTTGTGGTTTTAATTGGTATTTTCCAGATGTAATGATGAATGATGGTGTGTATCTTTTCATATTTATTGACTTATTTGGATCACTTCCTCCATAAATTGGCTGTTCAAGTCCTTTGCCATTTTTTCTGTTGGCTTTTCTTCTTTCTCCTTCCTGATTTCTAGTTGGTCTTTTTCCTGGGCCTGAGTCCTTCATTGGATATACATCTTATAGATAGCAATTTTGTACCTTGCTTCATCCTCCTTCCTCCCCCTCCTCCCCCTCCTCTTCCTTTCTTCCCCCTCCCCCCTCATTCCCCCCTCCTCCTTTTTAAAATATTGATATCCAGTTGACCCAGCAACATTATCTGAATGACCATATTTTTCAGGTTTATTATTGTCATAAATTAATGGCAGGCTGTGTGTGAGCCTGTTACAACTCAGTTGTATTCCTTTGGTTTACTTGTTTGTCTTTTCAATAAGTCTTGATAAATGATAGTGTAACTATCATTTGTATCAATTGTTCTTCTGTAGGACCTTTGATTTTCTCCCTTTTCATTACTGAAAATGAAAATTTATGACTTTTTTCTTTTTGATTAGTTTTTCTAGAACTAACAATTTTGTTAATCTTTCCTGAAACCAACTTTTGATTTGCTGTCTGAAGTTTTGTTATACCTTTGCTTTTGAATTCATTAATTCTGTTATTTTCTACTTTCTGCCTTTTTCAGATTTAACTTTTTGTTCTTCCTCTAATTTCTTGAGGTAGATACTTAATTACTGTCATTCTCCTTTTTTGATATAAGCATTTAGGGCTACAGATTTAACTCTTAAGTATAGCTTAGGCTGCATGTCACAACTTCTTATATGTCCTATCTTCATTATCATTTATTTAAATACTCCCTATTTTCCATTGTGATTTCTTCTTTGATTCAGTAGTTAGGAGGTATATTGCTTAATTTCCAAATAGCTGTATGTAGTGTTTTTTGTTTTTTTAAATTTTGTTTTAGTGACTTGTTAGTATCATTAAGTCCAGAGAACATACTCTGAATGATATCAGTCCTTTGAAATGAGGCTTCCTTTTTGATTTAGCATATGGCAGTTTTGATAAATGTTGCATGTTCACTTGAAAGGAATGTATGTTCTTTTGTAATCAGATGTTATTTCTGTGTAGGTCTTTACATTATATTTATGAATCTTGGTCATATGTTTACTGTTCTTTTTGTTTGTTTGTTTGCTTTTTGTTTTGTTTTGCGGTACGCGGGCCTCTCACTGCTGTGGCCTCTCCCGTTGTGGAGCACAGGCTCCAGACGTGCAGGCTCAGCGGCCATGGCTCACGGGCCCAGCCGCTCCGCGGCATGTGGGATCTTCCCGGACCGGGGCACGAACCCATGTCCCCTGCATTGGCAGGCGGACTCTCAACCACTGCGCCACCAGGGAAGCCCTGTTTGCTTCTTTTAACAGCTATTAAGAGGAGCATGTTAAAGTTTCCCAGCCTACTGTGCTTTATATTTTGATGTTCCATTATCGGGTATATGCACCACCAGCTTAGCTTAAATTCCTGGTGAATTGGTCCCTTAATTATTATGAAATGCCCCTTATTATCTGTAATAATACTTCTTGCCTTAAAATCTAGTTTGTCTGACATCATTTTTTTTTTGATTTTGCTAGCATGGTATAACTTTTTCCATCCTTTCACTTTCAACTTTCCTGTGTTTGTTCATTTAAGATATATCTCTTACAAGTGTGTTTTATTTTTTATCCTTTCTGACAATCTTGATCTTTTAGTGGTTGCCCTAGAGATTACAACACATATCATTGACTTATTGCAATCTACGTAAAATATTTACTCTTACCACTTCCTTAACAACGCTAAGAACTTAGAACACTACATATGCTTCTCCTGCTTTTTACATTATTGTTGTGAATTTTCATTTATGCTTCAGTACTCATTAGATCGTATTGCTTTATACAGTCAGTGTTTATTTAGATTTACCCATATGTTTACCTTTTTTACTTTTTACTATATTTCCATGCTTTTCCGTGGGAACCTTTTTTTTTTTTCTATAGAACTTCTTCGAGTATTTCTTTTGCTAAACATCAACGGTCAACAAATTTGCTTTGTTTATCTAAAAGCATGCTAGTTTTGGTTTTTGAAGGATATTGTCTTGGGCATAAAATTCTAGGTTTGCAGTTATTTTCCTTTAAAAATGTAAAGATAGTCTAGTTTCTTGCTTCCAGCAGAGTCAGTGAGGAGTTTTATTCTTTCTTTGAATATAATGTCTTTTTGTTCTGAGTGCTTTTAAAATTTAGTCTTGTCTTTGGTTTTTAGCATCTTTACTGTAATGTACCTAGATGAGGCAGTCTTGTCTTTTTCTTTCTTTCTTCCTTCCTCCCTCCCTCTCTCTTTTTCTCTTTCTTTCTTTCTGTCTCTGTGTCTCTGTCTCTGCCTCTCTCATCTTTGGGTTGATATCTTTCATTGGATTTGGAAAATTCTTGGCTATTTTCTCTTCACATTTTGCCTTTGCTCCATTCTCTTCCTCTTCCTTTTCCTTCTGAGATGCCACATAAATAACCACTTAAAAAGTTATGTCCCATTTATCTTTTTTTCATATAATTTTTTATTTTTGGCTGCTTTGGGTCTAAATTGCTGCACACAGGCTTTCTCTAGTTGTGGTGAGAGGGGGCTACTCTTCGTTGTGGTGAGCGTGGGCTTCTCATTGCGGTGGCTTCTCTTGTTGCAGAGCATGGGCTGTAGGCATGCGGGCTTTGGCAGTTGCGGCACACCGCTCAGTAGTTGTGGCTCACGGGCTCTAGAACGCAGGCTCAGTAGTTGTGGCGCACGGGCTTAGTTGCTCCACGGCATGTGGGATCTTCCCGGACCAGGTCTCGAACCTGTGTCCCCTGCATTGGCAGGCGGATTCTTAACCACTGCGCCACCAGGAAAGTCCCTGTCCCATTTATCTTATATGCTCTTTTCTCTATATTCTGTCCTTTTCTTTTTGTGCTTCAGTAAGGATACTTTCTATGAAAGTTGTCCATTTATTAGCTTTTTAAAAATATACCTAATCTGCTGTTACTCTAATATATACTTAGTCCTTAATTTTGTAAATTCAACTACTTTTTTTTTTTTTTTTTTTTTTTTTGCGGTACACGGGCCTCTCACTGTTGTGGCCTCTCCTGTTGTGGAGCACAGGCTCCAGACGCGCAGGCTCAGCGGCCACGGCTCATGGGCCTAGCCGCTCTGCGGCATGTGGGATCTTCCTGGACTGGGGCACGAACCTGTGTCCCCTGCATCGGCAGGCAGACTCTCAACCACTGCGCCACTAGGAAGCCCCTCAACTACTTTTTAATCATTCCAATTTTGTGGCTAAATTCCAGCTTTACCTTTTCACATATTTTCTTGGATTATTAAAGTCTCTGTTTATTAATTTCAAATTAATTCACTTGTGAGTCTGAGATTGATAATTTGTGACATTTTTCTTTTTCTGATCAGTCTTTTTAGAATTTCTCCAAGTTATTAGTCTTTCCAAGAACCAACTTTGAATTTTTTCTGAAGTTTTATATTGTATCTTTGTTTTATTTTGCTTATTTGTTTCATTTTATTGGGTCCTGTCTCTTGGCATGCTGTTAATTTTTAAATTAAGTGCCAGACCTGTTTGACAATTTATAGAAGATCTGAATGATAATTTGATACAGAAGATGCCTCACCTTTTCCTCTGCTAAGCAGATAGAATGCAGTCAAATTACTTTAATCACAAAATTTTCCAATACTTCATTTTGCTTTGCAGTTTTTGCTGAGCTTCTTATCCCTGTAGCTTCAGAATTCAGTCTCTAGGAGGGAATTAGTTCAGACTATGGTTCAATTTTCTGTTTCCTTTATAACGGGAATCCTGGCCCTTCAAGTCTCTAATGTTTCACTAGCTTTGTGAGACTGTCGAAAAGCTCTACTGGATCCCTTTCCTCCTACTAGGACCCAGGCAGAAGAAGTGGTCTTTTGCATGGATTATCAGCCTCTTGCTTTGTGACTGCAATCAGCAAATACTCAGAGGGGAAAGGTAGGCAAGTGGCTACTGAACGGCACTCTGACTTTCTCTGAAATTTTGGCTCCTCAGATTCTAATTGCCTTACCAGTTCTTGGATGACTTCAAATGGACAAACTTCTTTTTTTTTTTCTTGTATTCTATTTGCCATTTCTGGTTTTCTTAGTTGGAGGATTATTCTGCTGCACGTAATGTGACAAGAATTAATAAATACCTCTTGTTAAAAAAAAAAAAATACAGGAAAATGTCTACTCCATTTCTTCATACCTCCCTAATCTCACTGTTCTTAGTAGTAGCCATTGCTATTATACAGTATATACATAATATATATTTTTATTTACACACATATATGTATAATATTGAATACATATTGTTATGAGCATTAAGATTATTAAGTTTTCAGTAGGCAATATATACTTGCACACAGGGTAAAAAATGCAGTATGTATAGAAATGTATACAGAATTATTCTTTAGTTAAAAAAAAAAATCCCTGTCTACCATTGGCTCTCAGTTCTCTAGTTACACTTTCTAAGCTCAACTATGTCACTTTTTTGTGTATTTATTTATTTAACAGATAAACTTTTTAGAACCTATCGTATACCAGGTACTGTTCTAGATGCTTAGGATAAATGAATGAACAGATGAAGATACTTGCTTCTTTGGTGGTTACATTTTGCTGGGGGAAAGACATAAACATAGTAAATAAATCATACAAAATATTAGAGGTAATAAGTGCTATGGGAAAAAAAAAAAAAAGAAAAAATTGGATAGGATAAAGGGGGTATTAATAGTGCCAGAAAGGAGGGTGCAAATTTTAATTAGGGTAGTCAGAATAGGACTCATTGAGGAGATTTTGTACTTGTATACATTTGGATTATTCTTTTAAGTAGCTACATAGTTTTCTATTGGATGTACATAGTTTATTTACTCTGATCTCTAGTTATTAATTTTTATCTAATCTTTTGGAATTGAAAACAACTACAGTGATGTTCCTTGTGTGTGTTATATGAGCACATGTGTGCACTTAAAATTTTGCTTACTTTTATTTTGACATACTAAGTTTTTGTGCTGTCAAATCTCAGTCTTTGTAGCTTTTTTTTTTTTGGCTTTTAAGCATGGATTATCATATTAAGATTTATATGTAAACCTATAGTTTTTATAGTTTGATTTAAAAAATAATTATTTAATTTCTCCTGCACTTATTTTGTGTATTTTGTTTGGAAATCTTTGCCTGATGGCTTTCCAAACAGCTAATTGGTTGTGGCAGGACTATTAATGAATACTTTTTGTAATATGCCTCCCACTGCATATTCAGTTTTTATGTGCCACAGGGTCATTTTTTGGAATTGATGTGTGTGAGGTGGTTGACAGATGTGCTGCTGGCTGGGTGATCTGGAGAGAAGGCTTTAGGGGGGGAAGAGGAAGGAGGCATATGTAATGTTTTGACTAGAGGAAAGGCTCAGATTGTTCACTATGGCAAGTCATGTCAAGGAACTTATTGACTTTGAAGGTCAATTAGATGATAATTGACTGGCTTGAAGTTCATTTCTTTGAGCATAATTTAGAGTGATCTGTAAGACGTTCTGAAATAATTGCTGAAATTATGTTAAAGGTAAGGAGTCAAACCATCAAGTGGAAACTAAGGAATTTTTAAAGAATTCCATAAGCCTGTAATTCAACTAAAGAAAAATTACTAATCTAAAGAGAATGGAATTATTCATCAAAATATTAGTAGAGAAAGATGTCAAAGCTAGGAAGTTTAAAAAACTGAAACGTCAATAAAATAAAATAATGTTTGAATTAATAAAATATTTGGAAATAGGGTGCTTCATAACAGAGTTGATCTTATATAAAAACAATGACAACGAAAAATTCATAACTATGGAGGCTGGGTGAGCTTGGCATAAAGAAATAGAAAGGGAAGAATTAAAATTTTGGTTATAATATTGGCAATGGCTTTGTCTTCCATATTAAAGGTGACAGGCTTAGCTGAGATGCTTCAAGAAGTTGGAATAGCTTCCCTAGGACTCTTGTAGTCTGCTTTGACTAGGATATTGGCTTCGAACCCTGGGGTTCCTTGAGACCCTTTTGGAGGTCTGTAAAGGTTTTCATAATACTAAGTCATTATTTACCATTTCCATTTTGTTGACGTTTGCACTGATGGTGCAAAGCAATAGGAGGTAAAAACTTCTGGTACTTCAGTATAAATTAATGCAGTGTCACCAAACTATATACTACTAGGCATTTTATTTATCACTGCCATACACTTGTAAAGAAAAAGAAAAAAGCCAGTTTCAATTAAGAATGTCTTTGATGGAGCAGTGAAAATTATTAATTTTATTAAGTTACAATTCTTGAGCATATGTCTTTTTAATATTTAGTGTGATGCAATGGAAAATTCACATAATGCTGCATCCCTAAGTACTTTGTTTTGAAAAGAAGTTGTGTGATTATTTGAGCTGAGAGCTGAACTGGCCCCTTCTTTTATGGCACACTATTTTACTATAAAGAATGATTGACAGACAAACCTTGGCTAGTCAAACTTGAGTATTTGGCAGAAACTTTTTTGGGAAAAGAACAAAGTGAGCCTCTTACTCTAAGGGAAATAACTGACAGTATTTGGTGCTTTCAAGCAAAATTTGAGCATTCAAGTAAAAATTAGAATTTTGGAAACCTTGTTATCTGCAACTGTAAGTTTGAGAGCTTCCTATATACTTAATGTCTTTTCTGATGATATTTTTCTTTCTGGGCAAAGATTTCTTATGGCATTATTAAACTATTTAACATTTTTTCAAAATATAAGAACTAGTTGGATGAAATATTACATCCTATAAGCTTCATATACCTTATGAAGGTATATGAAGCTTCAATGAGCTGTGCTCATTTACAGACTGTATATAGTTTAACAGGTATTTTTGCAGCTTATTTTTTCCAAAGAGAAAAATCATTTGTGAGGAATTCTTTTCTTGTTCCAAGATAAAATTGCATGCTTATATTTAAATTCCTAATATATTTAAAAGAATAAATCTAATATTAAAAGGTATAATTAAAAAAATAATTCAGACTCTTGATCTGAGAAAAAAATGTCAATTGATAAGCATCTCAAAAAAATTCAGGTCAGTATTTAAATATACCATTTATTTGAAATGCTACTAATCCATAAACTACAATATAGATATTTTTCACATGTGCAACTATAATAGCTAGAATTAGCAACGGACATGACATTTCACTAAAACAAAACAAAACAAAACAAAAATTAGAACTTTTATGCTGAACTCTAGAACAAATCTGTGGTCAGCTAGAAAGGATATATAATGTACACATGTGATGCTTTTTATTTCTTGAAGAACACCCCACCAAACCCAGGGTCAGATCACTTTTTTGAAGACAGTGCCACTTTTTCTTCAAGGTTACACTTACTACCTGAAAAGAGTTGTGACACCCATGTTATATTGATGCCTGTTGTTGGAGGTTCCTAAAACCACACTCAGTTTCGGTGATTTTCTAGAGGGACAAACAGAACTCGGCAGAGCTGTTACACTCACAGTAGCAGTTTATTATAGCCAAAGGACACATTAAAATCAGCTAAGAAAGAAAGTGCATAGGGCAGAGTCCAGGAGAGAATAGATGCAAGCTTCTAGTTGTCCTTTCCCAGTGAAGTCACACAGACAGTACTTAATTCTCTCAGTAACAATGTGGGACAACACATGAGAGGTATTGCCAATCAGGAAAGCTCACCTAGGCCTTGCGGTTTAAAATTTTTAAGGTGTAGTCATGTGGGCCTGGCGCCCCCTTGTGGCAGACCTTAGTTACTGCATCAGTTTGACTTCAGAGGTGGACCAAATCCCCCACCATAAAATCATATTAGCATAAATGATCTGGCATGGCCCAAGGTTCTCAGTAAACAAAGACACTCTTACTGGGCAGGATATTTCAAGGGCTTCGAGGTTATCTCCTAGGAGCTGGGCAAGGGGGAGATAGGCAGTTTAGACAACCCAAGCCTACCTTATTGTGTAATGGTGATATAAAGAATGTGATATTTTGATATTATAAAATAAAACATGTTAACACTTGGGAGATCTTCATAACTCAGTGACCCAACATTGCCAAGTGGCTATTGCATAATGCTACAAAATACGCATGAATAAATGGTACACCAATGGATTTTAATAGCAGAGTGGAACATTTATAGGTGTGGTTAGATTGTACATTTTATTTAACTTTTAAGTAGCTTCATTGAGTAGCAGTTTTCGTAACCTATGAACCAAAACAATATACAGCAACTGATTGAATTCAGAAACAGATATGAGAATCCAACTGTCTTCTATTAAGTGAGCTATGAAAGAGTATATAAAATTTAAAATAAGGCTACCCTTTTCACTAAATGTTTTTTGGAAATTATAGTTATCTTATATAAGGAATACGTTTTCTATATTGACAATATTAACTCCACTATGTGTTAATTTAAAATTAATAGTAAACATTTAGAATGTACTCAGTTTTAATTTCTATTAATATTGATAGAAACTACCTACATAAACACATTTCTTGGGGGTCCAGTAATTTTTTAAATATGTGAAAGGACCTGGAGATCAAAAAACTGGTCTAGAGGTAATAGATGGGTGAGATGAACAGCTAAACTAAGGGAAGGGTAGGCTTGTAACTGGGATCTCAGAGATAAGTGCAACAGGGGTTTGAATGTTCTCATGAATCTTTAGTTCCATCTCTTTATCTGTTTGGCCCTGTCACCTTCATTCTTTCTTATTATAGACTGGGTCTTCCAAGTGGTGGAAAACCTAGCAAGTAAATAAACAAAAACCCTTTCTTTGACCTTGCTTCCTGTAGCTTTTGCCTTCAGAAAAAGACTGTCAGTTTCAGCGTGAAGAACTCTGCTTGGTTCAGGTGCTCATCATGGAATGATAGATTTTGACTAGGCTGCATTCTTCAAAGAAAATGAAAGCTTCCTCGGAAGTGGGGGAGGAAGAGTATCCAGAGGGTGGTGTGAGTGTGTTTTCTCCGAATGGGGTGGGTGCTGAATAGGCAACAACCAAATCAATGTCTTTGAGTGTCAGCAATTTGTATAAATTGCCAATATTGTGAAAGTTCAGAGTAGGAGAGGTTGGGGGTATTGGGGTATTCAGGTGAGGGAACTAATATTTCTACTCAGTTTTTCTACTGAGAAAATAGATGTGACTACAAGGCATATACTAGATGATTTTTAGACTTGAAACATCACTTTGGGCAGAATGGTCTTTGGAAGATTCCTTTGAGGGGTTGGCATTTGGGCTCAGCCTGGAGTCACGGTGTCCCCTGGAGGGAAGAGTGATAAAAGATCTCTAGAATGCAGGTGGGAGGACAGTGCAGCTTGAGGAAATAGTTCGAATGAGAGAATGCAAGGCATTCTCTGTGTGGATTCCAGTAAGGGATTATGACTTGAGAATTTCAGCGTAGGCAGGAATTTTTGACAAATTTGTTTTTCTTGGCCTCCCACCTGTCAACACCTGCCATGCTGAAAGCATTGTGCCAAGGGCTAGAGTAGAGAATGTGAAGATGACTTAACGTGCCCAGTGTCCTCAAGTACTTTTCAATCTAATGGAAAAAAGAGATGTGAAAATGACTAACTATATTACAGTAAGATAAAATATCAAAAAAGAATGTAAGAAATAAGCTGGTAGTATGATAGAAGAAGATTAATTATGCCCAGAGGTTCAAGGAGATAGCACGTGAGGTAGGCATTGAAGAATGACATGGATTTCTGTAGGCAGGCAATAAGGGCATTTCAAATGAAAAGACTAGCATGATCAAAGGGATAGAGGCTTCAAAAGTATGTGCTTGATGTCTTTAGGAAGTGGCAAGTAGTCCTGTGAAGACTGGAAAAGTCATAAGAATTACTGAATGTCATGTCAAAAGTTCGGATTTTATTCTATAAGCAATGGGACCATTTCAGTTTTTGAGACGTGGTTTCAAGCATAGCTGTTTGGGGAGGTATTATTACAGATATATAAGGAAATAGAAGAGCAGTGAAGCTAGAAGACCTAATGCAGGAATTACTACAGGACATGATGAGGAAGAATGTTGACAGTGAGAAGGGAAAAGACTAGATAGATAAAAGGGTATTGAGAATTTGGAATTGTTAAGGCTTTTTGACTAATTGGATATGAGGTAAACAGAATAGAGGAATAAGTCGGAGGTACTGATGAGAGGTTTCCACTAGGTTGAACCATATGTAATTGTTTTTTTGACCTTAAAAAACACAGCAGTATATAGTTTTACCTAATAGCTTGGGTGAGTGGATTGATGTGTGACATAAGTCAAGATGAGAAGCAGGAGAGAAAGAAGAGAAGGGATGTGGGAAAGAATGATGGGGAAGTCTTTTTTTTTTTTTAACATCTTTATTGGAGTATAATCTTTGCACAGTTGTAGGACGGGTTGAAATAGAAAGAGAAAAAGAGGGCCTGAACGACAGTAATTGGTGAGGTTGGAGATGCGGTATGCAAGTTGGCAGTAGTGTTATGGGTAGAGAGATAGGAAGGAATCAGTGTTGCTTTTGAAGTTTTGAGTCTAAACACTAGGAAAGATGCTGGTGCCATTAACAGGATAGAGGAGTAAAGAGGAAGAGAGGTGTGTGTGTGTGTGTGTGTGTGTGTGTGTGTGTGTGTGTGTGTGTG